>NC_081410.1:168753993-169094827 GCF_030272615.1 Cryptomeria japonica | reverse complement strand
CATCTAAATATTATATTTTTTTATACAAATTATGTATCTGGTATTAGGGTCCTATTATATCACAACCATAAAATTTCAATCTTATTTTGTTAATAAATAGGTGTTTGACACACCTATGTTTGGACATAGGTGCATGGGGCACCTATGTCTGACACTTTTTGGCTAAAATTTTGGGAGTATAATATTTCGGTCTTACCATTTCTAGAACCATCCTTGATGAAAAAATATGATAATTCTATGTCAACCAAAAGGTTATTTTACTTTGAGATCTTTATATAAGGCATCACTCCTAATTCATTTTATTTTCTTCTCTTATTACATTCCTATCTCACTATCATCATTCAATTTTAAGAGCTTATATAAATCTAAGCAGCAACAAACTACATCATGGTATCTTCAATTATGTTTCGATTATGATTTGATGATGGATTTAATGATAATTTATCATGTTATTGCATCAACATGTGGAGGACTTATCCTAAGAGAATTGCATCATCAATTGAAGGTATAATCCTTCCATTCACGCATTTCAATTTCAAATTTAGTCTCTTCCCTATCAAATCACATTTTTTATTTCAATTTCAATTTAATTATATGGTTAATTTGAAACCCAAGGTTTGACCAAGGAAAAACCCCTATCAACAACAAAATTTCTCTTCTTTGGTGTGGAGGTGACAAGTTCAGAAGACACAATTACAGATTCAGGTGGAATAGATGGATACATACAGGTTTATAATTTATAGAGAAAAAAGTGGAGGACAAGGTTTCCCCACATACCCATGTCCAACACTTTTTTGACAAAAAATTAGGGAAGCACTCAAAATAACATCCTAATCCAAAAAATAAACTTTTTGTCCACTTTTAACACTCTAAGACAAGGACTTTTTTTTATGAGGTCGCCCAAAGCACTTATGTCCCATGGGCCTATGTTCAAGCTTCACACATAGGTCCCTCTTTACAACCCCTTTCCAAATTTGTTCTTTATGTCTACATATCTAATCTAAAACTACTTGTGTGTGTTGATTCTTGTCAATTTCACATCATTAAGCCTAGAACTTGCATTCAATTCACATATATTTTTCATAGATCATTTTCAACTCAATCAAGGAGTACTAAATTCACCGTGATCAGCCCATTTCTTAAAATAATTTGAAGGTTGGTCCCATTGAGTTCATTCTCCTTCTAATGTAATCATTATGAAATAGGTTCAACTCCTAGTTTGCATGAATAAACTTGTGAACCCTATTTCCACACATTACACCCTAATATGAGATCCAATTCAATACAAAAGATGGATTAATCTCATACAAATCAAGAGACACCAACCTCATAAAATATTACATAATATATTATAGACAAATCACTTTTTCAAACATGATTACAATGATATCATAATAGAATTTGTGATTATTCTTTGACATTTTTATCAATTCTTCTCTTTAGGACACCTTTTCTCTCAATAATATATCATGAATTATATAAAAAAATCATGTATCACTTGCAAATTGTCACTATAGTAGACATATTCCTTTACACACATACTGCTTTGCCTTGCTAGAGAAATTAATCTTCTATAAATATTAATCTTTACATGTTGAACTGTAACAGAATAAATCTCTTCACTATTGAGTTAACCTTAGAGGAAATCAAATTCAAATAGGGATCTTAGTCGCTATATATTTTTTAATGTTGGTCATTAACCTCTCCTTTTCATTACAAAAGGAATTGTCAGGATGCAAGACCAAAATCAAAAGAAAATAGGCTTCTCGTGTGGAACCATCATAGACATGTGGCACTATCATGAAAAATTATAGCTAATAGAGATCCTAACAAACTTTATAATGTGCTTGCACACTCATCCTTGATCTTCTGACATAGAGCTAATATGTCATCATCTTGCAAATTTGAGCCTTGAGAAATGGGTATAATAAATAGCTAGTGAAAGCATGTTAGTCATTCAATATTCCAAATCACAACTATTGATCAAATCTGGAAAATAATTAATCCTTTGACTAAGAAAATAAATAATTCATCCCTTAATTCAATTCAATCATATCTAGGAAAAGGGGTCAATATCCAAATGACCTAAAGGGATTAAGTGATAACTTAAGCAACTAGTATCAGGAAATAGGAGGTTAGCAATCGAAAAGAAGAAAAGTGTGTGCACTTAAACAACAAATTAGGGTTTGAGGATTATGGAAATAAGGAAACTCTTATTTGTTTAGGCCAAAGTGGTTGATAAATTTATTATGGTGCCAAGACTATCTAAACAAATTGATCTAACAATATCAAAATGTCTCTAACAACATGCCCAGCATCTTCATACCATAATTCTGCAAATGTAGTACAGGATAATTTTTTTGCAAACTACAAAAATTTCATGACATGTATTATAATTTCATAGCACAATATTTTGTAACTTTAAATTCCACTACCACATGATCATGACATCAATGACAATTTCATCCAGTTGTATTATTTTGGTTCTAGAGTCTTGGCATTGCATACTTGACATCAATGACAACAACAATTGTCAACACTATATAGATTTGTCTAAAATAATTTTAGTGTGACCTTATTTGATTTAGTAACTCCCACTACCATCACCATTATATTTCACATTCAATATTTTTTATTCTCCCAATGAGTAAAAAATTATGTAAAAGAAATAAAATTTTGGTCATTATCATTATCATCAATCTTGAGACTTGAACATAACAATTTCTAAGCTCTTTGATTTTTATATTTTAGGTATTATCCTCCTAATAATATATAACTTGAGATACCACTTATTTGTAAGATAAGAAGTGATATTTTAATGCCTTGTCTGAAGAACTAAGGGAAAAATCCTATAGAACTCTTTTTCAAACAAAGAAAATAGTACAAAAGATGTGACAATGGCATGTCACACTTGCACAACAATGTTCACCCATTATTTGTGTTAAACATGTGAAGCAGTCACTAGGCAGGAGGGACCTCAAAGAGATCAGTCTAGACCGGTCAGCAAGAGTAAAGACAACAGAAACAAATGGACATGATGGAAGCAATGCAGTTTAGATTGAACTATATCATGAAAATTGTTTACAACCAACTGGTAATAACCAGGTTACAGAAACCGACTCACAGGCTTGCTAAAACATGCTCAAAGTACAAAATAGGTCACAATCGGGACCCCAAATCTTAAGATCTATCTTCCATGCTCAGTCTATCTTCTTGATTACATTCTAATTCTCTATTAAAATGATTTATACGATCCAAGGGGATCCGGTCGACCCAAAAAAGGATCAAAACCCAAAGAACAAGACCTAATGTGCAAAACCAACAAGGTCGGCCTCTACCAAAGAAATTCCTCTGGAAAATACAAAGGATGAAGTGTAGATCATGGGAAAAGGTAGGCCACATGCTAAGGAACATCAGAATCAACACTTGGGACTCCACAAGCTATGAAAGGGATCCAGTAGATCACCAATGCAAATAGGTCCAAGCAACCGGTAATAGAAAATTGTCTCGAAAACCAGTAGCGATAACTTGTCGGAAAATGATCTAAATGCTCCATGGTTTGGAAATAAGGAAGATGATCATGTCTTCAAGAAAAATGCAACTCCATAGGTTCTGGTGAGCCAAATTTGACAAACACGGAAAGAAATGTTTAAACTGCAAACAAAAAGCAAAACAGAAAGGAAATATTTTTGGTTGATGCAAGATTGCTATGAACCGGGGATGCTCCTACATCAAACATCCAAAGTTGTTGAAAAAAAGTGAGTCTCTCACTTTGTAGGGGTCAGAGGAAAACCAAGGTGGTCTACCTCTACCTAAGAAATCCAAGATCAATCTTCAACTGGTATGTCCTTCCCCTTCACAAGATACTCCTTATACTAACTGCTTCGGGTACTACGCCCAATCCTACTAACCAAAATGTCTTCAATCTGATTCGGTTCCTTCCAGGGTAAATGTTTCTCCAAGTCTACAATATTGTCCTCACTAAATTCTGGTTCATGATATTGGTGAAGATCTACAATGTTAGACACAGGTGAAATACTCACACTATCTAGTAATTCCACTTCATATGCATTCCTAGAACTGAACCTTCTCAAGATCCTGCAAGGTCCAAACTTTATCATCTATAACTTGTTATAAGTTTCAACTGGAATCTTTCTTTTCTTAGATACACCACCACTTCATCACCAACTTCAAATTCCTTATGTCTCCTCTTCTCATCTGCCTTCTCCTTATACTTGTTGTACATGTCCTCTAGATGTTTCTTAACTTGAATATGTAAGTCCTTCATGTGGTCTGCAAATTCTTCTACTTCTGAACTTCTTTGGTCTTCACTGCTAATGTCTCTTAATTCTGATATACCTCTAGGATGTACTCTGGTAACAATCTCAAAAGGGGTTCTTCTGGTACTACTATTTACTGAATTATTGTAGGCAAACTCTTCTTGTGCAAGAATCAAATCCCAACTTCCGATTTTATCTTCAACTAAACATCTCAACAAATTTCCCAAGCTCCTTGTTAACTACTTATGTATGTCCATCAGTGTGTGGATGAAAAGTATAACTGAATGTCAAATGTGTCTTCATCTTCTTCCAAAGTGTTCTCCAAAAATAGCCAACAAACTTAGTGTCTCTGTTTGAAACTATGCTCTTATGTAATCCATGCAATCTCACTACTTCCTTCAAAAATAGGTCTGCTACATGTAATGCATCTGATGTCTTCTTACAAGGTATGAAATGGTCCATCTTCGAGAATATATCAACTACCACAAATATAGAATCATTCCCTCTTGGTGTTTTAGGTAATCCAAGTATGAAATCCATGCTTATATCCTCCCAAGGTCTTACCGGTACTGTCAAAGGTTTATGCAATCCCACATTCTGACTACTACCCTTTGCAACTTGACAAACTCTACAACTTTGCACATATTTCCTAACATCCTTATGAATATGGGGCCAAAATTAATGATCACTCACCAATGCTACTGTTTTGTCAATACCAAAATGTCTGGCTAATCCTCCATTGTATTTCTCCTTTATCAAATTCTCCCTCATAGAACTCTAAGGTATGCACAACTGTAATCCTCTTACTAACATCCCATCTTGAATGAAGTAATCCAACCACTTGCTTCTATCTACCGTAACTAGTTCTCTACATGCTCTCCAAGGTTCTACAATATTCGGATCATCATCATACAAGGTCTTCAATTCCTCAAATCCTAATACTGTCACTCTCATCTCTATCAGCAAATTCTTTCTCCTACTCAATGCATCAACAACTTTGTTAGATTTCCTAATTCTATGCTTCAACACAAAGGTGTAACTTTGCAAAAAATTTACCCATCTCATATGTCTTTGATTCAACTTACTCTGATTATTCAAATACTGAAAGGCTTGATGATCTGTATACAACACAAACTCCTTAGGCAACAAGTAATGTCTCCACTTCTTCAAGGCTTCAACTATGGCATAAAATTATTGATCATACACTGAATATCTCCTCCGGGCATCATTCAATGTCTAATTGAAATAAGCTACTACTCTCCCTTCCTGACTCAAGACTGCTCCTATTTTTGTTCCACTTGCATCACAATCCACTTGAAATACTTTATTGAAATTCGATAAAGCCAACACAAGCTGCTCACTCACCTTCTGTTTCAACAATTCAAAACTTTTGTTTGCTTTGGCGGTCCACTTGAATTCCTTCTGATCTCCCCTCATGGTCTCATTCATAAGGTTACAAACTGAACTGAAATTTCTGATGAACTTCCAGTAGAAACTAGCCAATCCATGAAATGATCTTACCTCTCCAATTGTTTTTGGTGTAGGCCACTCAACAATTACTTTTACTTTCTCAGGGTCCATCTTCAAAACATCCTCAGATATCACAAATCCCAAATAGACTAATTCTTCCTTCATGAAAGTACACTTCTTAATATTTATCAGCAACTTTTCTTCCCTCAACCTCTGCAAAACTTGTCTCAAATGCAACAAATGCTCTTATTTTGTCTTACTGAAAATTAGAATGTCATCCAAATATACAATAACAAACTTACCCAAGAATTTCTTCAATACCTCTTTCATCAACCTCATGAAAGTACTCAGTGCATTAGTTAACCCAAAAGGCATCACTAACCATTCATACAATCCTTCGTTTGTCTTGAATGTTGTCTTCTACTCATCTCCTTCTCTGATCCTAATCTGATGATATCCACTCTTCAAGTCTATCTTTCTAAAGTATTTGGCTCTGCTCAAACAATCCATTATGTCATCCATCCTAGGCAAAGGAAACCGGTATTTCACGGTGATCTTGTTTATTGCTCTAGAATCGGTACACATTCTCCACTCTCCATTCTTCTTTGGTGCTAATACTATTGGTACTGCACAAGGGCTCAGACTTTCTCTGATCAAACCTTTCTTCAACAGCTCCTGCACTTGTTGTTGGCATTTTTGATGAATATGTTGTGATTGTCATTGATGGACACACACTTGCATTGAGATCACTTTTATATGTATGAGTTATGCTCAACTGGCAATTGTTCCCAACCGATATGATGCATTATAGTCCTTAGACTATTGGTGTTTTGCAGAAAGTGTTTACCGATCTGAAGCAGTATGCTGACCCCAAGCAGTACGAAGGATCAAAGCAGCAGAACACATATTTCCCAGTCTTCATTTTGTCAAACCGACAATGGGTATTTTGCTTAAACCGGTATTTTGTATGAACCGATAATACTCTGTGATGAGTTACCATCCACTGATTGTTTGATGGTGCCGACACTTCAACGATGCTTTTTGTGTTGTCATAATAGATATGTATAGATGCATTGAACCTAGGAAATCGTATTGTAATCTTATTGGACCGACATGAAATCAGATTCCTTTAAAAGGACATCATGTCTAGGGTTTTAGGTTGTTGCAAGGGTTTAAGGTGGTTGATGAGTTAGAGAGAGTATGAATGTGTAGAAGACTAAAGTAATGTTGGAATGCATTAGGAACGTGCTATCAAGGATCTAACCAAGCAATATGTGCTATTAGCTAGATCACTCACTTGTTGATTACTCACATCTTCGACAAGTCTAAAGCCCTTAACAAAGTAGGCCCAAAAGCCTTTTGTAAATTCTCTAACAAGGTGGTTCACATTTGTGGATCTAAAATCCTCTAGCAAGGTAGTCTTTAATCCGACTTATCTCCTAACAGAGATTGAGATTCCTAACAGGATCTATTCTGGTAAAGAACATTGTATGACCTTAACCGGTCCGATCTTAACCGGTCTGAACTTAACCGGTCAGGTTCCTATTCTACAAATAGTTACTTGTGAGTTCCATCTCATCATGGTTTTTCCCATTTGGGTTTCCACGTCAAAACCTCTTGTGTTATGGTGTTTGTGCTTCTATGGGTGAATGCATTATTTTCTATTTGGTTTGCATGTGTGCTAACCGGTTTGTCTGCTAAACTGTTTTACCGGTTTACTGTTAGTCTAGCAAAGTGTTTAAGTACAAAGATTTTTGGCATACTAATTCACCCCCCCTCTTAGTATTCATCAATTGGTATCAGAGCCAACCTTTCTATAAGTTTAACCACTTGGAAAGAGACATGGGGGAATACACATTGAGGGAACTTACTCATCGGCTCACTCAGTCTGAGCAAGCCTATGATGATCTTATGGTCAAATATAAGGCCTCTTAAGCAAAAAGGAGAGAACATGCTAAAAAGCTGATGGAGCTATATGAAAATAGTTCTTCTGATGAAGCAGACATGGAAGCCCTAATCCAAGAAGTAGAAAAGCTAAATGAATCCAATTCCAATCTGAGAAAGGAGTTGGAAGGACTGACTATTCGAATGTGCCAAGAGCTTGAGAACCGGAGGAAAGCTGAAGATCTGATAAAAGACAAAGATCATGAAATCTCCAAGCTGAAGCAAGAGATCAGTGCCCTAACTGCTCAACTCCATGCAAGCAAAGTGGAAAAGGAAGACATACAAGGAGAACTGAACATTTCCATCTCTGAGAATGCAAATCTGATGGAAACAAATGCTGCTATTTCCAAAGAACTCTTTGAGTCAAAGGAAATACTTGCTAAGTTCAACAAGAGTTCTGTTAAGCTAGAGCAAAAGCTTGAATCTGCCAAACCTGTCAAGAATACTGATGGACTTGGTTATTCCGGTCATGAGCAAGGTGAGACCTCTGGTACAAATGTTGGAGCATTAAACAAACAATCGACATCAAAGGATAAAGGTAAGCAAAAGTTTAAACCTGTTTGCTTTAATTGTCTTAAAGAAGGACATACTGCCAATGTGTGTAGGAGTAAGGCTTACAATAATTTTCCTTATTTTCTAAATGATAAGCCTAGATCCTATAGATTCAATGGTAATTGTTATGCATGCAACAAGTTTGGGCATAGAGCATTTGAATGCAGGTTTGTTATGAACAACACTGGAAGATATCCTCAGAGGACTCAAGGAGTTGGTCCTGAACCTTTTGTGAACCGGAATCACAACCGGTTTAATGCCTTCAATCATCAGTCAAGAAGTGGTGGCTATCAAGTGGTAACCAGATGGAGAGCAAACTGTATGGTCTGTCATGGTCATGGTCACACTACTGCAACATGCAGGAGGAAGAACGACAACATGAATAATGGACCTTGGAGAGTACCTGGAATGGTCTGCTATCATTGCAACAAACCGGGTCACATTGCCATATTCTGCAAAACAAGAAAGAACATATCAGATGGCATACTAGTCACTCCGAAAGGAAAGATTGATATTGACACTGTTCAAGCAGATATGAACAAAACCTGAAAGAAGAAACTAGCGGTGTTGCAAGAAGAACCAGTTTCTGCACCTAGTGTGGAAATATCAGAACCGACAAACTAAGCATCAGAAAAGCTTAGGGGGAGCAAGCGGCGAAATGTTTCGAACCCCCAGTTTACACCGATAAAAGACCTTAACTGGTATGTGATACCTGTCATTTGGTGGAAGACCGGAAATGGTAAAAGGCAAATTAGGGTTTATGCCCTAATGGTGGAGCATTTATTACGGTAGGTGAGGAATATGTTTAAATGGAATTTTCAAATCATTTATCACTATCATTTTTCAAGCAAAGAAGGTTTTCAAGTGCAGAGCAATGAAAAAGTGATTTGTGCTTCGATTCAGAGAAATTTAGAAACCTTGAAGGAGATTTAGAAGCAAATTACAAATGGTCAAGAGAAGAACGCAAAGCGGTGATTCTGCATCCGACGAAGTGTGAGGTGGAGTAGAATCTAAAAGCCCTAAATTCTTGATTTTTGAAAGGTATTTCTTGAGTTTTCTATTTTTATCATGGCTTCCGCATCTCATACTAGCTCTAGTGCATCTGTCGATTTAGTAAGCTTCATTCAACGCAAGTCCAAATACAATGCCATGTCACAAGTTCATGCTGGAGTAATGGTGGAAGAAGGAGTAACTCACCTGACTCAAAAGAAACTGTGTCTGAGAAAAAACCCAAGAAGACTAGACAAGCAAGGAAAAAGACAAAGAATGAACCGGCATCATCGGCACCAGTAAATATTGACATTTCTTCCTACAAACCTTTGACACATTGTCAAAGAACCATAAAAAATATTAGGAGAAAAGTGTTGAACGATTCGATTGATTGTTTTGATGATTTTAATGATGATGAAAAGGAAGCAATTGAAAAAGAAATCATTCACTATTTATGTGTTAATGACCGGTCGCCTTAAAAAATTAGATCTGAGACACTGGATTCTTTGTATAACTCCTTAGACAATAAATGGTGCATTGCCATAGAAAAAGAACAAGAAATGAGAGAGACAATTTTTGCTCAACATTTTCCTGATGTATCAAATTCAGAACTGTTTGAAGTTATGAATAAATACAAAGGCCTCTTCTTCATGAGAAAAAGAAGACTCTTGTTGCTGGAAGGAAAGAGTCAAGAAGTGATCAAGAATACACACACTCTTGCTCTAGAAGCTCTTAAGATGCATCAAGTGGCTGAAGCCAATAGGAAGGCTGAGCAAGAACAGACAATAACTAAATCGGATGAAGTGTTTGATAATGAAGGAAACCCGGTTGTTGAACCTACAGACACTATTGATGTCGATGCTCTAGATGTAGAAGATGTTGCTCAGGGTACACGATCAGAAGCAACAGGACGGGAGAAGCAGGCAGAATAGGTAGAAAAGCAAAAGGAAACTGAGGACAAAAAGGAGGAAGCAAAGAAGCAAGTGGAGAAGAAGAAAGCAGAAGAGGAAAAGAAGAAGGATGAAGAGGAGAAAAGGAAGAAGGAAGAGGAGAAGAAGAAGAAGGATAAAGAGGAGAAGAAGAAGAAGGATGAAGAGGAAAAGAAGAAAAAGGAAGAGGACAAGAAGAAGAAGGAAGAAGATGAGGAGAAATGGAAACATGAAGAAAAGAGAAAAGAGAATGAGCAAAAAAGAACAAAAGAGGAGAAGAGAAAGGAAGAGGAGAAGAGAAAGGAAGCAGAAAAGAAGAAGGAAGAGGAAGAAAAAGATGAGAAGAAGAGGAAGGAAGAAGAGAAGAAGAAGGCAGAGGAGGATAAGGAAGAGGAAAAGAGAAAAGAAGCAGAGAAGAAGAAGGCAGAGGAGGACAAGGAAGGAGAAGTGGCAAAGCGCACGCAGATGGAGACTCCAAAGGCAACCGACTAACCTCACCAGTCCTATTGACCTCTAGTCTGCAAACGAAATGGAGCTGCTACAGAGCATTAATGTTGCTCAAGAACACCTTGAAGTGCTAAGGAGGAAGAAGGAGGAAGATGTGGTCCAAGTTGCGGTGGACACTCTTACCGATTTGTTACCAGGCACAAACCTCCCCAATACTGACTCTTCATTGGCACAATTGAATCTTCTATGCACAGTAGTGGATGATTAGGTGCAAAGCCTAGAAGAGGTAGTAGAGGCAAATGCCAAGAAAGAGCATCAAAAGGCTCTCAACATTGACCTGGTGAAGAAGCTTAATAAGCTCTGGTTCGAACTGTAAAAAGCACAAAAAGACATAAGGAATGCTCTAGATGAGGGGAATCTACTACTGAGTAAGATTTGCCAACCCCATCTCTTCTATGATGATGTGCTTGTATAGAAGCAAAAGCTACAAACTGACTTGCAATTATATATGAGCACCTTCAAGCTGCCGTATGACTCTTTTACAACTTATGGGCAAACCGTTCACCGGTTTCACATCCAATCTACCAAAATAGAGTTCAAAATCAGCAACCAGACTCGAGATTTGCAGGAACTCCAACTAGTTCTACTCCCTCGCCTGCAGATTCTTCAAAAATGTTATTTCAATCTAGATGCTTTAATAGTGACTCAAGAGATGAGCACACTAGATGCCATGGAAGAACAGGTCTCCTAGATGCAGACAAAGAAAGAAGTGGCAACCTCCCTACTTGAGTCCTGGTCCCTATCTATGAAACAATTTTTGTAGGACTTCAAATCTATTTTTGACAAGTTTTATTCCTTATTGTCATAAACTCTTATTCTTTTAATCCTAATGACACAAGTGTTAATCTGTACTATTTTGTTGTCATTGTTGGCAAAGGGGAAGAAGTATAAATTTTGAATGTTTTGATGTATACTTTCATGTTATTTCTGTTAAGAATTAGTATACATTGTATTTTCTACAAAAGGGATAGTGTATATGCTTAGGGGGAGCAACTTTGATTTTGGCATATTTTTGTTGTAAAACACTTAGATGTCAAAATTTCCTAAGTGTTGCCATCAATGCCAAAGGGGGAGATTGTTGGCATTTTTGATGATTATGTTGTGATTGTCATTGATGGACACACACTTGCATTGAGATCATTTTTGTATGTATTAATTAAAGCTCAATCGGTACATGTTCCAACTGGTATGATGCATTATAATCATTAGACTATTGGTGTTTTGCAGAAAGTGATTACCGATCTGAAGCGACATGTTAACCCCAAGCAGTTCGAGGATATCAAGCGGCACGAAGGATCAAAGTAGCAGAACACATATTTCCCAGTCTTCATTTTGTCAAATCAGCAACTGACATTTTGCTTGAACCAGTATTTTGTATGAACCGATAATACTCTGTGATGAGTTACCATCCACTGATTGTTTGATGATGCCGACACTTCAATGGTGCTTTTTGTGTCATGTTACCAGATATGTCTAGATGCATTGAACCTAGGAAATTGTATTGTAATCCTATTGGACCGACATGAAATCAGATTCCTTTAAAAGGACATCATGTCTAGAGTTCTAGGTTGTTGCAAGGGTTTAAGGTGGTTGATGAGTTAGAGAGAGTATGAATGTGTAGAAGACTAAAGTAATGTTGGAATGCATTAGGAACGTGCTATCAAGGATCTAACCAAGCAATCTGTGCTATTAGCTAGATCACTCACTTGTTGATTACTCACATCTTTGACAAGTCTGAAGCCCTTAACCGGGTAGGCCCAAAAGCCTTTTGTAAATCCTCTAACAAGGTGGTTCACATCTGTGGATCTAAAATCCTCTAGAAAGGTAGTCTTTAATCAGACTTATCTCCTAACAGAGATTGAGATTCCTAACAAGATCTGTTCTGGTAAAGAACAATGTATGACTTTAACTGGTCTAACCTTAACCGGTTTGGTTCCTATTCTGTAGATAGTTACTTGTGAGTTCCATCTCACCGTGGTTTTTCCCATTTGGGTTTCCATGTCAAAATCTCTTGTGTTGTGGTGTTTGTGCTTCTATGGGTGAATGCATTATTTGCTATTTGGTTTGCATGTGTGCTAACCGGTTTGTCTGCTAAACTATTTTACCAGTTTACTGTTAGTCTAGCAAAGTGTTTAAGTACAAATATTTTTGGCATACGAATTCACCCCCTCCCCTCTTAGTATTCATCACTTGTCTATTCAGCTCTTCATTCTTTGTCGAGGTCATCTGGTGTGCAGCTTTGTTAGGCAAACTCACTCCGGGAACTAGGTCCATGCAATAACTGATACTTCTCATAGGTGGCAATCCATCAGACACATTATCTAAAAATATCTCTTCATATTCTGTCAGTAAATCTTTTATCTCTTCTGGTTGTTCTTCTTCATCTTCGGATTCTTAGTCTTCTTAGGAAATAAGGAAAAACACACATTCTCATGTCTCAATCTATCCATGAATTTCCTTCCATCCACAAAATAGATTTTGGCATTTGTACAGACTTCACTCTTCAAAGGTTCCTCCAAGGGAAACAAGGTTTGCTTCATCCCATTGGCCAAAATATTGTATGTATTCTTCCTCCCATCATGTATTGCCTATCTATCAAACTGCCAAGGTCTACCCAACAAAAGATGACAAATATCCATAGGCATAATATCACACAAGACTTCATCATGATAATTCCCAATTTTCAATTTCACTAAACATTGCTGACTTACTAACAACTTATGTTCATCCTGAATCCATGCTATCTGATAAGGATTAGGGTGCTTCAATCTTTCCAAATTAAACTTATTCACCATCTCTTCTGAAACAAAATTATCTGAACGTCCACTATCAATAACAACTTTACAGCACTTACTGGATACCTTATATCTGGCCTTGAACAAATTATTTCTCTGCAAGGGATCTTCATCTCTCTTGGTATGACACAAAGCTCTCCTCATCATCAACAATTCTCCATAATCTACTTTATTATCTGATCCGGTGGGGTTTTCTTCCACCACTGCTTCTCTTTCGATATTCTTGGTCTTCTTACACTTCAAATAACGATGTCCTTCTTTTCCACACTTATAGCGAGTTCCTCTAAATACCCTTTTGTCTTTTCTTTTGTTATCTCTTCCAAAATTCTCATTCCGGTAGCCATTTGGTTCTCTCCTCCAGTAGAAATTTCTATCCTCTTTTCGGTATGAATTTCCTTCTTTGTTCACTTCTTTGTCCTTGTTCATATCTGCATAGGTTCCTCTACCTCTGGTATATCCTCTTCCTCCTTGAAATCTTCCTCCAAAAAACCTTCCACCTCTATCTCTTTGCCTCTGCTCATGTCTTTTGTTTAGCTTCTCTTCTGCCTTGAGGGTGTTAGGACTACCAAAAATTGCAAAATTTTGAAGTATCAAGTTAAGAAAATTCACTTGTAGCACTCAGAATAACATCTGCATCTTCAATCTAAGTAGCTCACTTTACAGGGCTATAATTTTAAGCCCATCCATTTTTATGCAAAATGCCTTGGGGGAAGGGTTGAACACTTATTAAAAATGGTATTGATCAAGTTTCAACTTCTAGAAGTCAGATTGGATGAGTTTTTGAGGCACTTGATTTGAGGGGTCAACAAAGGTTCAACAGGTGCACATTTCATGAAAAGTCTAAGTAGCCTACTTTGAAAGTTTATATCACGCACCATGTTGATTGTCAAGAGTAAATTCTTGTTCCCTTGTCTTCCCCACAAATTTGTGTACTCCTCTGCCCATTTTTAGATTCCCAAGTCTTCATTTGACCTGTTTGCCAAAGCCAAATCTTTTGCAATTTGTTGTTTTCTACTTTTTACAAAGTGAAATGCTTTTCAGGGAGGCTCACTTTGAGCATTAACAACTTATGCCTAGATGATTTTTTTCTCAAACTAATTGATTCATGTGATTCTATGTAGTGAAATGAGCATGCATGCTAGTTTCTGGATCTTTATGATATCATTTGTTGTCTTTTCAAAATTGGTTCGAAACAAGGTTTGGAAGGGGTTCTGGCAATTTTTCAATGCAGAAACAACTAAGTAGAGAAATTTGGTGATTAATATCTTGCGTCTCAAGAATCGTCAAGCAAAATGATTTTGCAGTGTGATTAACAGTATATCAGACTATTTTCTTGTCAGATGGAATGGTCTCAAGTGGCCATTTGAGAAGTTTTAGAAGGCGGTTTTGATCAATTTTGCAAAGTGTTGAAATTTCAGTTTCCAGTGGTTAATTTTCACACATATTTGCTCCAAATGATATCTTCAATGGTTTTAAATCATTTCTAGTGTTAGCCTGTCTGAAAGTGAAAAACAAATTAGTCGGGCCCACGAGAGACCTGACTTGTTGCGCCAGACAATGAAGGGTTTGGTGGAAATATTTTATTATTTAAGTCATTATTATGATTTAAATGATAGAACATATGAGGCAAATTGGGAAATTGACCAAAGAAATCATTTAATAATGTTTTGAAAACACATTATTAAATGTATTAGTTGTGAATCAAAATTTCATTTAAATCATTTTATAATGATTTTTAAATGAAGATAGTATATAGCATTTTGTGGGCTCGGGAAGGTTAAAGAATTAAAATCAGATGTTCATGAAGAATATTTGATGCAAATGATAATTTTTTTAAGGCGAATTAAAGGACTTGTCATTTATTCAAGAGTTAAGTTGCTTGCATCTTTTTCTCAATCTATGCAATCCTGTTTTCCTATAATGAGAAAAAGGGGAGAAATGAACCATTGCGGCGTTGCGATGAAGGGGATTTTCTTTGCCCTAAAATCTTTGGCAGGATGAGATTAGGGTTTTGTTCCAATCTCATGGCCGATGCAATTGCTGGTGAGGCTCGATTCCTCCATTTCTCCTAGTGTTGTCGGCATACATGAAATCGACTTGGCATTTGAAGCTTTCACCATAAATCAGGGAGCTTCATTGAATATTGATAAGGAAGATAAATACAATGTTATTGGGTTGGATATGGTCGATTCATCCATTATGAACCATTTTGTCCAATGCTCTGGTTTAAGGTATGGTTATCCAATGGGGGAGTGGGGATTATTATTTAATGATGTGATTGCAAAGAGTGAAGGTTGCTTACACCTCTACCTTGGTCGATTTCCATACTTGTGCTGGAATTTTCTCAAGACATATCGCTTCGTTGAGTGCTTCGACAGAGGCCAACTCATGGACTACAACGAGTGTATTTTTTGCACAAGTATGACATATAAAAGGGTGGGTAATTATTTTACTCAGAGAGGAGAAGTGGTATAAGTAAATTTAGAATGAAACTAGTCACAGTGTTATAATGGTTACATTAGGCCAAATGTAAAAAATATTAGCGTAGCACATGGTCTGTTTATTGATTGCTTCAATAAAATCATGGTTTTACAAATACATTGCACAATATACTCAGTGAATATGTGAAAAGGGTTGAAAAAGATTTTAAATAATTGACAATTGCAGTTTCAGTTAGGGTGAAAAGCGTTAAGTGTTTCTTATGAAGATTTTGTCACAATAGAGGAATTTACTCTTACTCAAAGATTCACTTCAACAAGGTAGAAAGAAATAAGTTGTCACAAGTGGGATCACATGTGAAAGTAATAATGAGTTTCCATTGGGTAAGTATTGTTGCTAAGGATAGAGAGAATTTTCACCAAAAGGTTAAAATGCTAGTGAAATATAGATGGGAAGTAAATGTATTCTCATCAAAGTGTCGCAATTAAAATATTTCATTGAGGTGAAATAGTTCTACAAAATAAATAAAGTCCACAAGATGATAATTTCTCATTAACAATGTTAGAAGGAAGTAGCAAAGTTTCAATCAAAAGGTGAAATTCATTTTCACTCAAGTAAGTGCTTTGATAAATAGGTGAAAGTATGTTAATAGTGAATGTGTAACAAGGAGGTTGTTTTATTTCATCATGGAAAAAGGTAAAAACAAGGGCTGAGTTGCTAGTGGAAAAGTAAATAAGAGCGAGAGACCTTTTGTTACCGAAAGATATGAAATACATTTGGAATATTTATGCAAAGGTAAATATATGTTATTGTATGGTAAGCATAAATATTGTTATGCACAGAAAAGTGAATCTCTTTCACTTTTGACTAGAGTATTATTTTCACTGAAGGTGAAGTAAAAGGATAGAGTATAATTTTACTTAGAGAATGAAATATTTAATAAAGTGTAGCAACTTATCAAGTTAGAAAATGCATTCATGGGAAAGAAAGACTCAATAGGGGGAATATTTTCAGTTGAAAGATATTTTGGAAAGTGTAGGTCAAGGCAATGAGGGAATGTTTTATGTTGCAGGAAGAGGAGAGAAGGAGGACATGTGTAATCTACAGATCAGAATTGAAGAAGACATGTGGCAAAGCTTGAACAAATCTGGAGTTTTCTTCTTCTTGTATATATCTTCCTTTCTTCTCTTTTGAAGGGGTTCTAAAAGTTTCTTCTATACAGGGTCTGTAAATGCTTTCTTGTCTAGATTTCTTTTGATCCATGTAGTAGACTGTTTTTTTTAAGCAATGTGTAAGGCATTTATAGAGAAAACTTTATATTGAGTTCAGTGTTCAAGTTTTTGCAAGTTATTTGAAAGATGAATTGTAAAATGTTATTTTTCAGAGGTAGCATTTAAATAAAATGGAAGATATGGTATAGAACTAGTTTCTCTCCATTGTGTAACTCTATCATCTTTTGAATGAAATTAGTTGGGTTTATTTTATTTAGTGCATTGTTGTGATGTATGTGACTTTCTATTTATGCTTTGGCCTAAGGGGTCAATTAAATTGCTTAAATAGAGTTGCAGAATGATAGGGCTTGTGCAAGGATTTAGGTAAGTAGTTCTAGATGTGAATCACTAATGAGATACATTGTAAGGCAGTGTTATCTTGAATCTAATAGTTGTTGGATAAAATCTTGTCATATCACATCTTATATTTTCATGGTTTCAAGTTGCCTAATGGAATGAGGCACCGATCACATCTTCCAGTTGTGGTTATAGAAAGTGTTGTCATCACAATCATTAGTTCTTGCTATAATCTAAAAAAAATTCAGAACATCTTTTACATTTTAAGTATGTATGTGAGCCAAACCATTTCATAACTCCAAATTGATTGAATTTTCTCCCTCTTTGTTGAGCCTTTTATGAAAACTATCTTCTATGTTAGTAGTGTTGTGTTGTGTTATTCTGATTGCTCCAAGTGGTTGAGGATCACTGAGGAATAGTCATTCTTTATCATTCTCCCTCTTTGTTAAGCCTCTTTGATGAGATAATCTGCTTTATATTAATGCTATTTTATTGTCATTTGCAAGTATGATTTGAAACATTGTAAAGGCATTAAGGGATCACCCTCCCTGGTTTTACAGAACCTAAAGTGCAGAAGGATCTTATATCCTTGTTAGTTGGTCCAATCCTTGTGATAATTTCCATAATTGAAATTGGTTGCTTCATAGAAATTGGACTGAGTGTATGGGTGGCTTTTAAAGCATAAAACCCAATTTGGGAACCAACAAAATTGCGACTCTACTGGGGAAAAGTCAATAAAATTTATCAAAGACCTCTAGTAGAGTTTCATTGAGGTATTATCCTAGAGATTCAAGTGCCTTATAGAGTCATGAGATCACTAAGTCCACCTCCTTATGGGTTGAGTCAATTCTCATAAATGTTGTCAGAGAATCTGTTGTAATTCATCTTTCAATGTAAGTTATGTCTAGATCTATCCATTTTTTATGATTACTACATAGTACCTCACAAGTTGTGAGTGGCAACTCTGAGATCTTTACACCAGTGTGCATTATTTGAAGAAGAAGAAAGAAGAACCAAAGAATTTGCAGTAAAGATGAAGCAGATTTGAGCTCTTATGATGAAGTGCCTAGACAAGTTGAGGATGGAATCCATATGATGCCATGTGATGATAAGGAGGTGTTGCAGTGTTGGTTTTGGAACAAATTTGACCTATTAAAAATTCCATCTCTTCAAATATTTGTCCTCTACAAGGAGTGTTGAACACAATATACCACTGAGAGGGGGGTGAATCAGTGGTTCCTCTGTTCTTTTCCCTTTTAAAGCAATCTTAGAATATTGGTTGTTATCCTAGTCACTAAAAAATTAAACCGGTAAGACAAATGAGGATACCAAAAGAGACAATCACACAAACGCAACCCAGAACACCAGATGTATGAGGAAAACCCAATATGGGAAAAACCTCGGTGAGAAATGTTGCTGGAGACTACTGCTCCAATCCATCCTCACAAGTGAAACATTGAATTACAAAGATTTAGGGCACCAACCCAAGGAGCACCAACCCCTGCACTAAGCTCCAATTTGGTGATGTATAGTGAAATACAATTTTTATACAGTTATAGCTTCTGGTTGCAAATGAGTTATGTGACTCTTGATCAAATAGGTTTCTGCCAGTTAACAGTCTTCTCTTCTTCACTAGATCTCACACTACCGGTTATGAGATTACTCTCTCTGATTCTTGGCTACTCTTCTTTCAATCTCAGTCGCACAACACACTATGTCACACTTGGATGCCTTCTTAATCAATCACTCATCTCTGGTTAGCTTAATAGTTAGAACTTCAACAGTTTACCGGTACTCTGTCACTGTCGGTTAAACCCTCTCACCGGTTTGCCTGCTCACTCACTCTGCAACTTTCTTAGAATAAATTCTAAGGAAGATGATCCTTCTCTATGCTCAAACTCACTTCACTCTCCTTCTTCACATCAAGCATCCTCCCTTTCTGTCTTGAGCTCATCTATTTATAATCTTGGATTCTCGCCTTAAACCACAGTCAACAATGTCGTGTTAGGTTTTGCTTTCTCCAACTCGAACCCAGTCGGATTTGATTAGATATGCTTTTTTCAGGGATATGATCTTCATGACATCGATCATTACCAGTAAAGCTTCGCATTCCAATGTGCGTTTTCTAAATTTGGAGGTCTACACCATGCTTTTCTGCTTTTCTATGTCATTCGCCATTAATGGCTTTCTATTTCCTTCATCAAATGGGTATGAGGATCAAATCTTCTTGCAGGATCAGTTCAATCTCTTTGTCAGCTTGCCTTCCTTGAGTCGCAATCCTTTGGCATCCTCTGTGACTTGTGGGTTCTTCATAAAAGTCAACCTGCTTTCTAATTTGTTACATCGTTGCACACTCCACCGACCTATACAATACCTCCACCTGGCATTCAGCTGTCATGCTTGGCAACATCCACATCTGCTTGGATTCCTAGGTCATTTTGACATTCTTTGTCGACCAAGGTTGACAACCGGCTCAGTTCACCTTACCGGTATGACCAACAAACATCCTCTATACTAGCAGCACATCCTCTATGTTCTACTCACCGAGTGTACCTTCATAACAAACAAAACAACCTTCATTCGGGTTTGTGCCTTATCGGTAAGCCTGTTTTACTGGCAAATGACACAAGTCATATGTATTGGTAGCCTTCCTTTTGTCTTCTTACTCACATGTGCATTGTCATCATATGTCTTGCTCTTCTTATACCGGTCACCACTTCTTACTTACCGGTGACCTGTCCAAACCAGTTTGACATCAATGACAACTTAATGCCAACAAGGAGGTGGCGACTCTGTCAGAGATCACAGTTAAAGATTTAAAGAATTGAAGGTGATCTTTCAAATCCCCAGTTAAAGAAGACAACAATTGCTACAAACTCCAGGTATTATTCAAAAATTTGTCTAAAGATTTTTAGTGTTCCCTTCAAGTGATTTCAGCACTGAATTAGGGAAAAGGTGAAATCAGACTCAACATACTTCTGGATTTTGTCATTGCATTATTTAAAAGAAGTATGTATATTTTAGCATTTATGTTTCAAGTGTGAAGATCTCAACATTTTATTTTAAAATGTATATTGTAAAGTTTTGAGATCTTGTATTTCAAAGGAATTGTAATAAATAATGTCAAGGGTGTTTGAATCTTTGCACCCACACATGAGTTCCTATGAGACCACATCCTATGGGTTATCACAGTCATGTAATACAAGAGGTTTTAGTGTTCAAAGGTATTTAGCTCTTGATTTCAGCCATGTACATGAGTTCCCAAATGTTATACCTCCTAAGATTAGAAAAGAGATTCCAAAGTTTAGTGGTTCATTATTTTAGTCTTCAGAAAAAAATCTGCAGGAGTTATCAGATTTATTGGGGAATTTTGAGATTGATCATGAAGATGTTTGTATGAAGCTTTTTGTTCAATCATTGAAGGAAGACGCTAGAGATTGGTTCTCCTTTTTGCCAGAATGCTCTATCTCTTCATGGGAAGAGTTATGTGCAACATTCATTGAACAATTTGGTGAGAGAATTAATCCAAATTCAGCTCTACAAAGTTTCATCGAAATTTAGAAAGAGGAAGGTGAGTCAGTCCCTTCTTTTAATCTCAGATTTTCTAGAACTTTGGGAAATATTCCAATAAGATATAGGCCAAATGATGAAGTCTGATTGGTTGTTTTGGCTGCATTTGATAAGAAAATGGGTTTTGTATTAAGAGAGAAAGAGCTTAAAACCTTGCATCAAGCTTTTGTGATAGGGATGAACATCGAAAATAATTTGGTATATGGAATCCCACGGGGTTATTTGTCAACATATGCTTGTTGTCCTATGGTACCAAATGTTGAAGTGAGATGTGAGTAAAGAAATATAAATCAATTTCAAGATAGTTTCATCTTTGCGGATCATACTAACCATGTTGTGACTTGTGACTTAAAAGAACAAATGAGCGAAGAGAACTTGTCTCGGACAATGGTTATTCCTCATGTTAATGAAGAAAAGGTTTGATGTCATGGAAATGGGGACAAGGCAACAACAAAGTTCAATGTTAATAAGTTAGTTTCAACCATAAAAAAAAAACAAAGAACTAAAAACCATTCCAAACATATCAAAAGAGATTTCAAAAAGCATGAAAGAAGTTTAACAAAATAAAAGAAAGGAGAAGAGCCTCCCTAAGATGCTTCCATGATGCCTTTTGATGCTTCTCCCTTGTTTCTCCCCTCTCCAAGTCCCAAATGAGTGTAGCTCTCAGCTTTTAGCACTATCCATGGATGCCATATGGAGATTCAAGATGGTTGAATATGATAAGCAAATGCTATGCAAGTGTAGACAGTGATGCTATGAAAAAGCTCTATGCTAATACCTGTATAACAACAATACTCTAATGCTTCCTTTTTTGCTTGAGGAGAAGGGTTCTATTTATAGAAGAAATGGGGAAATGAAGTGTTAAGATTGAGTAATCTTAACAAGGGTTAGGATTGAAAGATATTCAATCCATGTGAGACTTTCAACCCAATCCCATGTTGACAAGTGTCACCATGAGGAGGCTTGAGAGGAGAGATAAGGAGCATTAAATGCTTGAGAGGACATGATGGTTACCCTAGTCAAAGAAATAAATGCTTTGAAGAGACACATGGGTTACATGAGGGTTAAGTTAGGGGTCAAAGTCCTTAACCATGGGTGCAAGTGGAATTAACCATTAATGGTCATGTAAGAGCCATAAGTGGTTTGGAAGACTTTAGAGGTTAATTTGTTGAACACACAAATCATTAATTGCTTTTCAAAGACTTTGGAGTCTTTGAGAAGTGACTCCAGTTTGCTTAGGAATGTGACAATATTTAGGGGATGGATTAGGTTAATTAGGAAAGGTTTAGAAGAGTCTAGAAGGGGTTTAGGCATGCAAGTGGGAGGAATTTTGGTATTTTCAATTAAAATAAAATCATTTATTTCAATTAAATGGTGTAATTTGCATTTGGATAAATATTCAAATAAATATTAATTTATTTAAATGAGAAAAAGGAAGATAAAGCATTAAAATGCTTGAAGACTTTGAGGGAAACCATTAAAGGCTTGAAGACTTTAAGGGAAGCAATCAAAGTCTTAAGAAGACTATAGAAGGAAGCCATCAAGTTTGAAGACTTTAAAGCCATTAAGGTTGAAGACTTTAAGGGAAACCATTAAAGGTTTCAAGTGGGTGAGGATAAATAGGATTTTAAATAAATAATTTATTTAAAATAGTTGTGCAACTTGCATTTGTAGGAAAATGCAAGTGGGTGGAGGATAAAGGTGATTTAAATAAATGATTTATTTAAAATAGTTGTGCAACTTCAAGTGGGTGCAGGATAAAAGTGATTTAAATAAATGATTTATTTAAAATAGTTGTGCAACTTGCATTTGTAGGAAAATACAAGTGGGTGGAGGATAAAGGTGATTTAAATAAATGTTAATTTATTTAAATGTGAGAGGTGGGATTTTGGGGGAATTTAAATAAATATTAATTTATTTAAATGTGAGAGAAAATTTAATTAAATAAATATGATTTATTTATTTAATTAATGGTCTGAATTTGGTTAAGTGAATTAAATCAAATAAATTGAATAATTTATTTAATCAATAGGAGAAGAGGGTTAAGATGAATTAATTAAATATATTAATTTAATTAATTATTGATTGATGGTTAAATAATCAAATAAATACTAAATATTCATTTAATTAAGTGGACAGATTTATGTGACTACAAGGTTAGTGAGAAATTATGTGACACAACTGATATAGAGGGAGATAATTTCAGTTACTACACCATATGACATCAACAGTAGTTGTTCTAGCAAGGAGATCCCACATGAGGTTCATCTGCAATCTTATGTTTTTGATGAATCTAACAGCGTGTATGAAGAATTGCAAAGTTGTGCATCTGATGAAGACAATGCTAGTGTGCAAGATATTGATTTCATAGATTCATTCTCTTAGGAACAGTTATCTGTGATTATGAGAATTTGAATGATGAGGTACCACCATTTTTGGTTGATAATACTTTTGAGCTAGAAAGTTGCATGGTGTGTTCCAATGAAGAAAGAATTTTTCTGCTTGTGCCCATGCCACATAAATTTGTCCAAAATAATGTGTATGAAGAGTTTGTTAAGGTATGTAAGCCTGAAAATAGTATTACAAGTAGTTGTGCACCAGTTTTCCCATTACAAACAACTCTTCATGTAGTGGATCAGACTAAGTCTCAGATTTTAAATCAGTAGTTAGCAACCCTTGCTGATTCCATAATGCATACACAAGCATTAATTAGAGAAAAGACAAAGAGGGTTGCAAATAACAAAGAAGGTAAGTCTCAACTTGTGCATATGCCACATGATTCTATTCAAAATGAAAATAAAAAATTAATCAAGGCATGTGTCCCTAATAATAATGTTTTAAATAGTTTCATACCATTTGTTCCATTACAAATAGTTGTGCATGAAGAGACTCGGGAGTTTATGAATAGACTGCTTCAACCATATGTGAAGAGACTGCTTCATGTGAAGAATTTAAAAGTGAAGAGGATGAAATGGGGTGTGACAAAACTTGTTATCCTGATAATTTTGAGGATTTCTTTAAATCTGATTTAAAAACATTTGTAACTAGTGAATATGAGGGTGATTTTTATTTTGATGTTACAAGTGCTAACATTGAATATGAGAGTGTGGAGTTCACTGATATTGTCCAAGGCTGTGAAGTGGATGAAGAAGATTGTTGCCTTGTTGCTCCACATGACACTTTGAAATCAGATTTGGAATCTTTTGTTGTGCATGAGGATAGTTTTGTTGAGAAGGTGAATGATGACGTTTTTTCATCATACAGTGATCTGAGTGTACAAAATGTTGATCAAGAATCGGTGACTATGTCAATGGGAAACAAAAGTGAATTAGAATGGTTTTCAAATGTTGACTGTTCAGATATGGATATTTGTAAACCAATTGCTATGTTGGATGGACCAACATATGGGAGCACTTCCTTTGACATCTGTAATGAATTTATATTATGTTTGCAAGAGTGTTTAAATGATGAATATGTTATGAAGGCAAAAACAAATGAAGAGACCAATTTTCATGATGCCAGTTGTAGAACAGAGTATGAAGTGTTTCACTTCCCTTTTCAGCTTGATGGGGCTATCATAAAACTTGATGAATATTGTTTTCAACTTGTTTTTATTTTAGACATTGAGCATGGGTATTGTTTGTTTCAAGAAATGCCTGGTGATAAAGTTTAGATTAGTGAAGAGTGTGTTGAGATAAAGGGTTTTTATGACATGTTGAAGGATGAAGAGTTTGTCGATCATGAACAGGTATATGACAGCGATATGCCCAGATTGTTCATGAAGCAATGTGATCATAACTACATATTTGACAGAGGAAAGATCTCCTTTCACATGTTTGGTGGCTCGGGGCAACCAAACGAGAATTTAATGCCAGTTCTACTGAACAAAAGACAGTGATTTCAAGCTAAATAAGATAAGGCATGGTCTGATTCCTCAAAGATCTGGAATATTGTTATGCTTGCAAGAGGCATACATCCCCAACTATAGCCACTATTAGGACTACCAAAATTTGCAAAATTTTGAAGTCCCAAGTTAAGAAAATTCACTTGTAACACTCAGAATAACATCTGCATCTTCAGTCTAAGTAGCTCACTTCAGAGAGCTATAATTTTAAGACCATCCATTTTTATGCAAAATGCCTTGGGCGAAGGGTTGAACACTTATTAAAGATGGTATTGATCAAGTTGAAACTTTCAGAAGTCAGATTGGATGAGTTTTTGAGGCACTTGATTTGAGGGGTCAACTAAGGTTCAACAGGTACACATTTTCAAAAAAGCCTAAGTAGCCTACTTTGAAAGCTTATATCTCGCACCTTGTTGACTGTAAAGAGGAAATTATTGTTCCCCTCTATTCTCTGCAAATTTGTGTATTGTTATACCCATTTTAAGATTCCCAAGTCTTCATTTGACTTGTTTGCCAAAGCCAAATCTTTTGCAATTTGTTGTTTTCTGCATTTTACACAGTGAAATGTTTTTTAGGGAGGCTCACTTTCAGAATTAATAACTTATTCCCAAATGATTTTTTTATCAAACCAAATGATTCATGTGATTCTATGTAGTGAAATGAGAATGTATGCCAGATTTTGGATCTTTATGATATCATTTGTTGTCTTTTCAAAATTGGTTTGAAACAGGGTTTGGAAGGGGTTCTAATGGTTTTAGTGCAAAAACAAATAAGTAGTGAACTTTGGTGATTAATATCTTGCATCTCAAGAATCATCAAGAAAAATGGTCTTGCAAGGTGATTAACAATATATTAGACTATGTTCATGTCAGATGGCATGGTCTCAAGTGGCCATTTGAGCAGTTTTCGAAGGCAGATTCTCGAGGTTCAGAGGTGGCTTTGATCAATTTTGTAAAGTGTTGAAATGTCAGTCTCCAATGGTTAATTTTCACACATATTTTCTCCAAATGATGTCTTCAGTGGTTTTAAACCATTTCTAGTGTTTAGTTGTTTGAAAGTGAAAAAACATTTAGTCGGGCCCACGAGGGACCTAACTTGCCGCGCCAAACAATGAATTAATATTTGCAGGTTTGGTGGAAATATTTTATTGTTTAAGTCATTATTATGATTTAAATAATAGAACATATGAGGTAAATTAGGAAATTGATCAAAGAAATCATTTAATAATGTTTTGAAAACACATTATTAAATGTATTAGCAGTGAATCAAAAGTTCATTTAAATCATTGTATAATGATTTTTAAATGAAGAAAGTATATGGTATTTGGTGGGCCTCGAAAGGTTAAAGAATTAAAATCAGATGTTCATGAAGAATATTCAATGCAAATGATAATTTTTTTTAAGGCAAATTAAAAGACTTGTCATTTATTCAAGAGTTAAGTTGCTTGCATCTTTTACTCAATCTATGCAATCTCATTTTCTCGTAATGAGAAAATGTGGAGAAATTAACCATTGCGGTGTTGCGATGAAGGGGATTTTCTTTTCCCTAAATATTTGGCAGGATGAGATTAGGGTTTTGTTCCGGTCCCATGATCACTGCAGTTGCTGGGAAGGCTCGATTCCTCCATTTCTCCTACCACTATCAACATACATAAAATAGATTTGGAATTTGAAGCTTTCAACATTATTCATGGGGCTTCATTGAATATTGATAAGGTGGATAAATATAGTGTTATCGAGTTGGATATGACTGATTCATCCATTATGAACCATTTTGCCCAATTTGAATGTTGTTGTCTTATGCTCTAGTTTAAGGTATGGTTATCCGATGTGGGAGCGAGGATTTATATTTAATGATGTGATTTCAAAGAGTGAAGGCTGCATACGACTCTACCTTGGTTGATTTCCATACTTGTGCTGGAAATTTTTTAAGACATATCGCTTTGTTGAGTGCTTCGACAGAGGCCAACTCATGGACTGCAACGAGTGCATTGTTGCACAAGTATAACATATAAAAGGGTGGGTAATTATTTTACTCAAAGAGGAGTAGTGGTAGAAGCAAATTTAGAATGAAAATAGTCACAGTGTTATAGTGGGTACCTTAGGCCAAATGTGGAAATATTGGCATAGCACATGGTCTGTTTATTGATTGCTTCAATAAAATTATGGTTTTATAAATACATTGCACAATATACTCAGTGAATATGTAGAAAGGGTTGAAAAAGATTTCAAGTAATTGACAATTGCAGTTTCAGTTAGGGTGAAAAGCGTTAAGTGTTTCTTATGAAGATTTTGTCACAATAGAGGAATTTACTCTTACTCAAAGATTCACTTCAACAAGGTAGAAATAAATAAGTTGTCACAAGTGGGATAACATGTGAAAGTAATAATGAGTTTCCATTGGGTAAGTATTGTTACTAGGGATAGAGAGAATTTTCACCAAAAGGTTAAAATGCTAGTGAAATATAGATAGGAAGTAAATGTATTCTCATCAAAGTGTCACAATTAAAATATTCATTGAGGTGAAATAGTTCTACAAAAGAAATGAAGTGCATAGGATGATAATTTCTCAATAGCAATATTAGAAGGAAGTAGTAAAGTTTCAGTCAAAAGGTGAAATTCATTTTTACTCAAGCAAATGCTTTGATAAACAGGTGGAAGTATGTTAATAGTGAATGTGTAGCAAGGAGGTTGTTTTATTTCATCATGGCAAAAGGTAAAAACAAGGGGTGAGTTGCTAGTGGAAAAGTAAATAAGACTGAGAGACCTTTAGTTATCGAAAGATATGAAATACATTCGGAATATTTATGCAAAGGAAAATATATGTTATTGTATGGTAAGCATAAATATTATTATGCACAGAAAAGTGAATCTCTTTCACTTTTAAATGGAGTATTATTTTCACTGAAGGTGAAGTAAAAGGATAGAGTAAAATTTTTCTCATATAAGGAAATATTTTATAAAGTGCAGCAACTTATCAAGTCAGAAAATACGTTCACGGGAAAGAAAGACTCAACAGGGGGAATATTTTTAGTTGAAAGATATTTTGGAAAGAGCGGGTCAAGGCAATGAGGGAATGTTTTTTTATTGCTGGAAGAGGAGAGAAGGAGGACAGGTGTAATCTACAGTTTGGAATTGAAGAAGACATGTGGTGAAGCTGGAACAAATCTGGAGTTTTCTTCTTCTTGTATATATCTTCCTTTCTTCTCTTTTGAAGGGGTTCTGAAAGTTTCTTCTGTACAGGGTCTATAAATGGTTTCTTGTCCAGAGTTCTTTAGATCAATGTAGAAGACTGATTTTTTTTTAGCAATGTGTAAAGCATTTGTAGTGCAAACTTTATATTGAGTTCAGTGTTCAAGTTTTTGCAGGCTATTTGAAAGATGGAGTGTAAAATGTTAGTTGTCAGAGGTAGCATTTAAATAAAATGGAAGATATGGTTCAGATCTAGTTTATCTCTAGTGTGTAACTTTATCAACTTTTGAATGAAATTAGCCAAGGGTTTATTTTATCCAGTGCATTGTTGTGATGTATGCGACTTTCTATTTATGCTTTGGCCTAAGGGGTCAATTAAATTGCTTAAATAGAGTTGCAGAATGATAGGGCTTGTGCAAGGATTTAGGTAAGTAGTTCTAGATGTGAATCACTGATGAGATACACAGTAAGGCAGTGTTATCTTGAATCTAACAGCTGCTGGATAAAATCTTGTCATATGACATCTTATATTTTCATGGTTTCAAGTTTCCCAAGGGAATGAGGCACTAATCATGACTTGCAATTGTGGTCATAGTCAGTGTTGTTGTCAAAATCATTAGTTCTTGCTACAATATAAAAAAATCAAAATATCTTTTACATTTTAAGTATGAATGTGAGCCAAACATCTCATAACTCCAAATTGGTTGAGTTTTCTCCCTCTTTGTTGAGCCTTTTATGAGAACTATCCGCTATGTCAATGGTGTTGTGTTGTGTTATTCTCATTTCTCCAAGTGGTTGAGGATCACTGAGGAATAGTCATCCTTTAGGATTCTCCCTCTTTGTTGAGCCTCTTTGATGAGATAATCTACTTTATATTAATGCTATTTTATTATCATTTGCAAGTATGATGTAAAACATTGTGAAGGCATTAAAGGGTCACTCTCGCTGGTTTTGCAGAGCCTGAAGTGTAGAAGGATCCCATATCCTTGTTAGTTGGTCCAATCCTTGTCATAATTTCCATAATTGAAGTTAACTGCTTCATAGAATTTGGATTGAGTGTATTGGTGGCTTTTAAAGCATAAAACCCAATTTGGGAACCAACACAGGGAATACTGGTAAGCCTCTTCAACACTCTATAATTTGATCAAACTGAGTTCATCTTGTATAGACACCTGCAATCCATTCAAATATATTGCAACTTATTCAACTTCATCATCAACATGTCTGGATATGATATTCAACTTGTAAAATGCTTGGGTGTATTTCTTCACACTAGATTCCTTCTTTCTCAAATTCTTCAACTTCTGGAACATATTTACTTGATAATCAACTGTCATAAACTTTGACTTGAACTTAGCAATTATTTGATCCCATGTCTTGATCTTTTCTTTACCTCTTCTCTATCTATCAACCTGCAAATGCTCCCACCAAAGAGATGCATGACCTTTCAATCGGGTACAAACATATTTCATCTTCCTTTCTTCTGAAGTGTTTTCAAAATCAAAATATTTCTCCATCTCCGAGATCCAATCCATTAATTTATCTAACTCCAACTTTCCATCATATTCTGGTGGGGTAAAATGAGGTTTAGTATTCGCCCCACTCAAAACCCTCAAAAACCTTTCCTCATTCAGATCAACTACTGATGGGTTTACTTGTTCTTTTAGGGCTTCTTATCCTTCATCTTCACTTACATCTTCAAAGTGTTGGCCTCTTCTCTGGGTTGTCTCCATGGATTCCAACAGGGTTGCTATTCCTCACAACATTTGCATCACAATAGGGTCTACGTTTTCACATGCTCCACCATTCCTAGTTCCTCTTGATGCCATATTTACACCAGTTCTCTGCAGCTGCAAGTTGGATCCACAGTCCAAAACCCTACAAAAAAATTCTCAGCACAACACAATCTCTGGAACGAAAGCTTGCTCTAATACCACTTGAAGCAGTCACTGACTAGGAGGGACATCAAAGAGATCAATCTAGATTGGTCAGCAAGAGTAAACACAATGGAAACAAAGGGACATGATGGAGGCAATGCAAAACAGATTGAATTATCACGAAAACTATTTACAACCAACCGGTAACAATCGGGTTACAGAAATCGGCTCACAGGCCTGCTAAAACATGCTTAAAGTACAAAATAGGTTACAACCAAGACCCCAAATCTTAAGATATATCTTCTATGCTCAATCTAACTTGTTGATTACATTCTAATGCTCTATTAAAATGATTTATACGATCCAAGGGGATCTGGTAGGCCCAAATAAGGATCAAAACCCAAAGAACAAGACCTAACATGCAAAACCAACAAGGTCAACCTCTGCCAAAGAAATTCCTCTAAAAAATCCAAAGGACGAAGTGTAGATCATGGGAAAAGGTTGGCCACATGCTAAGGAACATCAGAATCAACGATCGGGGCCCTGCAAGCTACGGAAGGGATCCAGTAGATCACCAATGCAAATAAGTCCAGTCAACTGGTAACAGAAAACTGTCTCGGAAACTGGTAGCGATAACTTGCCAGAAAATGATCCAAATGCTCCATGGTTTGGAAATAAGGAAGATGATCAAGTATTCAAGAAAAATCCAACTTCACAGGTTTCGATGAGCCAAATTTGGGAAACATAGAAAGAAATGTTGAAACTGCAAATAGAAAGCAAAACAGAAAGGAAATATTTTTGGTTAACGCAAGATTGCTATGAACCGAGGATGCTCCTACATCAACATGACACAAAGATAACAACAAAAAGAAAAACCTCACTACTACACAAGAAATTCAATACTAGTGGAATACTTAAACATCACATGATAATCCCACTATGACGAACCTACGAGAGATGAAACAACTCTAATATGATAACGAAGTACTACCCTTGATTGTATTTTCTTGTAACACAACACCAAAATAGGATGACAGAATCATCAACCTCTAATCCATACCCAAACACAATAATTCTAACAAAAAACTCAAATACCAATATAAATGATGAGAAACATAGGTTCCAACACTACTCAACTAGATGACAAGATTGTTAATTTAGAAAATGGAGAGTAGGATGAGTACTTCTACCTCCAATGCACTAAATGAGGACCTAAAAATACCTCTAACATGAGAGCCAACCTATGCAAGAGGTTTCTTTTTTAAGAGTTACAACCCTTCCACCAGCTGAAACAACAATAGGTCACTTATCAATAACAACATGCTTCCCAAGTCAAGGAGATAAAATATACCAATATATATCACTAATTGATGAAACAACAATGTGGGAAGACTCTAAAGGTCCAAGGGATTAAATTTTGAATTGATGATTTTCCCAATAAATGATCAAAATACCATTCAAATGTCAAATGACACAAGATAGAGCACCTGAGGTTACTAGTGCCTAGGACACATATGTCCTAGTCTATCCCTAGAGTCCCAATCTATTGTGAGAGTCCAATCCTAACAACATAGTCATGGCCAAGAATTGTAGTCCCTATCAAGAACCCAAATCTTGAGGTCAATGAGCTAACCCAAGATAGATTCTTCTCCCTACAACATGTCAAACACCTAGGAACTATCTAAGACTACACATGACAAACTACATTCTAAAAAAGTGACAAAATGATACAAGTGGAAACAATGAATTCTATCTCTCAAGTGCACAAGACATAATAAATTCATACGAGAAGGCATGTAGGAGTATCATGACCTCTCCAATGCTTTCTCACACATCTCTAAGTGATAAGAAATGGAAAGGTAGATTTCAAACTTTTTCTTTCCACAAGACCACACAAAAGACCCCTTAATGGTTACCAAGAAAATCCAATTCCCTAAGAAGGGATCACTACTAGAAAACCAGCTACTTAGCACTTACATTACGACATGAAACCATTTTCTAAATGCCATGTTCATTTTAGAACCAAGAAAAAGGTTCATACACTCATTTTAACCAAAAGCATGAAAGCATTAGAATCATACATGATTACATGCATGCTTGAATCCAACTTTAAGGCTTGCAACAAGATATATTATGGTACCACCTAGGTGGCATATTACAAACCATTATAAGAGGGAGCTCCAATGAAATATATTATAATTACAAGAGGATTCAAGTGTCCTTTCAGATTCAATTACATCATATATAATGAAAGAAAACATGATATAGTATAAGAAACCTTTCCAAATTTGAAGTTATCTTTAACTCCAAAAAATATTCTCTAATCCCCAACGATGGTTCTCATGCCATCCAACCTTATGGAATCAAAACAATCAGTCCCACCATGCTAGGAGATGGTCAGATAAGCCACAAATACATTGTAATACCAAACACATTGGGAGAGGGCTTACACACACATCATAAATAGAGCATACACATATCATAGATATAAAATAAACCAATCAACATAATAAGATGGATCAAAACAAAAACTCATTGAGAATGAACATCATGGCATAAAAAGTCACTCTCATTGGGCAAATTTACAAATGGAGTAAACAAATAATCATCAATAGGAATTATCACCAATGAAAAAATCAAAAAACACTTATATTGGGCACACTCACTAATGGAGAAAACACCAAAAGAAATACAAGGCCAAAAATGACTAAATCTTAGAGAGGGGTTAGCGAGTGTCATTGTGAAGCTCACTATTATGGCTAGGTGAAACTACATTCTTCTCCCAAAAGAGATGAGGAGACTCGATTGTATAAGATCCAATGTTTTCTTGATGAGAATATCTTCCACACTCATATTGATCGTATACGAGCACTCCAAAAATGAAGAGTCATTCATTATCGTTATTCATTTTAACTCTTAGGTTTCATTACTTATTGTATAATTAAGAGAGTCATAACATGATTGTCAATGAGCCACTTTGCCCCGGGGATAGACCAAGAGCCACTTCCTCTCAACACCTATGTATTAGGATCATCACATTCATGAAATATTTGAATGTTGCATAAAAATGAGTACAACAAATTGGCATAAAAAACTATCTCAAAAATGAAAACTATGGTTCAATAGCTCCTTATGAAAATCCATTAAAAAGACGAATTCCCTTAAAATAAAGCATTTACTTTCACTTTGAGAATTCAAATTTTGTAGAATCAAGTACAAAAGAAAAACCATAAAATTTTCAATTCCACCATTGAAGAAAAGTTTAAAAAAATAAATTTCAAAATTCTAAAAATGCATTTTGGCTTTAAATATACCCAACAACATACCTTTAAGCTCAAATCCACATTTTCATGACTAGAGTAAAAATTTGAGAGAGAGTGGACAAAAATTAGAGTTTTTGAAAATTTTAAATAAATAATTATTCCTACTCAAATTTAATTTTTTTGAATGCATTGGAAATATTTTATGCCCATTCATGAACAAAATGAATGAACAAAGATGAATAAATCAACACTTACCTCATTCATGTGTGCACAAACAAAATACCCAATTTTTTGAAAACATGAGAAAACACAATGAATCCATGTATGCATGCAATCCCCCTCCCATTCCTATTTGGTCCAAAATAATTCTCATCCGATTCCATTTGCAACTACACCCACAATTTTTCAAAAAAAATGACAGAGGGTTTTAGAACATAACTTTTTTCCGAAACAAAGAATGAATGAAAATTCACTTTCCAATTTCTTTTCATTCCATTTTCTCTTTTTCTATTTTCATATTTTATTTCCACTTTATTCTTTTCTCGAAATGTGTATTTAAACGAAAATAAGAATTCAACATAAACATTTGTGCATATAAGTGTGTTTGTGTGTACATGTACATGTATATGTATATGTATATGTATATGTATAAATGTATGCATGTATGTATGTATGTATGTATGTATGTATGTATGTATGTATGTATCTCTGTGTGTGTGTGTGTGTGTGTGTGTGTGTGTGTGTGTGTGTGTGTGTACATTTATATACAATTAAATCAAATATAAACATTCCCAACCCAAGGTAATTTTTTAGAAAAATATTAGCTTAATTATATTTTCCCCTTTCTCATACTAGATATACAAGTAATTGTAATTTGGGAAAAATGGAATGTAAAACTAGAATACAAAATAGGTATCAAACCCAATCCCATCAATTACATCAGAAAAAATCAATAGGCCCAACTACAAACCCTTGGGAGAGTTGGGCACTTGATCTATTTTTCACTTTTTGTGTTTGATTGATCTTAAATAAATAGATGTAAAGAAATACAATAAATAATGCATTATTGATAATAAATAACATAAACAAACAAATTTAGATCTAAAAATCCATAGAGATGTACAAAGTTGGAAAGGGGATTTAGAGAGGAACCTATCATATAAATATGGGCTGAAACTGCATGTACACTATAGCTAGGTGCCCTAGTCCAGATAGTCGTGTTGGAAGTATGTGTTGTTGTGGTTGTCATTGATGTCAAACTTGTCTCAGATTGGTGTTGGTCCAAAAAGTCTATGGTGTAGAGATATATTTCTATGTTGGTGTTGCAATTGTTCTAATGGTTGTTTTGAAAGTGTTCAGGTCCAGAAAGTGTTTCTAATGTTGTTTGTTATTGTTATCTTCTTTTGATATAGTTTGGGTATCATGGATATGATAATTTTGTGGTCTGTAAATATTATTGTGTTCTCCAGATGTTGTGGCAATGTTCATAGTTGGTTGTGATATTCTATGATAGACCTATCTTTGGGTCCAAATATGATTTGTGGAGTATTTTTTGATGTGTCATGGGTCTCACTGTAGCGTGTGGAGATCTGGATTTGAGTTATTTACATTGGAGGATATATTTTGATCGTTAATTATTTTTGTTGATGTGCAGTATTTTGATATGTTATTTGTTATGTTCTAGTGATTACCAATCGGTGAATGGATATTTGGAATATGTATTTTGGTCCCCTCTTTCTCCTGGAGTGGATCAACATGCATGTTTTTGGTACGAAAAGAATATTTTATTTCAATCCAACTTGGTTCGAGCTTTGATGATCTATCTTGTATATAAGGAGTGTGTATATGATTTAGAGTGGAAGGTGAGTAAAACTATGAGAGTGGGAAGAGAAATGTAGAGAATGTGAAAGAAAGTGTGTTTAATTTAGTGAAGAGCAGAGAAGAATAGTTGTGTTTGAATTATATGCAAGTTGTGTTGAGACTATGGCAGCTATGAGACAGGGTGTTGACAGTTAAGGTCTGAGTTGTGTGTGTTGATGTTGGTCACTTGATGTAGAGTTCAAGGACAACTTCATGATCAGGAGATCCTTCTTTTCAGAGCATTTTTGTATCTTGTGCTATTGCAGTTAGCTTCATATTTTGCAATTCCTCTTTTGTATCTTTCCCAAAGAGAAATTAGCTTTGGTTAGAAAGTCCAGAGAAATAAACTCTTTTTATTGTAATCTGATAGACAATGAATATATTTTGTGTGCAAGTTCTCACCATGGTTTTTCCCTATTTGGGTTTTCCACGTAGAAAATATTGGTTGGATGTGTATTTTTGATTAATTGTTTATGTGTTGCATTAAATTTTTATTTGGATTGATTTACCCCCCACCCTTAATCCTGTCTAGGGTTCAACAATTGGTATCAGATCAAGGTTCCTCTTGAGTAAGCTTAACCGCTAGAGGTAGATCCGGTATGGCGTAGGATGTGCATTACAAAGTTTCGATCTTTGATGGTGTAAAATTTTTGTACTAGAAGGAGAGAATGGAATCACCTTTGGAGACATTCTAGAATGGAATTTGGGGAATCATTCAAACTAGATATACACCTTTGCAGGGTGCTGCTTAGACTTTGGATGAGATAGAGCTAAAGGAGATTGATGTGAAGGCTAGAGTTATAATCTTCAAGTCTATGAGTGATTCAGTGTTTGGAAGAGTAAAAGGATTGAAAGAAGCTAAAGTTGTATGGAACGAGTTGTGTTTGGCATATGAAGGAGATCCAAAGACAAAGCAAGCTAGGCTGATGAATTTAAAATAGAAGTATGAGTATCTAAAAATGCTTGAAGATGAAGGTGTTGAGAACTATGTTGATAGAATGATTGATCTTCCTGATGGGATTAGAGTTGTTGGTGGACATTTGGATGAATTTCATGTTGTTTACAACATCTTTTTGTCTTTGCCTAAATCTTACAAACCAACAAGGTGTGCCATACAAGAAAGAAATTATTTGAGTAAGTATACCATTCATCAACTCATTGGTACTTTAGTAGCCTTTAAAATTACAAAAATGGAGGAAGAGAAAGGAGGAAAGAAAGAAGCAGCAATTAATGTTTCAAGACATGATGATCTAAAATGCAATGGAGATGTAGATCAAGCTATAGAAAACTTTGTGAGAAGATTGTAGCAAGGCACTAGAAAGTATAAACGTAAGTTATCTCTAAATTATTTTTTTGTGGTAGAATTGGACAATATGCTTCACATTGCACTTACAGAGAAGACTATAAGAGCGGATGATCATGAGAAAAAAAATAAATTTAGAAGACACAACTTTAATAGAAGAGAGAAGAAGGGCTTATGTCCTATTAAGGAACATGCCTCTGGAGATGAAATTGATGATGACTGGAATGAAGAATCCTTGTTTTTGGAAATTGAAGATAAGGAGAATTCTTTGGAGAGACCGAAAGAAGAGAAGACAATCAAGACTACATTGCATGCTAAGATAGAACCAAGTACATGGATTATAGACTCTATATGTTCAAACCATATGACCGGTGATAAAGAGAAGTTTATTAATCTCAAAAAATATGATGGAGGTTTAGTGAAATTTGTTGAAGAATATGGTAAAGCTATTAGAGGTATTGGAAGTGTTTCTATTGATGGTAAGCATAAAACTGATGATGTTTATTATGTTGAAGGATTGAGACATAGTTTGTTAAATGTTAGTTAGATGTCTAGAAAAGGGTATGAAGTTTTGTTCAGTAATACTAGATGTGTGATCAAAAACGAGAAGAGTGGAAAAATAGTTGCAAAAGGAGTTAGAAGAAGAAGAAGAGTGTAATAGGAACTAAATGGGTATTTAATAATAAGCTAAATGAGCAAGGACAAGTTAAACAAAGCAAGAGTGGTATGTAAAGGATATTATCAGGTGGAAGCAATAGAATTTGAAGAAACTTTTTCTTTGGTAGCAAGGATGGAAGCTATACATATGTTTCTTGCATTTTCTACTAACAAGAACTTTAAAGTTTATTAGATGCATGTCAAATCGGCATTTTTTTTTGGAGATCTAGAAGAAGTTTACATTGAGCAACTGGATGTACTTCTTTATCTACTATTGAAGTTGAATATGTTGTTGTTGCTACTAATTGTACACAGGTTTTATGGATGAAGCAAATGTTGAAGGATATCAAAGTGCATTGTACTGGACCGGTAGTTATTCATTGTGATAACTCTGTTGCTATTGACATATCAAAGAATCTAATATTTCACTCTAAGACAAAGCACATATCTATCAAGTATAACTTTTTGAAGGAGAAGGTGGAAGAAAATGAAGTCAGATTGGTTTATGTACACACTAAAGAGCAGATTGTAGATATTTTCACTAAATCTTTGCCTTATGAACCATTTGAGTACCTGAGAGACAGGTTAGGGGTTTTTGCCCCTCCAGCAGAGAGTTGATGTGGGGATGCTACTGCTCAGGGGGAGTAGTTAGCTTTGTGATTCAGTGGTTTATATTTTTGCTTTTAGATTTTTGTCAGATTTATGGCATTGATGTCAAAGGGGGGGAGATATTGATGTGAAAAAGAAAAAACTTAAGGAGTTGTATACATTAGGGGGAGATATATGTATAATTTAGAGCTTTATAGAGATATCATTCACAGGGGGAGTTTGGTCTTTGTTTCAGAACTTCATTGTTATATCTGTATGTGGGAGATTGTTGGTTGTCTTCCATTGGGGGAGACTTGTTTGGCATTTCTCGGTACTTAGATGTTTTTCATATCTAGTGTTGCAATCAATGCCAAAGGGGTAGATTGTTGGCCATTCAGAGGAATTAATTATGTGTTGCATTGATTTTTTGTCATTGATGTCAACACTAGCTGTTTTGGATGCTTTACCAACACCCTTTTGGTCTTGGTAGGTTGAGTAGTTTCTGGTTGGTTTGGATCTGGCATGATTCGGTATGCTCTGGTATGATTTGGTTATAGAATTGGCTTATTCATGATACTCATGTTCATATTCAGTCAGTTAGTTTTGGTCTGGTGATCGGATGTGTAATGGTAGGAAAATGATGAGTGATAGATCAAGAGGAAAACTAACCCTTTCCCTCAAAAAGAGATGAGAGTTTCACTATTAATTACCCTTCAAGCACTTTTCACCATTACATTAGGGAGATAAGGGGTAATTCACTAGATTCAATCTCCACACAAAGATGATAGATTGAATTCCAAATGAATTAAGAATGTTATGATGATCCCCTTATTCCTTTGTTTGATTTAGAAAGGAAATTGATTGAATTATGTAGTGCAAAAGTGACAAAGAATCGATTAAAATTTGAGATCTGAATATGGGATGAAGTTGTGCACCTAGATTTGGCAGTGAAATGTCGAGAGGAAGTCGCCCCGCAAATTTGCCGAAAAGTTGTTCTGACCGTGGCAGGCATGTACACGATCCACCGAAAAATCCACGAAATGAAAAGGGTTTTTCTGCCTCTGCAAATGAAGCCCGAATCTGAAAGTAAAGCTCCGCACCTGCAACCTGCACACAAAAAAGAGAGGGAAATGTGTTGGGATTGGGGGTTTGCCTTTAGGTCAAACCCCAGTTTTGGAATTAACCAAGTAATGAAAGAAAGTACTTGCAAGTAGATGTAAATGAAAGACTGAATTGTAAATCACCTCAAGGGAGGTTGTAGTAGAAATGTTGATAGAAATGTTTGTGTGGAATTGAATATTGAAATCAATCTCCTCTTAAATGGCTGAATCCTTGACTTGAATACAACACCTAGCCTTGAAGGGAGACTTGAGAATTCTCAATACTAGAAAAGAATGCTTGAATGCTCGATCGCTTGAACATATCCAACTTCGACCTATGCCCCTTATGCAAATGAGAGAGCGAATTCCCCCTTAAATACATGTTTGAAGGATTTGAATTTTGTCACGAGCTGACATCAAGGAGATTTCCCGCTCAATGCACAACCCACAAGACATGCTCTAGAAAGGTCCTGCCCCAAAATAGGGTAGGGACAGGAGCGCCACACCCCTGTCCTACCCCTTTCTCCAAGGCAAAGTCTGGACAGAGTGATGCAGAGGCCAAGGAAGAAGCAGTTTTCACAAGCCGAGCATTATCCGATCTCCGATTAGGCTAGAGGATTCAAGTTTACATGCATGAGGACCCTAATGTAGTCGTAAATTGCTAGGGTTGCAATTTTATGACACTACAGTTAGCCCCCACTTTAGCGGGAGTATAAGCGTATGCCAATACTATCGATAAAGTACAAGGAAACAAGATTGAAAGACTTTCACCATGTCAAGGAGGCAAGATGTGCCAAACCCCTAGTGGACTTAGGATTTTATGACTTCGATTGACAAAGTAAAAAGGAAGATTGAGAAGGAGAGAACCATGACTGCAAGTAGAAAAGTTCCCTTCACTATGAGTCATGAAAGCAAGGATACAAAAGATTACAAAGCTGTAGCGTCCTAAAATTGCTACACTTGCAATTTCGACTGCATTTGGGTCTTCACGATGGTGATGCAACATTGAACCTGAATGGAGACCCCTAAACCTGTTTATGACACCAAAAACTACATCTTTTTGCACCTTGGCCTGATCCCTCCTTGCACCCTGTTGTCCCGGGAGGTGGGACCATGGCGCCCAGTGCCCTGGTCCTTCAAGACTAGGGCGCCCAATGCCCTGGTCCCCCAGGACCATGGCGCTCAACACCGTGGTCCCTGGCCCTATTTTGGGCCGGGTCTCTTGTTAGGCATCGGGTCTTGAAGTTTGCAAATTGGAAAATATTGTTTCTAGGTCGGCCTAAGGTCGAGAAAATCAGTCTCTCAACCCTAATTGACAAGTATATAAACTACATTTCCTCTTCCAAAAAAGGGGGAAAAAAACATATGTGTGCAAGAGGCGGAAGCGATATTCAAACATTCAAACATTCAAACATTCAAACATTCAAACATTCAAGCATTCAAGCATTCCTTCAAGCAATTGAGCATTCTTAGTCTCCATTCAAGGCTAGGTGTTGCATTCAAGACAAGGATTCAACCATTGAAGAGGAGATCACATACAACATACAACATACATTACACCTTCGCATGTGAGAATACAAACATTCTTACAACAAGGTATCAGTACTTGTTTACATTACAAACATTTACATTTACATCATTCTCATTTCTTGGTTAATTCCAAAACCGGGGTTTGACCTAAAGGAAAACCCCTAATCCCTAACCCCCCAATCATCCTCTCTTTTCTATGTGTAGGTTGTAGGTATGAGGCTGTAATTGAAGATCTGGAATCCTTGTGCAGAGACGAACAGATCCCCCTTCGTTTCACAGATTTTTCGGAGGACCGTGTGCACTCCGAGCGCCATCGTCCCGTCAACTTTCGCTCAAATTTGTAGAGCAGCATTGTCTCGACATTTTATTGCTAATTCCAGGTCCGCAGCTTCATCCCATATCCCTATCTTTGTTTATAAGCGAATCTTTCTTACTTTACATGCATTCCTAGTTCAATCATTCTATCTACATTCTTTACAAAAGAGGGTATCCTTGATGTTTTAACCCTTGAAACTCATTTAGAATCCAGTCTTGCATTGTGTGGGATTGGATCTTATGGGTTTCAACCCCTCTTTTGAATGTAAAGTCTCTCCTAAGTGAAAACCATCAACCCTAGTGACCTCCCTTCTCTCTCCTTGGAGTTGGGGGGGGGGGGGGGGAAACAACTAGGGTTCGATTTTTCCGCTTTACATTTTGGTGAACCCGACGTGAACATCCTAATTTTGATTATTCATGATTAGATCTGAAAAATTGGATTCCTTAATTACATTTCCATGTTTGATCTTTTGCAAATTTTAGAGGTTAATTGCATAAAAACCCTAAATTTTCTTTTTAGTAATTGAGCTTGTGAAATGTTTAATGCTTGTTTCAGATCTACCCTTCTATTGCAAATTGTCAAATCATATTTGTGCTTTAATTCTGAAAATTAAGTGGTTAAGTGTCAAAACCCTAATTTTTAAAACCCTCTTGATTCAACCTTTGACCGATGATTTCACTAATCAAAACACCTCCAAATCGGCTGTAACTTTGGATTCCGCAACAAAATCACAATATCTTTCATCCCTGAAAATTTTAAAAAAAGTTGCGAGGATCGTGTGCACCCCGAGCGCCATTGTCCCCGACATTTTTTCTGAAATTTCGGGAGCTAGATCTTACTGTATTTTTCTGCTAAAATCCAGAATCTTGGCTGATTTCATTAATTACAACACTTTCAAAATTAAAGTCAAAGTTGGTCTAGTGATTGCTTGGATTAAGGCTTCTAATCATTCAAAAATTGTTGAAATTAAAATTCATATCAAAATTGTGTTCCTTACTATCCTAAATCTGAAAAGTGTGTTGGCATTCATTCAAAATTCCAGTGCTTTATTCAAATTTTTACAATTTGTGACTTTTGAAATTAAGTGTTTAATTGCGGCAACTTTGATTTCCGCTTTCAAATTTGAATTTTGCATGAAATTGAGTCAACTTTTAAATTTCAAAGCCTGCATTGCTTTTAGTATTCCCTCTAAAATCATAAAATTCAAAATTTTAGTTTCCCTCTCTTTTTCAAAATTCAAATTTTGCATTTTTCAACAATCTTGGTAGGGTTCAATTTTGAGATTGCAACTTTAATTTGGCCTATCTACAGATCGTAAAATCACTCAATTTTTTCAAATTAGCTTTAAAATCATCATAACTTTCATCCCTGAAAATTTTGAAAAAAGTTGCGAGGACCGTGTGCACTCCGTTCGCCACGGTCCCTAACATTTTTTCTGAAATTTCGGGAGATTGTCCTGATTGTATTCAACAGCTTAAATCTAGGAGATTGGCTGATTTTATTGAAATTTGCTACCTATAGAATTCAAAATCTTCTCTCTCTCTTTAGTGCATGAGTTTTACAACAATAAGCCCTACTTACACTATTCCCATTAGACGAAGCCTTAGAATTAAGTCTTTCCAAGGTTTAATTACTGAGGAGATGGAACCTAATTTGAATGGCCTTTTTAACAAGGACATGGGTAATTCCTCTAATCCTCTTAATGATGAAGAAGCTCTCCATGAGGTTTCTGTAGAACAACTTTCAAAATTGGATAACCAATTTGATGATTTTCAACAATGGATGTCTCAAGAATACCCCGATAGTCAAGCTCTTTCATTAATTGAGGGTCTAAAATGTATGGTTCAAAGTGATAAGAATGGAATTGATATTTTGCATGGTATTGCACACATTGTGGATTCAAATGTGATGCCTATGAAGAGTTGTGCTGAAACATTGGGTTATACACAACCTCCTACTCAAGTCAATCATTCTATTCCTTTGACAACTCCTATTGCTAGTATACCTACTTTTACATCAAACATAATGACTACTTCAATACAAGACATTCCACCTATGATCACCAGTCATGGGGGCAATCCTTCTTCTTCAATCAACCCTCTTCCTTCATTCAATCCAATTTCTTCATTCATTCCTTCAATGAGTGTTCCTATTACATCTCCACAAATGAACATGACGCAAGGGGGCAATTCATTTAACCATTCCATTCCTCCTTGTAGTGTTCCTCCTTTCCAATCATCTCCTATGACTAACTATCATAGTGTCCCGCCACCTTACTCTCAATCAATACCTTCTTTCAAAAACATAATACCTCCATCACAATCTAACATGTCTAATATGAACTCTTCGACTGAAGCGACCATTAACAATCTTGCACAAACTGTCTCTTCTTTACAGCAACAAATTGCCTCTATGAATCAATCTAAGTCTAGTGTGCCCACATTTGATGTTGCGAGCCCACTTTCTCTTGACATTGTTCGAGCTATCCCCCCTAAACATGTTGAAATCCCGCAATTGGAGCTTTATAATGGTAAGGGTGATCCTCTAACACATGTTAAGACTTTTCAAACAATATGTACTGATTTTTCTTATGACCAAAGGTTGCTTGCAAAACTGTTTACTAGAACATTAAGAGATAAAGCCCTACAATGGTATTGCTCATTGCCTTCTTATTCTATTACTTCTTTCGAACAACTTGCAAATGCTTTTATTCAACAATTTCAAAACAATATAAGTCCTAAAGTTACTTTGATTGATTTAATGCATTGTAAACAAGGTGTTAAAGAAAAAGTGACTGATTTCATTGGTAGATATAAGCATTTGTATGCTCAAATTTCTTTTCCAGTACCTGACAATGATATTCAAAGGATCTTTATTTCTAATTTACAAAAAGATATTAGAGAAAAACTTTTGTTTTCTGAGTTTACTTCTTTCCAACAGTTGTGCGCAACTCTTCACAATTATCAACTGACTGTGAGTCAAATGGAACAAGCAAATCCTATGGCTCCGAGTGATAAGGGTGATAGTAGTCAACAACCATTTGGGAAGTTTAAACCGAACAGAGAGTCAATAAAGTTAAATGAAAACATCATCAACAACAATGTGAATGCAACATCAGGTGTGCCTCCTATTTCTAAGTTTTTCAAGAAAGAAAGAAAGTTTACTCCTTTGAATGAATCATTGCATAGTATTATGAATAAGTTATTGGAACAAAATGTGCTTACTCTTCCTCCTATAAAGCAAATAGATCCTGCAAAGATTAACTCACCCTATTTTGATAACAAATCTTTTTGTCAATTTCATCGTCAACCTGGGCATGATACTGAAAAATGTTTTGCTTTAAAGGGTAAAATTCAAGATTTGATTGATAATAATACTATCTCTGTTTCTGGTGTGAATGATAAAGGCAACACATTTGTAGCTCCTCCTAACCAAAATCTTAAGATTTTTACTGATCCATTACCTTCTCATACCTCTAATGTGGTTGAGACTAATGATTCCTCTTTCTCACCTGATAGTCTTGTGTCTATGACTCCCAATGTGATTAACTTTGTGGAGCAGCAAAAAATCCCTAAGGAACCTTCCATCACATTTGATTCCAGTGAAACTATCAGGGCACCTGATGGTCCTTTATATATAGTTGCAAAAGTCAAGAATACACCTTGCCGTGGAGTGCTTATTGATCCTTCTTGTATGATTAATGTCATTACTGAAGAATTTCTTTTTACTTTGCAATTGAATCAAGTGATCTATGATGAAACAAATGTGGTTGTGAAACTATTTGATGCATTTTCTTCTCCTGCAATTGGTTCTATTACATTACCTATTGAGGTCCATAACAAATCCCTTGATGTGGACTTTTCTATTATTCCATCGTCTGAACAATTTCGTGTGAAGCTAGGCTATCCTTGGCTATCTTCCATGAAAGCTATTGCTTCTCCTATTCACAAGTGTTTGAAATTTCCCCATAATGGTGAAGTTGTTACTGTCAATCATAGTCTCTTTAAACCAGCTGAAAGAACTTCTAGTGTTCCTATTGATTATTTTTGGCCTAAACAATTCCAATCTCTTCCACCGTGGAGTGATCATCTTTTCAAATCTTATCAAAAGTGGAAAAAAGATATGATCCTATCTCTAAGTGAACCTAGAACACCCAAACTTGATATTCCAATCATTCTTGAGAAGGAAGTTCTTCCTTTGAAAGATAAAACTAATGTCTTTCCTCAAAAAGATTCCCAACCCATCCCTATGAATGTGACTATGCCTATGACTAATAAACTTCCTAAAAGTAGACCTATACCTCCTCATCATGATGGGCTTGGCCTCTTTCCTAAACCAAATATTCCTCCTTTATATGGAGCAGTTCCTCCTCCTTCCTCTTATGGAGAAAAGAGACCTTCCTCTTCTCCTATTATTCAACCTAAGAGACTAAAACCTAAACACCCAAGTGATAAGGATGAGAACATTCCTCCTCCTCAATCTTCTCAACTTCCTACTAAGACTAGACGAAATCGTTCTGCACGTGAACGCTGACGAAAGCGTCATCTTAGAGCTCAGGCAACTGCTTCTCAAACTTTGCAATCCCTAAAAACACCTTCAGCTAGTATTATTCCATTTTCTCCTCAACAGAAAATTGAGCCAAAATCTCCTAAACATAAGATGCATGATGGTCTTGATCCTGTGCGAGTTAAAGATCCTATTTTTATAAATCTTGATGATGATATAGATGAAAATGTTATTCATGATGAAAATGTTACTTCTGTTCATTCTGATAGTGAATATGAATATGTTGATGTTGATAACCATTTATCTAACGAATTTTCTAAAGAACTTATCCTAGCTCCTAGACAAGAACAACGTGGCTTGGAACATGAACATAGCCCTTGTTTGGATCTTGTGATAGCTCCATCTGCTATGTTGGATGTTCCTCCTCTAGCGTGTTTCCTGCCTTCCTAAAATATTGATCAGCAAGATCGGGGGGTAGATGACGTGCTAGACTAGTTTCATTAGCATAGCAGACTCTCTCCTCCTCTCTTGATCTCTTTTGTTACTTCTTCTATGTGTTATTCTCATTCTTCTATTTGTTATCCTTAGTGTTGCCTACTTGAGGATGATGCAAAGCATTGAGATCTCTTTTGGTCTCTCTCATGTTGACTCAAAAGACACATGTGTTCCCTTCTTCTAGGTGACCTTCCTTGAATGGGGAATGAAGAACAATTATGCATACATACATATGATATACATGAATTATCATACAGCATACTGACCCTGAGGAAAGCGAAGTCACCTCATGCTTTGTGTTTTGTGTCTATTATCCTTGGGCTTATCTCACACTTGGGGGCTAAATCCTTGTGATAACGTGCTCCTTTCGCTTCTCATTTCTTATATGTATCACTACCTTAAAGCAATCACCCCTGATGAGGCATGTGAGATCGCTTTAACGTAGGGGGGCATACACCCCATTCATATCTCTCCAAGATACTTGAAAATTTCTTGACAAATTTAGCTTTGCCTTGAAATTTTTTGATATCTTTCTTGCATGACTCATAGTGAGGGAACCTTACTACTGATAGTCATGGTTCTCCCTCGTGATCTTCCCTTTTACTTTGTCAATCAAAGTCATAAGATCCTTAGTCCACTGGGGGCTTGGGGTATCTTGCCTCCTTGACGTGGTAAAAGCCTTTCAATGTTGTTTCCTTGTACTTTACCAGAAGTATGGGTGTACGCTTATACTCTCGCTAAAGTGGGGGCTAAATGTAGCATCCTAAAATTGTGACACTTGCAATTTCAATTGCATTTGGGTCTTCACGATGGCGGCGCAACGTTGAACCTGAATGGAGACCCCGAAACTTGTTTACGACACCAAAAACTGCATCTTTTTGCACCTTGGCCTGATCCCTCCTTGCACCCTGTTGTCCCGGGAGGTGGGACCATGGCGCCCAGTGCCCTGGTCCCCCAGGACCATGGCACCCAACGCCCTGGTCCCTGGCCCTATTTTGGGCCCGGTCTCTTGTTGGGCACCGGGTCTTGAAGTTTGCAAATTGGAAAATATTGTTTCTAGGTCGGCCTAAGGTCGGGAAAATCAGTCTCTCAACCCTAATTGACAAGTATATAAACTACATTTCCTCTTCCAAAAAAGGGGGAAAAAAACATATGTGTGCAAGAGGCGGAAGCGATATTCAAACATTCAAACATTCAAGCATTCCTTCAAGCAATTGAGCATTCTAAGTCTCCATTCAAGGCTAGGTGTTGCATTCAAGACAAGGATTCAACCATTGAAGAGGAGATCACATACAACATACAACATACATTACACCTTCGCATGTGAGAATACAAACATTCTTACAACAAGGTATCAGTACTTGTTTACATTACAAACATTTACATTTACAGCATTCTCATTTCTTGGTTAACTCCAAAACTGGGGTTTGACCTAAAGGCAAACCCCTAATCCCTAACTACCCAATCGTCCTCTCTTTTCTGTGTGTAGGTTGAAGGTACGCGGCTATAATTGAAGATCTGGAATCCTTGTGCAAAGACGAACAGATCCCCCTTCGTTTCGCGGATTTTTCGGAGGACCGTGTGCACTCCGAGCGCCATCGTCTCGTCAACTTTCGCTCAAATTTGCAAAGCAGCATCGTCTCAACATTTTACTACTAATTCCAAGTCCGCAGCTTCATCCCGTATCCCTATCTCTGTTTATAAGCGAATCTTTCTTACTTTACATGCATTCCTAGTTCAATCATTCTATCTACATTCTTTACAAAAGAGGGTATCCTTGATGTCTTAACCCTTGAAACTCATTTAGAATCCAGTCTTGCATTGTGTGGGATTGGATCTTGTGGGTTTCAACCCCTCTTTTGAATGTAAAGTCTCTCCTAAGTGAAAACCATCAACCCTAGTGACCTCCCTTCTCTCTCCTTGGAGTTGGGGGGGGAGAACAACTAGGGTTCGATTTTTCCACTTTACAAAAGCAAAGTTCACCAAGTAATTTTAAGTATCACAAGAACAAAAGAATGAGTGAAGTGTATGCCCCCATGTTAAAGCGATCGCACACACCTTATCGGGAGCGATTTCTTTAAGGTAGGATACACCAAAGAGAGAGAGAAGAAAGGGAGCACGTTATCACAAGGATTTAGCCCCAATCGAGGTATAAAACCAAGGATAATCAACACAAATAATGAGGTAGTTCCACTTTCCTCAAGGTCAATATGTTGTATGAAAACTCATTTATATCATGTATATATATGCATATAATAATCTTCATTCCCCAAAGAGGGACACTACCTTAGAAGAAAGGGAAGAGAGGATGTCTTTTGAGTCAACATAAAAGAGACCAAGAGAATATCTCAATGCTTTGCATCATCCCCAAGTAGACATTAAGGGAACAATAGAAGAACAGGGATACATAAAGAATGGTCACAAAAGAGAAAGAAAGGAGAGATAAAGATCCGCAGTGCCAATATTGCTAATCTAGTATGACATCTACCTCCCAATCTTGTTGATCACTATTTTGGGAAGGTGAGCAACATGCTAGAGGAGCGACATCGAGCACATCAGATGGAGTTATCACAAGATCCAAACAAGGACTATGCTCATGTTGTAAGTCACTTTGTTTGATTCTAGGAGCTATGATTAGGGTTTGTGAAAACTAATCCGATAAATGTTTGTCCACATCAATATATTCATGCTCACTGTTAGAAGCATTAGGAGTTGTATTACCATTATAAATGACATTTTCACCCATTTCTTCATTAAAGTTTAAAGCAAGAGGAGCAATAACATGAATAGGAGTAAAACCATCACATATTTTATGCAACTTATGATTTGGAGATGTTGGTTAAACATCTTGTTTAGGAGAAAAGGGAATCATATCAACTGTTGGATTCTAAGGAGATTGAGTATTTTGAGGGATAGCTTCACGAGTTCAAACACAACATCTTCATCGGCGTTCTCTCGCACAACAGTTTCATCGAGTCTTAGTGGAAGGCTGAGAAGGAGGAGGAACATTTGCAAAAGGAGGAATGGCTTTCTCCTTTATAGTGGAAGATTTAGGTTGGGGTCTTTTTGGTTGAACAATAGGAGAGGCAGGCCTCTTCTCTCGATAAGAGGAAGGAGGTGGAACTGCGGCATAGAAAGGAGGAATATTAGGTGTAGGGAGGAGACCAAGTCCATCATGAGGAGGAGGTATATGTCTAACCTTAGGAAGAATATTGGTGCTCTCCTTAAGAGAAGGTAAAGTCACATCCATAAGAGTAGGTGGAAAATTTTCCTTAGGAGGAAGATTAGTTCTATCCGAGAGGGGAAGAACCTCATCTTGAAGAATAATAGGAATGCCAAGTGCTGGAGATCTAGGTTGACTTAAGGATAAGATCATATCTTTCTTCCATTTTTGACAAGATTGAAAAAGAGCATCACTCCTTGATGGAAGAGATTGAAATTGTTTAGGCCAAAAGAGATCAATAGGAACACCAGGGCTTTTTTCGGATGAACAAAATAACCTATGGTTCATAGTGATGATTTCTCCATTGTGAGGAAATTTAAGACACATGCGGATTGGAGAAACAATAGCCTTATGGAATATAGCCAAGGATAGCCCAACTTCACATGGAATTGCTCAGAGGAAGGTATGATAACAAAGTCAACATCCATGGATTTAGTATGGACTTTGATAGGAAGGGTGATAGAACCAATGGTAAGAAAAGAGAATCCATCAAATTACTTTACCACTACATTAGAAGCATCATAAAATGGTTTATGCAATCGTAAAGTGAAAAGATACTCTTCAGTTATGACATTAACCATGCAAGAGGGATCAATCAAGGCACCACGGCAAGGGATATCCTTAACCTTTGCAGCTATGTATAAAGGGCCATTGGGTGCTCTAATGGTCTCACTAGGGTCAAATGTAATACAGGGATCCTTAGGTGTATCTTTTGTTTTTACCATATTAACCAAGTTTGGAGCCAAACAAATGAGTGTTTCAGAAGAGAGAGAATTAGGCACAATCTCAATAACATTAGAGGTATGAGATGGCAAGGGATCAGTGAAAATATTAAGATTTTGATTAGGAGGAGCAACTGATTTATTCCCTTTATCATTCACATCTGCCACAGATATAGTATTATTATCAATCAAGTCTTGAACCTCATGTTTCAATGCAAAACATTTCTTAGTATCATGACTAGGTTGACAATGAAATTGGCAAAAGGAATTGTTATCAAAGTGAGGAGATGCAAGTTTGGAAGGATCAACTTATTTTATAGGAGGAAGTTTGATAACATTTCTATGCAATAACTAAGACATAATACTATGCAAAGATTCATTCAAAGGAGTAAATTGTCTTTCTCTTTGGAAAAATTTAGAAATAAGAGGCACACCTGTTGTAGCATTCACATGGTTGTTGTTGATTGGATCATTGAACTTGATGAATCTTTTTGTTGGTTTGAACTTCGCAAATGGTTGTTGAACACTCTCCCCCTTATCACTCAGAGCCATAGGAGTGGATTGCTCCATTTGACTCACGACAAGTTGATAATTGTGGAGTGTTGCACACAACTGCAGAAAGCAAGTAAACTCGGACAAAAGAATTTTTTCCTTGATATCTTTTTGTAAATTAGAAATAAAAATTCTTTGAATATCATTATTAGGCACATGAAAATAAATTTTAGCACACAAATGCTTATATCTACCAATGAAATCAGTCACTTTTTCTTTAACTTCTTGTTTACAATGCATTAAATTAGTCAAAGTGATTTTAGGACCAATGTTGTTTTGAAACTATTCGATGAAAGCATTTGATAGTTGTTGAAAGGAAGTGATAGAATAAGAAGGCAAAGAGCAATACCATTGTAAGGCCTTATCTCTTAGTGTTCTTGTAAACTGTTTTGAAAGCAATCGTTGATCATAAGTAAAATCAATACACAAGGTTTGAAATGTTTTGACATGCATAAGAGGATCACCTTTTCTATTATAGAGTTCCAATTGAGGGATCTCAACATGTTTAGGTGGCACGACTTTAACAATATCAAGAGAAAGTGGGCTCACAACATCAAAGGTGGGCAAACTAAACATGGATTGACTCATGGAAGCAATTTGTTGTTGTAAGAAAGACACAGTTTGGGCAAGATTGTTGATTGTCATTTTGGTAGAAGAATTCATGTTAGTCATAGGTGATTGAGAAGGTGGTGTGATGTTGTTGAAAGAAGGCATGGACTGAGAATAAGGTGGCGGGACACTATGATAAGTAGGCATTGGTGATGATTGGGTAGGAAAAGGGGCACTTAAAGGAGGAATAAAGTTGTTGAAGGAATTTCCCCCTTGTGTCACACTAATTTGTTGAGGAATAGTAGGAACACTTATGGAAGACATAGGTAACGATGGAGGATTAAATGAAGAAGAGGGATTGCCCCCATGACCTATGGTTGTAGGAATGACATTTTGAGTTGAAGTAGCCACGATGTTAGATGTGAAAGTAGGAATACTAGTCATAGGTTTGGTCAAAGGAATAGAGGAATTGACTTGTGTTGAAGGTTGTGAGCAACCTAGGGTTTTGGCACAACTCTTGATAGGCATGACATTAGAATCAACAATATGTGCAATGCCATGCAATATATCAATTCCATTCTTATCACTTTGAAGCATGTGTTTAAGAGCTTCACTATTAGGGTATTCTTGGGACATCCATTGTTGAAAGCTATCAAAATAATTGTCCAATGTAGAAAGTTGATCTAAAGAAACCCTAGTTAAAGCTTCTTCTTCATCATGAGATCCATCAATGGGCACATGATTAGGATGGGAAGAATTAGCATGATCCTCATTAAAGAAGTCATCCTAATTAGGCTCCATCTCCTCAGTAATTAAACCTTGGGAAGCCTTAATTATAATGCTTCGTCTAACAGGGATAGGATACATAGGACTAATAGTGGTAAAACTCATGCACTAGAGGCAAATTTTGAATTTTGAATTGTAGGAGAAAGCTTGCAAAAATTGAGTAATACAAAGTTTAAGAAAATTATGATTACACAATTTGAACTTTGTTGGAGGAAGAGGATGACACAATTTCCAAAATAAAAAATGAGAGGAAATTTGGAATTTTAAAATTAGGGCCAAGGGAATACCACTTAATTTTAAAATCAAGGCAAACTATAATTAACCTCTTAATTTTAAAAAAAAATCTTGAAAGTTGAAATGTTGAATTTTGAAGGTATTTCTGATTCTAGAGGGTTCAAAAATCGATAAAATTAGCCAATCTTTCGGATTTAGGCTAATAAATACAGTCATAACAATCTCCCAAAATTTTGGGAAAAAATTCAAGGACCGTGGCGAGAACCTACATGGTCCGACCAACTTTTTTTGAAATTTTCAAGGATGGATATTACGATGATTTTAAAGCTAACCCCAAAATATTGGCAAATTTTACGATCTCTAGATGGGTGAAATGAAGGTGCAAAGGTGAAAATAGGACCCTATTAGGGTTTTGAAGAAAAAGAGAATTTGAAGTGCAATTTTGAAAAGGGTCAATCCTAATGGATAGGGACACCTTGGAAAATGTTTATAAATCTGAATGTAACTGAAATTGATTTGAAATTCAAACAAAATCCAATTAATTTTAAAAATTAGGGTTTGATGACCTAACCACTTAATTTTGAAATTTGAATTTTGGGAAAAAAAAGGGGGGGGAAATTAAAAATTTGAATTGTAGAATTGAAGAAAAATCTGAGAACAATCAGAAATCTGAAAATTAGGGTTTTAACAAGTAACCTCTTAATTTTGTAAATTTTAATTGTAAATTGAACAAGGCAATGAGGAAATTGAATTTGATAAACAAAGCAATTTTCAGATCTAAAACAACTACAAGCAATTTTTTTACAAATCACAAGTTCAATTGTAAATTTAAAAACTAGGGTTTTTAATGAATTAACCACTAAGTTTGCAGAAAGTTCAAACTTGTAAATGAAAAATATGCAATGTTGTTGAAAGGATAGCATGCAAGACATTGGGTTCACCAAAATGTAATGGTGGGAAAATGATGAGTGATAGATAAAGACGAAAACTAGCCCTTTCCCTCAAAGAGAGATGAGAGTTTCACTATTGATTACCCTTCAAGCACTTTTCACCATTACATTAGGGATCTATGAGGGGTAATTCACTAGATTCAATCTCCACACAAAGATGATAGATTGAATTCTGAATGAATTAAGAATGTTATGATGACCCCCTTATTCCTTTGTTTGATTTAGAAAGGAAATTGATTGAATTATGTAGTGCAAAAGTGACAAAGAATTGATTATAACTTGAGATCTAAATATGGGATAAAGTTGTGCACCTAGATTTGGTAGTGAAATGTTGAGATGAAGTCGCCCTACAAATTTGATGAAAAGTTGTCCAAACCGTGGTGGGAATGTACACGGTCCTCTGAAAAATCCACGAAACGAAAAGGGTTTTTCCACCTTTGCAAATGAAGCCCAAATTTGAAAGTACGGTTGCGCACCTGCAACCTACACACAAAAAAGAGAGGGAAATGTGTTGGGATTGGGGGTTTGCCTTTAGGTCAAACCCTACTTTTGGAATTAACCAAGTAATGAAAGAAAGTACAAGCAAGTAGATGTAAATGAAAGACTGAATTGTAAATCACCTCAAGGGAGGTTGTAGTAGCAATGTTGATAGAAATGTTTATGTGGAATTGAATATTGAAAGCAATCTCCTCTTCGATGGTTGAATTCTTGACTTGAATGCAACACCTAGCCTTGAAGGAAAACTTGAGAATGCTCAATGTTGGAAAAGAATGCGTGAATGCTTGATCGCTTGAACATATCCAAGTTTGACCTATCCCCCTTATGCAAATGACAAAGAAAATGCCCCCTTAAATACATGTTTGAAGGATTTGAATTTTGTCATGGGCCGACATCAAGGAGATTTCCCGCTCACTGCACAACCCACAAGACATACTCTAGAAAGGTATTGCCCCAAAATAGGGCAGGGACAGGGGTCCCATGCCCCTATTGTGGGAGGACAGAGGCACATTGTCCTACCCCTTTCTCCAGGGCAGAGTGTGGACAGAGTAATGCAGAGGCCAAGGAAGAAGCAGTTTTTGCAAGCCGAGCACTCTCCAGTCTCCAATCAGGCTAGAGGATTCAAGTTCGCATGCCTGAGGACCCTAATGCAGTCATAAATTTCTAGGGTTGCAATTTTATGACAGTACAGGATGCTATCCCGTTTGCTTGTAAGCTTGGCTTGTGGTTCCAGCGAGGGTTTCACCGACAAATCTTTGATGAATATCTTTGATGGTGTGCATAAGTGGTGTTGATGCAGCTTTTGGTGGAGATTCAGGATGTTGTTGGTGATCATGTTCGAGACTTGGTGGATGGAGATCATTGATTTAGCATGTGGACCTATATTGGGTCTCGGTTGATCTAGGTTATGGATCAGTTTAATGTAACGTGTGAATTGGACCTCTTGATGTGTTTCTAGGATGTCTTATGTGTTGGATATTATTTGTTTGGTATAAGGCCGACATGTTTTGTAATTATGTAATTGGTTTATTGTCTGGTGGCTGACCTGATTGTTTATGGTCAAGGGTTTGTATATATATGATGTAAGATCTCATTGTATAACATCATAGGTATATGGTCAGGGAATGGGATATGGATATGTAATATGTGAATAATGTAATAGCATTCAAGTAGAGGATTCGGTCAATTATTGGAGATATAATTAGGTTTATGTAAGAGGATTTAGTCCTCCAGTATAAAGCTTAACTGGAATTGTACTCAAGCATAGGAGATGCTATCTTTGCAGTTCATTCCTTCTTCTAGATTGCAGTCTAGATTTCTATGTAGTCAGTGAGACTCCTTTTGTGATGAGCAGTGCACTCTAGGTTGTTGTCCTTCCTACAAGTGCAGGCCCCTCAATTGTAATTCACATACTTACTGCAGAAGTATTATCTGACAGTGGTTAGGCTTCCCACCATGGTTTTTCCCCTTACCAAGTTTTCCATGTATAAGTCTCGGTGTCATGTGGATGGCATTTATTCTCTGATTATTGTTTATGCTTAATTGGTTTAATTGTTATTTCTGTATTTGGTTTAAGCATTCGAGTATTAATGTTTTGGGTTCCAATATTAAAGTTTTAATTGCTAAATGTTTTGGTAATCTATGACAAATGATTCACCCCCCTCTCAGTTGTCTTCTGGTTATTTGAACTATCTAACAGAAGTGTGATTTACCCTCTTTTGTAAATGAGAAAGTTGACTTGTTGACTATGTGGAAAAGAGAAAGAAAATGAGTGAAATGAGAAGCTACCGGTTCGGGATCGCGTTGTAACTTCGGATCTGAGCTAATTAGACTGATACGGATCTACCCTGCAAATTTTGAGAAAATTCGTCTGGACCATGGCGGGAGTGTACATGGTCCTCCACAAAATCCGTGAAACAAAAAGGGTTCTTTCATCTCTACAAATGAAGCCCAAACCTGCAATTACAGCTACATGCCTGTAACCTACACACAGAAAAGAGAGGAAAAGGGGTTGTGGATAGGGGTTTGCCTTAGTCAAACCCCTATTGAGGAATCAACCTTGAAAGAAAGTAATTGCAAATTCTTGAATGTAAACAATGGAAATGTATACCTTGTAGATCTGCAATTTGTCGATGATGATTGCTTTGCTTCTTGAATGTAATCACAAGTGTTGCATGGAATGGCTTGTAACATGACAAAACCCTAACACACACACATGCTTGCAAATTAATGTTGAAATGTTTCTCCAATGGATGAATGAAGAAGACTTGAATGCTTGAATGATTGATGATGTATATCTTTGCCTATGCTTGCCTATCTAATTCCTGCTTATCTAATTCTCGCTTATGCAAATGAGAAAACCAACTCTCTTTTTATACATGCCCCTGAAGATTAATTCATCTCACCAAAGGCCAACATCGGGGAGATTTAGGATCCCGAAGTGCAGATAAGGCCAGGGGGACCTATCTTGGGGCCACCCTAAGAGGGTGGGACAGGGGTTCCATGCCCCTATCCTGCCCTATCTTGGGGCCCGGACAGGGTCCTGAGGCTACCTCAGGACTTAGATAGGAAGGGGTCATGAGGTGAAAATGCTGAAAGAGGTCTAGGCTAGGAAGGAGGATGTCGTCGCCAAGGTGAGGACCTCAAATGTGGTTAAAATTGCAGGAGGCGCAATTTTATGCCACTACAGGTACATTGAAAAATAATATTACATGGGATCTGGTACCTTTCCCTAAATGATGGAAACCCATTAGTTGTAAATGGGTGTTCAAGAAGAAAGTGAGTCCAAATGGTAGTGTTGAGAAGCACAAGGCACATTTGATCACTATGGGGTATTCCCAAGAGGATGGAATTGATTATGGGGAAATGTTCCTTCCTATTGCAAAGCTAATATCCATTTGATTCCTATTATCACTTGTAGTAACTTATAACTTTGAAATTGAGCAGATGGATATGAAGAGAGCATTCCTTCATGGTGATTTGGAGGAAGAAATCTATATGTCATAGCCAAAGGACTTTGTTGAGAAAGGCATAGAAAATCTGCTATGCAAGTTAAAGAAATTTCTTTATGGTTTGAAGCAATCTCCTAGAATGTGGTATCAAAAGTTTAACACCTATATGTTGTCGTTGGGATTTCTAAGATCCAAATCTTACCATTATGTCCATTACAAATATGATAATGGACACATTCTCATTATTGTCCTATATGTGGATGATATGTTGTTCATTGGTAATGGTAAGGGTATGAATTCAGATTTAAAGTATCAGTTGTCAACACAGTTCAAAATGAAATATCTAGGTACAACAAGCTATATTTTAGGGATGAAGATCAGAAGAGATAGAGATAAAAAAATATTTAGATCACTAAAATTATTTATGTGAACTCTATGTTGGAGAGATTCAACATGACATCTTTTAGACAAATGGTTTTTCTAGTGGTACAAGGGATGAAACGTTCTATGGAGGATTGTCCAGAATCTCCTACTGAGGTGGAGGACTTGACCAAAGTTAATTATACAAGTGTTGTAGGAAGCTTCATGTATGTGTTGGCATGATGATGATTTTTGTATTGGATGACTTTATGTGTTGTCATTGATGGCACACATATGTTTTGATTGTCTTAGTTAGGTCAAACTGGTACTACTATTTAGTCTTTCTATTGTTAACCGGTATCATACGTATTGAGTAAGTCTAACCGGTATGAAGGTGTCTAAACCAGTATATGTAGTTAAGACAATCGGTTTTGGACAATTCCACTGTCACCAATTTCGAGATGCAACAGAGAGAGGCAAGGACGAGAATGGCGACAATCAGTTTGTGAGTTGGAAGCGGTCAACACTCAACTGGTATCGGTGTTCCAACCGATTTTATAGATTGTGTGATGAGTTATCACCGACCGTGATGTGTTACCACCAACCAACATTTTTGGCAGTGATTTGTGATGTGTTAAGGAAGATTGTCTAGATTCACTGAACCTAGGAAATTGTGACATGAAATCTAATGTCTATAAAAAGACATTGTGATGAGTTATTTTGATATGTAAGATACAAGTGATGTTATGAGTTAGAGTTTATGCGATTTATTGAAGGATTTGCAGGGTATGTCAGAGATACAGTATTGAGTGAACAGAAAAGGATCTTAAAAAGCAGAATGTGTTATTCTTAGATCATACCACCTTGTTGTTTTCTAATCACTACAACAGCTAAATCCCCTAACCAGGTAAGCTCTAACAAGCTTCATTGTAGAAATCCTCTAACAAGGTGATTCATTAACTTGGATCTAAATCCTCCATTGAGGTTACCTTTAACCAGCTATAGCTCCTAACAGGGCTTGGGATCTTTAACAGGATTCACTCTTAACAGAGCACTTTGTAGACCTTCACCGGCCAGTTACCTATTTCTACAGATAGTTAACTTGTGAGTTCCATCTCACCATGGTTTTTCTTAGTTGGTTTTTCCATGTATAACTACTTATGTTATATTGAATGTTTTACTTGTTGTGAACACTTTTATAACACTTTGGATTGCATGCAAAGTCTTAAGTAAACTAGTTAAATATTTTTACCGGTTTGGGATTAAAGTGATAATGTTTTTTCTATCACTGATTCACCCCCCCCCCCCCTCTCAGTGTTTTATAAGTCTATCAATTGGTATCAGAGCCTACCTTCCTTAAGGATTAATCACTTGGAAGGAAACCCTAAAGCCATTATGGGGGATATGAGTTATAGAGAGATGGATAGAGTACTTGATGAAACTAGGGATGAGCTTGAAACCCTGAGAGGCAGATTCAAAGCTTCACAAGTAAAGAGGAGAGAACTAACTGAGCAATTATTGGAGATCTCTAACAACATCTCTTCAGATGAGGCCAACATTGATGCATAGGCTAAAGAAGTGGAGAAACTGAATGGTGAAAAACTTAACCTGAGGAGAGAACTTGAAGCCCTTACAATCTGTATGAGTCAATAACTTTAAGCAAAGAGGGAATATGAAGATCTGATCAAAGAAAAAGATCATGAGATCTCTACGATCAAGGAGGAGAATGCATCTTTGCATGAACATTGGCATGAGGAGAAGGAAGAAAAAGAAGCATTACAGTTAGCTCTTGAAATGGCAATGTCTCTTACAGAAACTCTTACGAAGCATAATGAAGATCTTACCAAAGAGCTTACTGAGGCTAATGGGAAGCTTGACAAATTCAACAAGAGCTCCTCTATGCTAGATGAACAAATCCAATCTCAGAGAATGAAAGGTGAAACATCTGGATTGGGATTCAATACATTTGAGCAAGGTGAGTCTTCTAAAACAAAGGTTATTTCATCAAAAGACAAACCGGTATCTAAAGGCATGGAATTAGGTAAGAAGAAGTTTAAACCAGTTTGTTTCAACTGTCACAAACCTGGACATACTGCTAATGTTTGTAGAAGCAGATCTAATGAAAACATAGGCTATAATTCTAATACTAGATATTTGTCTAGAAGATTTAAAGGTCATTGTTACACATGCAACATGTATGGACATAGATCAATGGAATGCAAATATGGAGCAAATAACCCAGCAACTCACATGAATCCAAGACCTATCAGTGACTGGAGAAGGACTTATGACAACCGGAGAAACATGAACTAGCAAAAACCCTATGTCAACCGGTTTAGTCCCTGTGAAATGGAGAAGGTAACAAATGTGATTTGCACAATTTTCAATAACTATGGACATGTGGCTATGAACTGCAGAAGAAGGACTAGAAGAGGTAATGTAGGACCTTGGAGAGCATCTGGGATGGCTTACTATCATTGTCACAAACAGGGACACATGACCAAGTTTTGCAGAACTAAGAACCAACCAGTAAATCACAATGAAGATCGGAAAGGAAAGAAGACAATAGATGTCAAAGAAACTAGAGTGAAGATTAATAGGATTTGGAAGAAGAAGAGTGAGGACAAGCCATCAGAAGAATCGAATCCTTCACCTAGTGTGGAGAATGCTACACCAGTAAACTAATCTTTTCAACAAGCCTAAGGGGGGCATATTGGTAAATGCATTTCCAGACCCCTTGAAGAGAGTATGGTAAGAAAATTTTACATTTTGAGTTGTAATGTAAGAATTTTGATATTTCTGTCAATTGGTTTTCTAAGGATTACCAACCGGTTATATGCCTATCGGTATAGGCAAATTTGTTAAGTGGTAATTAGGGTTTGTTACCCTATCAGTAGTGTAATAAATGTAGTGGGTAAGTTAATAAAAGGAAGTTTCATTAAGTCATTTTTACCCTAATTGCATTCAAAGAAGCATTTTGAGCACTTGCAGAGCAAAACAGAGTATTGTTAGCAGATTGAGAATGGATTTGTGATATGAGATAAAAAGTTGAATCAGATTTAAAGCTAAAGAAAGGCAAATTGGGTGTACAGGTGAGAGAGCAACCAAAAACCCTACCAGCATTAAGGGAACAAGGTATTTTTGTCAATCTCTATCTCAAATGAAGATTATTTCGAATGGCATCATCGCCTACACCAGCAAAGAGTCTTTTTATCACTGCTAAAGCTATGGAGTCAATGAGGACAGATAAGATAGAGTCTTATAATGCATTCTCTCAAGTATCACAAGGTTTTTTGATCAAAGGTGATTTGACAAGTTATATAGATTGCAAAATTGAGGATCTAGGTTCATTGGCGATCTATTCTTAGCTTAAATCTTTGTGTGACAAGAGCGAGAAAATCAAACCCAAATATATTAGGGTTTATGGAAAGGGTTTTCATAATGCAATCTACTTTCTTGAAGATTTTGAGGAAGAACATGTCAGGATTATCCTCATTCGTGTACATGGTGGGAACATGTATCTTGATAGGTCTCACACTATCACAAAGGAGGCTATTCATGTAGTAACTAGTTTCTGCCAAACCGGTGAAGTACCCAAGTTAAGGAAAATCTCAAAGGAGACTCTTATTGAGTGGGCAAAGACCACTACTGACGGTTATGCTATATTTGTCAATAACATTGCAGATGAAGGAGTCAAGTTTGCAACAATGGTTATTGGCTACCGGATATTTCATTCCAGTCGAATGAACAATGTATCATCTGTTGTCGTGCATGCCGCCTACATGATGATGCAAGAAGACGCAGATTATGATCTATGCAAGGCGATGAGAAGTCAACCGATGCTGAATCGAGAATCAATAAAGAAAGACAACCATTAGAAGTTTAAGTATGGACAACTTTTGATCGGTCTATTTTTCTACTTTCAAAATTTTATTCTAGGAATTGGTGATATACAATGGTCTAAGGATACACCAGTTACCACCCAAATTAAGAATAGCATAAAGGTCGTGAAGAACACTTTTCCAATTGCAATGAACATGTATTTCAATGAATTCCAAAAGAAGATGAGCATGACACTAAGGTTTTTGGATGAAGTGGTGAAACACTTTGAAAAAGACATATGTTTCACTATGACCACTGACTTATGTCTTATGGAGGCTGTTGAATTGAGAGAAGAAGAAATAGAGGAAATGAGATATGAATTCAGTTAGGACTTACTAATTGGTTATACCAACAACCTTTTGGCATCTCCTAAGGACACTAAGAAGAAAAGAGTGGGCACTTATCAAGAAAGGATTGCATCAGCACAACCCAGTAGTGTGAAAGGGAAAAAGAAGAAAGATGGGCAAGCAGCTTTTGTGTCTATCGGTACAAGAATGACAAGAAGTATTAAAATCAAGAAGGAACCGATACCTAAGGTATATGCAAAGAAGTAGACTCTCGCGAGGAAAAGAGGCAAACATCTCATCCTTCAAGAGGAATCTGGGGAAATTGAAACCGAAGAAGAATCAAAGAAGATGAAGGTAACTGGTAAGAAGTCTAAAACAGTAGGAGAAATTCCCAAACAAAGTACTCCTATTGATGTTGCATCTTTCAAACCAATGAGTGATTTTGAAAAGACTCTGAAAACATTAAGGAGAAAGCGGTTTGATCATGTAAAAGAACATTTTGATTCCTTTGATGAAGGTCAGAAACAAGAAGTGGTTAAAGAGGTAATCAATTACTTATGTCAAAATAATCAGATACCACAAGATATTCAAAAGAGAATTCCTGATTCTTTATATTTAATTCTTGAAAATAAATGGAAGTTGATTATTGATCAGGAACAAGAGATGATTGATAGAATTTTTGTTTAATATTTTTCTGAATTATCTCATTAAGAGTTATTAGCAATGCTTGCTAAATATAAAGGACAATTTAATACAAGATCAAGGAGAATGAAACTATTGGCAGGAAAAATTCAGGAAGTTGAAGATGATACACATCAGGCAGCTAAAGTTATTCAGGGAATGAATGATCAGTTAAAGGGCTATCATAAAAAGCCTGATCAGACTGAGACTGGAGCTCCACCGGAGCTATACACTAAAGAAATTATTAAACCGGATGTAGTCTACCTTGTCAAGAATAAGGATGATACAAGTTCTCCACCAATCATATTCTTTGTAGATGAAACTAAAGAAATTATGGATACTATTGATACAACTGGTAATGACATTGAATCGGTTAAGGAAACAAAACAACAACCAGATATTGTTGAGAAATAAATACCAAAGGAAGCACCGATTACTGAACCAAGTGTGGATATTCAACCACCACCAGAAAAAGAACACAATGTTGAAAGTCAACTGTCACTGGTCACTACAACCACACAAGAGGAACAAACAGAAATAGAGAAAACAAAGAAGAAGGTAGAAGAGAAAAAGGATGAAGAAGAGAAAGCAAAGGAGAAGAAGAAAATTGATGATGATGATGATGATAACTCAATCAGCATAAAAGGCCCTATTGATGTGGACAATTTGAGTGCATCTGAATTGATGGAGATTGCTACAATTATGCAATCTAGAGCTCAAAAGAAGAGGTTGAAAGAGTAGAGAAAAGAAGAAGAGACTATTCAGACTATTGTTGACATTTTGTCAAGTCTCCTACCGGAGACTGATACTGGTAATTTATCTACCCCTATTGCTAAGCTTGGACAATTAGTTGTTTATTCTAGTGAACAACTTAAAAAACTTGAAGAGGCAGCTTATACCTTAGCAAAAAAAGCTTATAGGAAGAAAAGGGGAGAGCAACTAATTCCAGAAATTGATAAAGGCAAGATTACTTTATTAGTAAATAGAGATCTTTGGAGAATTGGTGTAGAAACTAGAGGTAAAATTTTGGCTACTATATCCAAAGTTTCATTATTTTGTTTTGATTTGAAGAAAAAGTGAGAAGATGCAGAAAAGGAACTGGAGAGGATAAGTGATGCATATATACCTGTATAGGATTCTGCTTTCAATTTTGGTAAATCTATTGATACCTTACAACATCTGTTAGAAGTTTATGATTTTGAACAGGTGAAGTGGATCAGATCTTTGAAAGAGCTGAAGAATTATCTAATTCCAAAAGTTGAAATCCTACAGAGGGCATACAAGGATTCTGAAGCAGTTTTGGCTACCCTGGAGATGAGCATTGTTGATGCAATGGAAGCACAAATTTTGACAAATGTTGAGATCACTAAGACACTATTAGAAACATGGGATAATGATCTTGCACAGTTGAAGATTCATTTCAGTGACATTTTCTCAAGAATTACATTGTAAAGACTTTAAAAACTCTTATTTTTATATATATGTTGTTTTTTATGATAAATTTTGATGTAATATATGTATTTTACTTTTCAATTTGGCATTGTTGTCAAAGGGGGAGTATAATAGTTTAAGAGGTCAAAATTTTGTATGTACTGTTAAGGGGGAATCTGTACATTTTTGTAAGCACATTTAGTTGACAAAATTTTCCTAAGTGTTGCCATCAATGCCAAAGGGGGAGATTGTTGGCATGATGATGATTTTTGTATTGGATGACTTTGTGTTGTCATTAACGGCACACATATGGTTTGATTGTCTTAGTTAGGTCAAACCCGTACTATTATGTATTCTTTCTATTGTTAACCAGTATCATATGTATTGATTAAGTCTAACCGGTATGAAGGTGTCTTAACCGGTATATGTAGACAACCGATATATGTAGTTAAGACAATCGGTTTTGGACAATTTCACTATCACCAGTTTTGAGATGTAGCGGAGAGAGGCAAGGAGGCGAATGGAGATAATCGGTATGTGAGTTGGAAGCGGTCAACACTCAATCGATATTGGTGTTCCAACTGGTTTTCCAGATTATGTGATGAGTTATCACCGGTCGTGATGTGTTACCACCAACCAACATTTTTGGCAGTGATTTGTGATGTGTTAAGGAAGATTGTCCAAATTCACTTAACCTAGGAAATTATGTGTTGAGGTTCATGAGCCAACATGAAATCCAATGTCTATAAAAAGACATAGTGATGAGTTATTTTGATAAATAAGATACAAGTGATGTTATGAGTTAGAGTTGATGTGTTTTATTGAAGGAGTTACAGAGTATGTCGAAGATGCAGTATTTAGTGAACAAAAAAGGATCTAAACAAGTAGAATGTGATATTCCTAGATCATACCACCCTATTGTTTTTTAATCACTACAACAGTTAAATCCTCTAACCGAGTAAGCTCTAATGAGATTTATTGTAGAAATCCTCTAACAAGGTGATTCATTAACTTGGATCTAAATCCTCCACTGAGGTTACCTTTAACTAGGTATAGCTCCTAACAGGGCTTGGGATCTTTAATAGGATTTGCTCTTAACAGAGCACTTTGTAGACCTTAACCAGTCAGTTACCTATTTCTGCAAATAGTTAACTTGTGAGTTCCATCTCACCGTGGTTTTTCCTAGTTGGGTTTTCCACGTATAACTACTTGTGTTATGGTGATTTTTTACTTGTTGTGAATGCTTTTATAACACTTTGGATTGCATGCAAAGTCTTAAGTAAACTGGTTAAATGTTTTTACCGGTTTGGGATTAAAGTGTTATTGTTTTGGCTATCACTGATTCACCCCCCCTCTTAGTGCTTTATAAGTCTATCAGTATGCTATGGTCTATACAAGGCCACACATTGCCTAGGTAGTGGGAGTCCTTAGTCATTTTATTGCTAATCCTAAATGGGTACATTGCCAAAATGTGATGAGAAAGCGTTCAATTATTTGAGGGGTACTTTCATGCATTCCCTATATTTTTATGGTTATCTTACTGGACCTTGACATTCTATGAGTATTCTTGGATATGTGGATTTGGATTGGGTAGACGACATTAACAACAAAAGATCCACTAGTGGATATGCTTTCACGATGTTTAGAAGTGTCATTAGCTAGATGAGTAGGCAACAAGTTGTAGTTGCTTTGTCCACTACTAAAGAAAAAGAAGCTACTCATTCTTGTAAATAAGTCATTCAGATTAAGAGGTTGTGTTCTAATATTGTTTTTGATATAGGTCGTTATAATCTTTTGTGACAAACAAATCATCATTTTCTTGAAAAATAATCCTACTTTCCATGTCAAAACAAAACACATTGATGTGTAGTTTCACTTTGTTTATTATATAATGGAAGATGGAAAGGTGAATTTAGAAAAGGTTGAAACTTAGGTGAATTTTTTTGATGCATTGATGAAGTCAATTGGCACAGATAAGTTCAAATAGTGTGTCAGTTCTATGCATGGGGGCTTCACTTAGTGAACATGGGTTATAGCACGTGCATTCATGGCATACCAAAGAACCCCCCTATTTTCAAAAAATAATGCCCTAAAATCCTTTTTTGTCACCCCCTTCCAATATATAGGTTAAATTAAAAGCCCCCTTATTTTCGCCAAATATTGCATTTTTCATAGCTTGAATTAAAAAACCCCCTATTTTCACCAATAGGCAATATATTTTACCCATTTTGGGGATATTAAACCTCCCAATATGAATGAACGTGATATAATATTGCAGGTATCCAGTGAAGCCCTCATGGTTCTTTGGTTCTTAGGGCCTGAGAAGTGATTCAGTGACTCCTAAAGGTCCTTGGCAGGTGGGAAAATGTTGGGAATAAGGTGACTCAACCTTAAAGAGTCCCAAAATTGTTTAATTTATTCATTATTCCCTTCCCAAATATTGTTTTCATTAAATCTTAAGTGATATAATTCAAATTTGGTAAAACACTTTGTGGGACCCGATGGTAGTTGGCTTCCTACATGCAAGGTAAAGAGTATGATAATGAGCCACTTGTCACTTGGGCACTAACTTGGAGAGTAGTGTTTGTGAAAACCTCTCAAAGGTGCACCATAGTGACATGTATCATTTCTTTTGGAGTTATCACTTGGTGGGATTTGGGAATGTTGCTAAACGAGACTATGTCTTCCACTCAGAGTGACTAAGAGTCAAAGGGAGTTCTAAATTTTTAGTTGACTATAGTTTCTCTAGTGGCACACCATGCACATGAGGGTGATTTATTTTTTTCATAAAATATGGAGTTGGATGCCTTGTATGCGGTTGCATATTATTACATGATTGGCAAGTTGTTTTATGGGTTGGTTTCGACTTGCACATGTTGTCAGTTTTAGTTTGCATGCATGCAGAGACTATGGAGATGAGATTGTTAGGAACCACGAAGGACAACTGAGAGGAGGGGGGGTGAATCAGTTGTCAATAAATTATAACCCAAAACAAATTATTCCAGCTTAAAACTTAGTGCCGGTAAAATAGATTAACAGTTATATTAATATCGGTATAACTTAATGCATGAAACAAAAAGCAAAACACATCCACAAAAGTTGACACAAAGATTTTGACTTGGAAACCCTGTAAGGGGAAAAACCACAGTGGGAAACCTTACCCACAATCAAATGATACTACTGCAGATAGTAAGTGAATACAATAAGGGGTATGCACATGTAGAAAGGCCAACTGCCTAGAGCTCACTGCTCAATCACAAAATAAGATTCACAATGACTACAATTGGATGGTTAAATCCAATAACAATGTACTGCTTTGGTATAACATCTACAATGTTGGATTCGGTATCGGTTTAAGCTTTGACCATGAGTGTCAAACACCTTCATAACCTTTCCTTCAACCTTCAGATAATATCTGTGTGATTCACACAAGGATCTGCTTATTTTCGCTCTTCACAATTATCTTCAATATTTGCACACACTCATACATCTTCCAATTATTTATACAAAACCTAAGACCTCATGATTAGGTTGGCTCCCTAAAGATATTACATTTACAAAATAAGTCTTGATGCAATACAATATGTCGGCCTCAAAACATTTACACATTATCCAATTAATAAACCATTTCCAAAATGTGTCGTGTTGATCTGGAACATGATATCTTGTACCGGTCTATAACCTAGACCTATTTGTCAGTTAAGGAAAATATGTGAATCCGATTAGTCCAATAAGAAAAATATCAAATGTAAACATCCAATCCATGTCTTTGACATAACCAAATGATCTCCAGATGATAACAAGTCATCATCAACTTCTTGAGCTACCGGTAATTATGCATAAGCAAATATCCATATCGGGACCACAATGTGTTGGTTCAACAACAAACCAATATAACCAAAGTGCCAAATCAACAATGTAGACCTCCATAAAGATAGGTATTGACATCAATGACAAAACCAATGCAACACATGATGAAGTCATCTATAATACCAACAATCTCCTCCTTTGGCATTGATGGCAACACTAGATGGAAAAACATCTAAGTGCCAAAAAAAAGAATGCCAAATACCAACAATCTCCCAAAATAGATCAATCAAAGTTTTATACCAAAAACAGAAACAATATAACCAAAACCAAAATACATCTCTCCCCAATCTTCAGAGTACAATGTTTTTCCATAGACATCTCTCCCCCTTTGACATCAAATGCCAAAGTAGTCAAGAATCAAAATCAGAACATAACATACAACTAACTACTCCCCCTGAGCAGTAGCTCTCCTTCATCAAAACTGGAAAAAGATTTTTTTGTTAGTCCCGGTCGGTTTGATGTCAATCTTCATCATTCAAGTCTCTGTCGGTGGGGTGATTACCCCAAGCTTCTATCTGAGATATTCAAATGTTTCCTTAGGCAAAGGCTTTGTAAAAATATCTGCAATTTTCTCTTTATTATTCACATAAACCAATCTCACTTCATTTGCTTCAACATTTTCTTTCAGAAAGTTATACTTAATAGAAACATGCTTTGTTTTAGAGTGAAATACCGGTTTCTTTGATATATCTATTGTTGTTGAATTATCACAGTAAATAATTACCGGTTCTTTGCATTTTACCTTGATATCCTTCAACATTTGCTTGATCCATAATACCTGAGTGCAATTAGTTGTTGCTACAACATATTTTGCTTCTACTATAGATAATGATGTACAAGTCTGCTTCTTGTTGATCCATGAAATTAATCTTCTGCCAATAAAGAATGCACTGCCAGTGGTACTCTTTATGTCATCCACATCTCTTGCCCAATTTGCATCTGTATATGCACATAACTCGAAATTGTCGTCCTTAGGATACCATAAACCAAGATTTGGCGTGTCATGTAGGTATCGAAAAATCCTTTTTACTACAGTTTCATGATTTTCTTTAGGATTGCTTTGAAATTTTGAAACAATACACACTGCATTCATTATATCAAGTTTGGTTTGTGTCAAATACAATAACCCTCCAATCATATATTTGTACCTTGTTGGATTTATAGGAGTTGAATCATCCTTTAATGTCAATTTATCAATTGTAGTCATAGGAGTGCTTACCGGTTTGGAGTTTTCCATTCCAAATTTCTTCAAAAGTTCCTTAAAATATTTTGTTTGACATATGAATATACCTTTATCTATTTGAGAAATCTGCAAACCTAGAAAAAAATTTATCTCTCCAATCATGGACATTTCAAATTCTTCCTGCATCTTGTTAGCAAAGTCTTTGCATAACCATTCTTCTCCTCCAAAAATGATATCATCCACAAATACTTCAATAACCAAAATATCATCATTGGTGATTTTGTAATACAAATTACTGTCAACATTACCTTTTGTGTATCCAAGCTTTAGAAGATATTTATCTAGTCTGGCATACCAAGCTCTGGGAGCTTTCTTCAATCCATATAAGGTTTTCCTTAACCTGCAAACCATATCCTTAACATCTGTTAATAAAAATCCATCAGGTTGTTCAATGTAAACTTCTTCTTCAAGATCTCCATTCAAAAATGCACATTTTACATCCATCTGATAAACTTTATAGTTCTTGTGAGCTGCAAATGCAAGAAATAGTCTTACTGCTTCAATTCTGGCTACCAGTGTAAAGGTTTCATTATAATCAATTCCTTCTTTTTGAGAATAACCTTTACAAACTAATCTTGCTTTGTTTCTGATTACTTCACCATCTTCATTAAGTTTATTTCTAAATACCCATTTAGTTCCAATTACATTTTTGTCTTTAGGTCGGGGAACTAATGTCCAAGTATCATTCTTTTCAATTTGTTATAATTCATCTTCCATTTCTTTTATCCAATGTTTATCATGACATGCTTCAACAACTTATGCTGGTTCAACTTGAGAAATTAAACATACATCTTCATTTTTCAATCTTCCTCTTGTCATAACACCTTGATTTTTATTTCCAATTATCTGATTTTCTGAATGATTCAATCTTACATACCTGGGTTTATTCTGATTTCCACTTACAGGTTGTTGTTCTTCAGTCACAGTTGAGTTTTATGATGATGTCGGTGTGACTGGTTCTTCATTATGTTCCAGTGCAATCTGTGTCGGATCATTTATAATCATTTCCACTGCCAGTTCAGAACCTATAGATCTTGATTCTCCTCTAAAATGTTCATCTATCTTCACATTAGTACTTTCAATGATTTTCTGCAGTCTTTTATTATAACATCTATATGCCTTGCTTCTAGTTGAATAACCAAGAAATATTTCTTCATCACTTCTAGGATCAAATTTTCCAATAGACTCATCTCTCCTAATATAGCATTTGCTTCCAAATATTCTGAAATATTTAAGAGTAGGAATATGACCGAACCATAGTTCATAAGGAGTCTTACCGGTTTCATCTTTGATGTGAACTCTGTTGAAAGTATAAATTGTTGTATTCACTACTTCTCTCCAATAAATATGAGGTAAATTTTCTTCCATCATCATGGTTCTTTCTGCATCCAGTATAGTTTTGTTCTTCCTTTCCACAACTCCATTTTGTTGAGGTGTCTAGGGTGCTGATAGTTGTCTTTTGATTACATTCTCTTCACAGTATGCATTGAATTCCCTAGATGTAAATTATCCTCCTTGATCAAATCTCAAACATTTGATTTTCTTGCTGGTTTCATTCTCTACCATTGCCTTGTATATCTTGAATCTCCCAAAAGATTTTGATTTCTCTCTGAGAAAAGTAACCCAACACATTCTAGAATAATCATCAATTATTAGCATAAAGTATCTATCACCCTGAAGACTCCTTGTTCTTGCTAGACCACATAAATCAGTATGAATTAAATCAAGAATATTATTGGATTTCTCAGAAATGCTCTTAAATTTTGTTCTAACTTGCTTTCCCATTTGACATTCCTTACATACCGGATTATGAGATTTCACACTCTTAGGTAAATCCCTTACTGCCTTGGTTGAACTGATCTTTACAATGCAATCAAAATTCACATGACAGAGTCTTTTATGCCATAACCAACTTTCATCAATCTGAGCAATCAAACATGTCTTATCATTGGTATTCAAATGAAAGATATTACCTTTAGTCTGATTACCAGTTGCAATCTCCAATCCAGTTCTATTCATGATTTTGCATTTTTCATTCTTGAATTGTAATTGAAATCCTTTTTCCACTAACTGACCAACACTCAAAAGATTATGCTTTAAACCTTCAACATAATAAACATTGTCAGTATTGTGCTTACCATCCAAAGATATAGTGCCTCTTCCTTCGATTAAACAATCTTTGCCATCTCCAAATCTTACTAGACCTCCATGAATTTCTCGAAATGATAAGAATTTGCTTTTATCACTAGTCATATGATGCGAGCAACCACTATCAATGATCCATTCATCCTTTTCTTCAATTTTTGTTGCTAATGTTTGCTCTACCGGTTTGACAATAAGTGTTGGTTGATCTTATTTTATTGCAACAAATGCCCATCCACTATCTATTGGATCTTCATCAGAGTCATCTGTAACACCTTCATCTGCATAGTAACATGACTTATCTCTATTTTTCTTAAATTTGTATCTATGATATCCAGGGTTAGGTTTATATGTTTTTATTTGCCTCCTCTCTTAGTCTTGAATGTCTATCAGGACACCTAGATGCCATATGACCAACTTTATTGCAATTAAAACATTTGAAAGGTGCTTTACCTTCATACTTACTTCCTGTTGGACCTTTAGGCATCTTCCTTGCAAATAGTGCTTCAAGTTCTTCAAGTTCTTAATTTTCTCTTCTGATATCTTCAAGTTCTTTTGCATAAAGTGTTTTCCAATCAGATTTGTCAAATGATGATGATGATGATGATGATGATGATGATGATGATGATGATGATGATGATGCTTTGAAGGCTATATCAGTCTTGACTGTAGCAACGGGACCAAATTCTTCAAGCTCAAATGCTAAAAGTTTTCCAACCAAAGTATCTCTAGATACTGATGTATTAGGCATTGTTCTCAACTCATTAATAGTTGTCACTTTCATTTTGTAAGTCGATGGCAAAGATCTTAAAACTTTAGAAACAATTTCATCTTCACTTAAAGATCCTCCACAACATTGTATTCCTAAAACAATTTCATTAGCTCTTTCCATAAATGCAAAAATTCTTTCATCCTCTTCCATTTTTAAATTTTCATACTTGACCCGATAACATTCCAATTTTGCAATTTTGACAATGGAATCTTCTTCATTCAATGTTTCCAGTTTATCCCAAATAGCTTTTGCAGTAGATTTGTCTGATAATCCCATGATTTACTAATCTGATAATGCGCTTAGAAGTGCTTCTCTTGCTTTGCAATCATTCTCCAAGTATTTAGCCAAGGTTGGTGGATTAGGGTTATTTGGAGTAGGAGCAACATACCCATTCTTTGTAACATCCCATATATCTCTTCCAATGTAGTTCAGATGTGTTTCCATTCTGATCTTCGATATACCATAATTAGTTCCATCAAGTTTGGGACTGTCCTTCCTAAAGATATTTACTGCCATAGGATCTCCTCAAGCTGTTAGGCTTCTGGAAAAAGAGGACTAGGCTCTGATACCAATTGTTAGGAATTGGGAAGGACAACTAAGAGGGGGGGGGTGAATCAGTTGTCAATAAATGATAACCCAAAACAAATTATTCCAACTTAAAACCCAGTGTCGGTAAAATAGATTAACAACTATATTAATATTGGTATAACTTAATGCATGAAACAAAAAGAAAAACACATCCACAACACTTGACATAGAGATTTTGACATGGAAACCCTACAAGGGAAAAAACTATGGTGGGAAACCTTACCCACAATCAGATGATACTACTGCAAATAGTAAGTGAATACAATAAGGGGTCTGCACATGCAGAAAGGCCAACCGCCTAGAGCTCACTTCTCAATCACAAAATAGGAGTCACATTGACTACAATTGGATGGTTAAATCCAATAACAATGTACTGCTCCAGTATAGCATCTACAATGTTGGATTCAATACCAGTTTAAGCTCTGAACATGAGTGCCAAACACCTTCTTAACCTTTCCTTCAACCTTCAGATAATATCTATGTGATTCGCACAAGGATCTTCTTATTTTCACTCTTCACAATGATCTTGAATATTCGCACACACTCACTCATCCATACACTCATACATCTTATAATTATTTATACAAAACCTAAGACCTCATGATTAGTTTGGATCCCTAAAGATATTACATTTACAAAATAAGTCTTGATGCAATACAATATGTCGGTCTAAATACATTTACACATTATCCAATCAATAAACCATTTCCAAAACGCGTCGTGCTGATCTGGAACATGATATTTTGTACCGGTCCATAACCTAGACCTATCTGTCGGTTAAGACAAATATGTGAACCTGATTAGTCCAATAAGAAAAACACCAAATGTAAACATCCAATCCATGTCTTCGACATAACCAAATGATCTCCTGATGATAACAAGTCATCATCAACTTCCTGAGCTGTCGGTGAAACATATACCGGTGACTATGCATAAGTCAATATCTATGTCATGACCACAATGTGTCGGTTCAACAACAAACCAATATAACCAAAGTGTCAAATTAACAATGTAGACCTCCAGAAATATAGGTATTGACATCAATGACAAAACCAATGCAACACATGACGAAGTCATCCATAATACCAACAGAGATGTGGCATTCTTGGGTTACCATTTTAGAGGTTTATAAGTATAAGTGATGCTTATGTATTTTGTGATGATATTTTGAAGACACTATTATGCTGTTAGAATTGCTCTAGATTTGTATTAAATTGTGAAGACACTTGAAAGAGGATAGACTTTGTTATTGTAGTGTAACTAATATTGGTTGTTGATAATACAATTGATTTGTGCTTTAGTGTGTGGGTCTTTTCTAGAAAGGGTTTCCCCATGTAAATATGTGTGTTATGGTTTTATGTGTTTGAATCTAAAATTAATGAATGTGCATCAAAGTTGTAGTAGTGTAAAGATTTGTATGAAAGTTTTTTCAATCCTCTCCTAATTATATTAGTGTTTGGAGGATATTGCCACTAATTAGCTTCCTTTAATAACCAACATGTCAAGTAATCCATATTTGAAACATGTAAGTGGTCCAAGAACAACATTCAATGGGAATATACGACACAACCCAAACTCACAAAGAAAATGGTGATGTTTAATCACTAATCACATATCTCAAAGTTGCAAATAGGTAGGCATTACAAATTTTACTAAAACCATAATTATGCTTTGGAGGATTATTGGTTATCCAACATTTTTTCTTAGAAAGAAACAAAAGATCCATTCTAAATTTTTCAAAACATATCCCACCCAATTATTTTTTTGAATTCTACATTCCCTCACTAATGATAGACCCTAAAAGAATATTCATGCTACTAATAATACTTAAAGAATAATCACCATTGAGATACTTACATATTAGAATTTGAATCCAAGAACCAAGAGAAGATGAGATATAAATCTTTGAACAACTCTAGCTAAGAGGAATTGATTAAAATATTAAAAATAGTTAAGTCATGATCCCCTTACTTCTTTACTAATACATTAATTTTCCAATATACTTCGATTCTAAGATGGGTGGAAAAGTAAAAATTGTCATATCCTTCACAAACTATAGATCAGTAATAGCATTTCCAACAAATTATGTATTAAAACCAAGTAAAAGTCCATTATTATTTTGGAAAATATAATCTCCTTCCCAGAACTCCAACCAAAATAATATATGGGTAAAATCACCAACCCAAATTTTATTTTGATTTTCATTAGGATCCATCCTTGATAAAGAAGAAATTTTATCCTAACAAATCTCCTTATCCTAAAAAGATTAAGGACAGTTAACATTATAAAGAAAGGAATTTTAAGTTTAAAACCTAACCAACTTACTTGAATGGCCATCCAAGAATTAGAAAAATAAATCTTTAAGATGTGAAACACCAAAATCTCCAAATAATAGCCAAACTTCCAAAACCAACTTTAAATTTATTTATAATGACTACACATTTGCTAGGCATTTGAGAAAATGGTTTTAAATTATTCAAGTTATTTGACTAATTAGTATAAGACTTTCCAAATATGAAGAATCTTGGAGGGAGAATTTAATCCCATTTATATTTCAAGAAATAACCTTAATTTGTCAACTTTAGATTGGTGTCCACCAAATAAACCTCCAACTAAGATTGATTGTCATTAGCAAACTCGTGTATAGTTTCATTTTGAATAAAATATCAATTTGATCTCCCCACCTTATTTTCCCTTTCTCTTCCATGTATTTTTAAAATAAGTAGATTTATTCAAATTATTAAGACCAAAATGAAACTCCTCCATATTTTCTAGAAAATCTTTGTAATGTCCTTGAAAAATAAATTGACGAAAAGATTTTCATTTTTTACCGATGGTAAAATTTTTAAAAACAATAGGTTCTTGATCTAACAATTTTTTTCTTCAAATCTTCTTGAAATTTGTAATCATCAAGCATTCCTTCACTAATTTCCTTGTATTTATATTGTAAGATTCTACCCTACTAGCATCATTTTCTTTAATCTCTGAAATTTTTGAGAAGCGATTTTTTTAAGTTTGTATCTTAAATGGAAAAATGAAACCTTCTCCTTCCTTCTTACTATTGGACATCTTTTTTTTAATCGGACTTCTTGTTTTTTTTTGCAAATTATTTGAAAGGGTAAAAATATTCTAAATGGCTGCATCACCACACTCATGACATGGTCCTCTAAATGTAAAAGGAAAAGTTTCGTAATCAAGAGCTTTAGACCATTTAAAATCTCCAACAAAGTAAAATAATTTTTAGAAGAGGATGCAAACTCATTCATAGTTCATTTTGAAGAACAAAATGTCAATTTTGTCTACCCTCTTTTTTTTGGTCAAAATTTCCCTTCCTCTTCCATGTCTTTTTAAAAGCAAATTTACTCAAATTATCAAAATGAAAATCCTCCATGTTTGCTAGGAAACATTTCTTATGTCCTTGATATTTGTTCTTAAAAAAAATAATTTGATGAAAATATTTTTCTTTTTAATGATGGTAAAATTTCTAAAAAAACAATATGTCCTTGATCTATCAATTTTTTTACCAAATCTTCTTGAAATTTATAATCCTCAATCATTCCTTCACCAATTGCCCCTTTATTCATATTGTAAGATTCTACCTTACTAGCATCATTTTCTTTAATATATAGAACTCAAATTTCTTTGAAAATTTTGATAAGTTGTTTTTTTAAGAGTTTTTTTCTTATATGGAAAAAAAGAAACCTTCTCTTTTCTTTTTACCATCGAACTTTTTATTTTCTTTTCCATCAAACTTTTTGTTTTCTTTCTCTAAATTATTTGAAAGGGTGCGATAATTCTAAATGGCATGGCCATATTCATGACACCCTCTAAATAAAAAAGAAAATTTTCATAATCAAGACCTTGAGATCATTTAAAATCTCCAACATGAAGTACAATAATTTTTGGAAGAGGAGAAGAAAGATATAATTCCACACACATTCTAGCATAAATAGATTGTCCATGAACATGAAACAATCTAAGAAATATTTATAGTCTTCTCCAAAAATTCAAGAATCATACATCTAAATTCAAATATAAATCATAATTGAAATTTCTTTCAAAGAATTACAACCCACATACCAATGTTTCATAAAAAGACCTCTATTTTGAAAGAAATGAGATCTCCCTCCAAAAAAATGCTATCCCTATTACATTCCCTCTATGTTAAGAATCATAACAAATAGGCAAATTAAAAAATAAAATAAAATAAAACAAAAGATAAAATAAAAGTAAACCCACAAATAAAAAACACAAAATTAAAAATCACATTGAAACACTTGATATTGTAAAAATTCACTACTTTAAAATAACCATATAAATTTCTACTTTTTGAAATTGAAAGAATTTTTATAATAAAAAGTTAACAATTTTAAAATCTAATTTTTTTAAATGTTTTTGAAATGAAGAAAATTATTATATATTCTTACAATAATTTATTATATTATAAAGAATTTATTTTTTATTATAATTAATATTTCTCATTATTATATTATTAATAAAATTAAAAAAATAGATCTAAGATTCTCAGCATATTTTTATGAGTATATAGATATAATTAGCTTGTAATGTCCTTCCCTTCATATGTGAATTTAGAGATAATTAGTTTATAATGACTTTCCCTTATTCAATCATGCTTATTCATTAAATAAGTTAAAAATAATTAATCATCTCAAAATCCCATTTCATAATAAAATAATATTAATTACTATATTTACTAATACACATGTCAATATATAGTTGTAGTGAGGGTCTTTATACCTACTCCCATTAATCACCATATTCTCAAAATATCTAAAGATAACCTTTATAAACCCACCACGAGATTATATAGGGTTATTTATCTGAGCAGGTAGCAAGTAAAATTCATCTCTTCAGAACATGACACTAGAACTTTTAGAAGTGACTTTCCTACTAAAACAAGTTATGATGGATATTTCTCTCTTGATATAGGATTATTCCTGTTAGTAGGTGGCAAGTAAAATTCATCTCTTTGTCGCATGACGCTAAAATCTTAAGAAGTTTCTTTCCTACTATTATTGTTTTCAAGTAAATTATGATGGATATTTCCCTCTCAAAAGGTGACTTAAAAGTTCCATCATAATTTATCCAACCTCTAATTTTTATGAATTAAAAAAAATACAAAAAATTATATCAAAAATATTATGTAGCATAAAAGATTTAATTTTTTTTTTTTAAGATTTAAAATGTTGGTTATAATATTAAATTGTATAAAACTAGTGCATAATTTGAATTTGATAATAATTGTATATTAGTGAGGTTTATTATTTAGAATAATGAGTATTATTACTATTTAATTTTTTATTGTCTTTAAAACCTTGAAAAGGTCTATATGAGAAGAATATAAAAAAGTGGCTCAAATAACAAGATATAAATTCATTCCAAATAATTTGAAATGTATCTACAATGTCCCACACCAATTATTTAAAGATTTTTTATAAGAAAGATGATATGAGAAAGAATATAATAAAATCAATCATCATAAATAAGAGCAGCTCATACATATGAATGTTATATTCTAGGCTACAATATTTATTTCATTACAAACAATTAAAACCATCAAATTTTAAAAGTAATAAATAATATTAATCTTAATGAAAATAAATTTAAATGTAATAAGATGGACAAAAGAAATTACAACTATTTTCAAATATTGACTAAGTTTACTCGATTCATTCAAATAAATTAATTTGTGTTTTCATTATAAAAAGAATGTAAGATAATAGGTCAGAGAAAGAATAAGATCAAATCATTCATAGTAACAAAAACCAAGAAAATGTACTCTCATATTCCCTTTGAAAATATTTATTTCCATACAAACAATAAAATAACTTTAAATTTAATAAGAAATAACAATAACTTTATATGTACGAATATAAATAATTTTAAATCCAAAAATAACTTATACAATTATTTTTGTAAATTGTTTAAAACTTTGCAACTCAAATGCATGAATTATAGAAACATCATGACTACCTAAAACAATATTATCTTATATAAATAATCAGATTATTTTGTAAATTGAAATAGAATTAATCATTTATTTAATAATATATCATTTATTTATTTTTTAAAATTCTGCAACCTTTGTTAACTTGTTTGAGAAGAACTCAACAAAGTGATCAAGAGATAAGCAACACAACTTGTTTATCGCATTTTCAATAGAATTTGTAATGCCTTGCATGCAACCAATTATAGTTTTAAAGAGAGAGTCTTGGATGCATTTGGTGGAGCCTCTTACCAATCTTCACTTAAAATATAGTTATAAAATAGTATGTTTATATTGCTTAGTTTGTTTGATAAAACTTTTGGATTTAGATGTGGTTTGAATGTGGATCAGATTTTGGTTCAAATGTTTTATGGGTTGTTTAGACTCTTGTTAGTTAAGTCTATTTGGTGAATCTATGAGAAAATGGCAATATTTTCTATTTATTTCATGTTTCTTAGATGAAAATAATTTATCACTTCAAATAAATATTGGTTTGAATTTGGTTAAGATTTTGGTTGAGATCTTTGTTGGGTTGTTCAAAGCCTAAGATAAACCCAAATTCAACTGAGTTCATCATAGGGTGGACTTAGACAAATCCTAAGTACATTTTTCAAAATACAAGGTGAACCTATCAGAAAATGGCAAGTTTTTTCTTTTCTTTTCTTTTTTAATTCCTTTTTTCTTGGATGAAATTAATTATATCACTTGAGAGAAATATTGCAAATCAATCACAGTAAAAAGGTAGGTAGTATGTGAACACACTTGAAAGCCAAAGCACTAGATTGAACCCAAGAAACAAGTCATAAATAGAAACACATCAAAAGGCTACAATCTAGACTGATCAAAATATCAAACCCAAAAAATCAACATTTACTATCTTCATCCTTATTCTTCTCCTTGAGAAGTTGATTTAAAGAGAAATCATGAGGCACCTTACTTCATCCTTAGTCTACTGATATTCTAAAACTAAATCATCAAGACCCCAAATTAAAAGACAAGTATGGGTTCAACACTTTCTAGAACTACATATGGCAATGGAGAGCCAACCAATTCCTCCATCTTTTCAAGATCTATATTGTTTTAGTTGTCATGCTTCATCATGCTCATCTCTCATACTAATTTGGCTTGACTTTTTATTCTCTCCCTCCAAAGGGGTTTATTGTCTCACTTTTCTATGCACTCTTCCCAAACTTACTCCAACATAATTATACAATTCCTCTTCCAAAAGGCCTAGATTCTCAAACATGTTAGGAACAATTGTGGTTTGACCAGTTTGATACTCTGATTCTATCGAGCATTCTTTCATTGGATGTGCCTATTTGCTTTGACTATAATGTTATGTTGGGTATTTTGGGGTGCCCGTAAAGGTTTTTTCCTTTTTTTTTGCAATGCTTACCAGGGTGGTCATACTTGTGGCATTCACTACATTTGATGGGCAATTAGTCATAGTCAAGATCATGAATATATGACCACCCATCTAGATTTAGTTTAATGGCTTCAAGGAGACCTTTCTCCTTATCTACTTCCACACAAATTTGAGCACATGCAAAAAAAAGATTGGCTCAATCTTATAAATGAATCATTCCAAAGAACTATCAATGATAGCCAAGGATTTGTCATCCCAAAATATAAAAGGAAAATGGAGAAATTTCACCTATACATGGATTGCGATTGGGTATAATTTTAGGTGGATAAAAAACCATCAACCAATGGTCAAATATAATCCTCTTGCCCCCATAAAATATGTCACTTCTAAAAATCAAATCTTTGAACTCTTAGCTCAAAGAAGAAAGCATAAAATCTTCTACTACAAAACCAAATGCTCAATCTACCTTTCAACAGTGGTTCCCAATGGATCTTTGATTAATCATGATTTTGGGTCTTAGACAAAGCCCTATACACTTTCCAACTAAGACTTTCTCAAAAAAAGCTAAAACTTCTTTCCCCAAAGAGTCACATTGGCTAAAGGTAACTTTAGCTATCATATTCAACTTCAATGTGAAATAAGATTGAGGGAGTTTAGCTTTATCCCACCAAACAATTGTTGTTACTAAAACTTCAAAATCATGGAACTCAAATTCAAAAACAAAGTTAACTTCTAAAAAATTTAAAAGAAAATTGTTTCTAAATCTACCAACCTTTGTACTAAATCCAGTGGCCACTAGCTCCAAAAGTTGACAAGTCCAAGCATGAGAACAAGCTAATATCCTATTCACCCTCCATCCACTATTTTTTTTAAATAATTGTCATATAAGTAACTTTTTTTTTACTTTAAGGTTGACTGATAAATATAAAATCATGAGCTCTAACCCTAAAAATGTGGTTTAAATTATTTGAAACACTAAAACAAACTCATTTAACCTTGTCCATGATACAAAGTACGCAAACCAAATTCACTTGTTAAAGTTCTATTCTTTCTTATTATTATACACATAGAGCCAACAATTGATCACTAAAGGTTCCAAAGTGGTTAGATGTTATTTATGCATGTGTAAGAGAGATCATTCGTTTTTCATTAGAAGGGAAAAACAAATTTTGAAGGGACCCCAAAACCCTTTACAAATATTTGTCCATCAAGATAAACATGAGAAGTGCTAGAAAAATGCTTCGCAAATTTTTTTCCATTAAGATAAACATGAAAAATGACACAAGAAACCCTTTACAAAAAGTAGTCCAAAAAGATAAATATGAGAATTGATAGCAGGCCACAAGCCCCATAATGGGTCAATAGCAAACAAGATTTGACGAAAACTCAAAACCCTTCACAATTTGTTGCAACACAAGATAAACAAAGCTAAATAACAGCAGTTCCAAAGCCTACAAAGAACCACCAAAGAGGCTCTAGCAACCAAGAATGAGACCAAAAGGAACTAACATACGAAAGGTCCCAACAAAACTATCCAATTGAACAACACAAATAGCCACACCAATCAAGGAGGTTTGAAGTCAATCCTGAGGAAGGAGCTTTGAAATGTCAAAGAATCAATCTCATCTATATATTTTCCTTAAAGGCTCTCCCCTCAAGACCTCAACAGAATCTTAACAAACCAATCTTTACCTAGGGTCAAAGAGGAAATTATTTCCTAGGGCTCAGAGCATCTTGCTTGTCCCTTAAGGTGACCCATTTTTGAGGGACCATTTGTTGCTCAAGAGATAACAAAGAGAGATTTTTGGATACGAGTGAAGGCTCGCTTTTCTTTTTTTGAAACAAACTCTCTTTGTTTTGTTTTCATTATTTTCTGCATAAAATATCAAATGAGTTAGGATATATATATATATACTTCATGTTTTCATTTGTTTGGGATGTGTTGTTTTCCCTGAATAAGCAAGCAAAAGAAATAATTTCCCATATAGAACAAATTATCCTTCAACAAGAAAAATATCTTAAGAAATGAGGCCCAAGCATTCCTCATTTATTTATGAAGTTATGGTAGAGTGCCACCCATTTTTAGCCATGCATGAAGTGATCACTTCACATAAGAAAAAAATGGGATCATTGGAAAAGGCATTTTGAAATTAAGCATGATAAATTATCGATGAACATTTTACAAGATGTATCTATGCAAATGGTTTGTCTTCCATCATTGTTTGCTCACCATATTGACAAAGCAATGATGAGCAAAATTAAACAAGCTCCAAAAGGATACAAGGTTTGAATTATGAGGAGCATACCAACTTATTGGCAAAGAAAGTGAAACTTATAAGAGATTTAAAGAAATCCATTTAGCCAAACATGGATCAAATCAAGGGTGCCCATTGTTTCTTTTGAATAAAAGGATGCAATAATGGCCCTTGATGAATGTGATTGCAATATAGACATAGACTATGAGGTTATGGTAGAGTGTCACCCATTTTTAGCCATGCATGAAGAGATCACTTCACATAAGAAAAAAATGGGATCATCGGAAAAGGCATTTTGAAATTAAGCATGATAAATTATCAATTAACATTTTACAAGATGTATCTATGCAAATGGTTTGTCTTCCATCATTGTTTGCTCACCATATTGACAAGAAATGATGAGCAAAATTAAACAAGCTCCACAAGGATACAAGGGTTTGAATTATGAGGTGCATAGCACCTTATTGGCAAAGAAATTGAAACTTATAAGAGATTTAATGAAATCCATTTAGTGAAACATGGATCAAATCAAGGGTGCCCATCGTTTCTTTTGAACAAAGGGATGCAATAATGGCCCTTGATGAACATGATTGCAATATAAACTAAATGAGCAATGTTCTTTAAAGCTATGTATTGCAAGGCAAATAAAAAGATACAAAAATTTATCACTGACATCCCCACAAGGCCATTAAGGAAGTGCAGCTTAATAACATTTATCTAGGTCATAAAAAGCCCTTGATGAATGTGATTGCAATATATAGACTAAATGAGCAATGTTCTTTAAAGCCATGTATTGTGAGGCAAATAAAAGGATGCACAATTTATCACCAACATTTCCCCATAGGGGCCATTAAGGAAGTGCAGCTTAATAACATTTATCTAAGTCATAAAAAGTAATGCAAAAGAATTAGTGTGCAAAACATTGTTCGAGCACATCATTTACATATCTTTTGGACACCTTGTGATGTCTGCTCACTCAGTTTTATGCTATAAAAGATGCGCTATAAAATTAATTAGATCAAACAAGTCTATGTTCAATATGAAGACATCCAAAATATCAACAACCACATGTTGAGAAAAAAGATCTAATTTGCCTCCAACACAATCATTGTGAAACATGTAAAAGTTTCAAAGGCACTTTGTATGCCATCAAAAACATCAAAGTCAATGATGATAATATTATTTATGAAAACCCATATGACATTAATTGCTGATTCTTATTATTTTTCCTATTGACTAATCAATATCTATCATAACATTCAAGATTAACACATTAGCATTGACATAGTATTTTTAATTTTTTTATAATTTGGTTTATAATATAACATTATGAGTTCTAAAATACTTCATTCTTATTTTTAACTCATATATTTATGATTTTTATATTTTTTTGGTTCGGTTGACCCTAAAACAATCCAACTAAAAAGGCTGTATTAAGGTCTACATAACTTTAATTTAAAAGTTATTTATTTTATTTTTATTATTTTGAGTTTTGTGTGAGGAATTCGTCTTTTAAAGTGTCATCTTATTTCACTAGCTTCTTCACCTAAACACTCTTTCTTGACTGACAGCTTACCTATAATAAGGCTGAAGCTATTCTGGCTCCAAAACAGACCTTTCGTACAGCATGATAGTGACGTGTTAGTCATCGCAGTCATTTATTGCAAAATCGACTGTGCAAAACGCACGACTAACATGCATGTTAGTCAATCCATGCTGCCATTTTGGAGCCAGAATAGACACATCCTTATAATTATAGGATTCTTATATAACAGAATTTAGACACTATCAAAAACCCATTTAATTTTAAAATAAAAATAAAAATCATCTTAAAACGATGAATTCAACCCACCAACTATTTTATAACCTTCAACCAATATTGTAATCTTTACTTTCTTACAACTCTAATTGACCAGATTGACCAGATGACAATTCTAGGACCTGATGACAATCCTAGGACCTAAACTATGTTTTTTTTGAGCTGAATGAGTCATTAATGATACTTTTTGTGTCTGTACTCAGCTACACTACGTAATAGTGTCTGGCATATGCCAGGACTTATTATATGTTGCAGATCTTGATCTTGTAAAATTACCCTTCAAAACCTTTTTTCTACCCCTCAACTTAACAAAAATGAATTAACCAAGTATTTTTAAATCAGTTCAAGGAACTAATGCAAGTTGAAGGCTTTATTGTGTCATGGTTCTCAAATATGTGGGTACACAAATGATTTCTGAGCTAAAATGACTTTTACTCATTCAGTTGTGAGACTTTTGCATTGAGATTTGTATATAGGCTTATGGCGTTAGACTTTTGCATTGAGATTTGTATATAGGCTTATGGCGTTACAGTAGCTCTTAAAGTTGGAGTCACCTATGAAATTATAGAATTGATAACAGGTAATAATTCTAATACTAAAGACACCAACGAAGGTTTGCCATTATTGGATCACTTGGAAGGGAAAATATTATGGAGAATACATCTCATGCAAGCATATTTCATATGTATAATGGCATATATGGAATAAGCAGATGCACCCAAATGGGATCTGAAAGTCATATATAGCCAGTAGTTTACAAATTTTGCTAGTTTAACTTCAAGACCCAATTGTATCTACTATAACAGAATAAACATGGGTTATGGAACTAGCTATTTGAATGACAATAGAACAGTAACTTGAAAAATACCCATGAAATCTTACTACTGATTTCTTTTCTTTTCCTTAACATGTCTAATGTCATGGAGGATTCAAAGGGAATCCGAAAGAGTCATTAAAGAACTGTTCCAATTAAAATATCATCAGAAGAGAGAACTGTACATACAAACAAATCAGAACTCCAGAATACTTACTTTGATCGTAAAACGTAATGATACAGTTCAAATCTTCTTCAGATTTTCTGCTCCTATGGAATTGAAATTGAGAGATTCATCTATTCAAGCCTCAAATCGAGCTTGTGTAAACTAATTCCTCAGCCCAATTTTAAAAAGCATTCTGAAGCATCGGAAATATCCACAGGACTCAGCTGATATGTGTGCCTTCCAAGGACTTCCAAATCTCACAATCTTCTGAAGAAGAAGAAGCTGAAGAAGATGACTTATTGTTGCTCTTCCCTGACTGCAATGCAAATGAGGAATCAGACTGCTGCATCAAATCAAGTGTTGGACGTACAACAATAGGGTTTCCTGTAACACCCACTGCATTCTTCTTCTCTACTTCACCATCATTTACTTTCCCATGGTTTTCCAAGGACCTTAAGCCTGGCATCAATCTGCACTTCTCCTCATTTTCTTGTATTGACAATGGGTGTACCATGACAGTTACACCATTTGCTCTCTGGTATGGAGAATCATCTGAGTACCTAGACAGACCCTGTGCTCGATTCTCTGCAATAAGTTCTCTCAAAGCTAGTGCACTTGCACTTGCACTTGATCGAGAAGGGAGTGTAGAGCAGGAGCTGGAATTGAGCCACTGATGTTGTGATGACAGAAGAGAGAGAGCACGTCCGCATGAAGAAGACATGTATGGCAAGTTATATCTGCCCAATTCATATCTCTCACCCTGAACACCCATCAGCCGTTTCTCATCTATTATAACACAGTTGCAGACTTTTTTTTATCAGCACAAGACAAAACATTGCCAAATTCCTATGTTTTAGGCATACAATATATTATCAAAGTCCATGCTAAGGCTAAATCTTTTGTACCTTCATACAATAGAGTATATAATTTATTTGCATCACAAGAGCCCATTTAGGATCTATGGGACTCCCTATAAAATATTGTACGTAGCTTGACAAGTGATGTACATCTCATCAATACTTTTTAATTAGATATTTAGATTCTAAAACGTCATTTCTAAACCTCCAATTTGCGGCATAGTGGAAGACGAAAAACACAATCTCTGCTTGATCAGTAGAAGAAGTACAATTTTTTCTATAATAATTGGTGTTTAAGCCTATAGAAATAACTTGGATTACGTACACATTTATGGCATTGAATATTGGGGGACCCTAAAATTAGACAGTTCCAATATTGCTTGATGTAGAAGTTAGCTTTTTCAAGCGGCAGCCTCAACAAACCCATACAATGTTCTTTCTTAATTTGAATGGAACTGTTAAAACATGAACTTTTTAAAGCATATGACATGGTAAATGATATGAAAGCATCTGACATGATAAATCTCAGATTTGCCAGTGCCCTCCTACCATCTAGATGCAATTCCCACCACTTCAACCATATGATTGTTGAAAAATTGAAGCTTCAGTGAATATGAAGCTTTAGAGCCAAGCAGTCTCAACAAAGGTTACCTGCTAAGGTTAGGAGGCTTGAGACTAGAGAACTCCAAAGCATACGGTGAACTTTGTTCAATTCATTAAAATTGTTCCTGAGAAGTTCAGGAGAGTTGAAGAAATGAACTCCAAAGCAAAAGTTGAATTGGGTTCAAAGGGCTAATATTTCTAGTACTACATGAGCATTTAAGTGAGTTGAAGAAATGAACTCCAAAGCAAAAGTTGGTTTCAAAGGACTAATATTTCTAATTCTGGATGAGCATTAATGAGTTGCAGAAATGAACTCCGAAGAAACAAGTTGAATTGGGTTGACAGGACTAATATTTGTATTCTGAATGGGCATTAAAGTGAGTTGAAGAAATTGTCTCCAAGGCAAAAGTTGAATTGCGTTCAAAGGACTGATATTTCTAGTCCTGAATGACCATAGAAGTCCAAGATGCAACAGATGAAGAAATTTATAATCAAGTGTATATAAAGAAGTTATAAATAGGAAAGAAGAGACTGAGTGATTTCCTTTTCTAGTAACATATTCATGAAACATGCAGGTAGAGGAATGAAAATAAAGACCCACCCAGAGAAATTCTAAGAGAAAAAAAAGAATTGGCATCATGTATATATATGGAGAGATCATGCATGCCACATGTAGAGCTTAGCAATAGAGGAGGAGATTTTTGGGAACAGGTTGGGAGAGAGGGAAAGTGGGCAAAGATAAACAGAAATATGTTACCTTGAGTGGTGGAATTGTGGAGTGAATCTGATGAGCTCTTCCTGCGGCGTTCATTGTGTCCCGCCAGCCTTCTTCTACAACTCCTCTTTGTATCGTCAAACTCAGCTATAGCATGGAATCTACACAACACAAAATTGAGCAGCTAAAACTCCCACTGCAACCCACATCCCAGAACAAATTCCTACCTAATTTAAGAAAATTAAAAAGTACCTGCTACACTGTTGACAGAAACGCTGCTCAGTGCCCATAACAATAACTTTGGCAGTCTTGGAATGCATCTCACAAACTTTATGTCTTCTGTGATAATCCTTGGCATTAGCTAAGCATGCATTGCATCCTTCCACTTGACAACGAGGAGGATGGGCATTAGAAGAAGCTAAACTTCTGGGCTTCTTGTAGACAGAATTTGTGACAGAAAAAGAAACAGGAATGCCCTTGCCCAGATTGGCACTGTCCTCATAATACTGCCTTTTCCCAAGCTTGAGGCAAGTTAATGAATCCCCTTGAACATCCTTGACAACCTTGCTGTTATATCTACCATCATGGTGGACACTAACACTAACATTGCGCCCACCATGATAGCTACCATTTGTCCCCTCAACCAACATATTTGTACCATGACCCAAAAAACCATTGCCTCCATTGCTAGACCCATCTGCAAGCCAACCTTTAAAGCCATTTCCTTCACTTTTCACTGGACTAAGTTTCTCCTCCAGTGAAAACTGTGTTTTATTGTTGCTGTTAAAGTTCTTCTCCATCACAACTTCGCTCAAGTTACCCACCATGGCATTATCAGAAGACACCTGATCCATAGAGCCCCTAAAATATTCTTTCCCAATATAGCCCCCCTCTTCGGAACCAGCAGCCCATTCAGCAACAGGCAATCTCTCATGCCCATAAATCCCCATCCCCTCCCACACCTGCCACTCCTGCTGCATCTTTGACGAAGCCCAGCAATGATCATGGCTACCTCCTTGATTTACCGAATTAGTATCCATATCACAATCTCCAAGCTAAACTGAGTATACTTCCCAAATCAGGCTAGTATCAGACCCAAAAACAAATCGATTATTACAGTAGTGGCAGAATACCCATCTCAACAGGGTATAATCTCAAGTAGTGGTCAGATATATGAAGAAAGTATGCATGATAAGACCCTCAATGCAGAGAGCAAAGAATACAGAATTATCCCAAGAGCAGAAACCTTGCACCCTACGTAAAAGCCTACATCATATCAAGAACTACCACTCAAATGTTATAATTCACACAAACTTTTTTCATGTCTATAAACCCACCTTGACAGAATCCCTCAGACCTGCTTGTTGGGCTGAATATAGAAAGAAATGGGGGGCAGCCCCTTCTTTTTAACCACTGAATGCCTAAAGAATGATTCCCTTCTTTCCACGGTAAGAAAATAAAAATACCCCCTTTGAGTCCTCGTAAACAGTGTCCTAGTGTAAGGAGTTTTCCCACACATTTTGAAGCACTCTGCTCTGATGGCATTGAGCAGCCTTGCCAGCTTGGGGCCCTCACTTCAGCTTTGACTTGACATTAGATTAGACAGTGCACATGCCCCTCGTTTTCCCTCCTGTCAGACAGAGCCCACCATCATTAATTTCCTTTCTTTATTATAAAACAAAGTCGACTAATCCCTAGATTATGGAAAATGTTTGGAAAGTGATAAACTTTATGCACTTATGTGCGTATCTTGTTCTGACAAAGCAATCTATGTATCCTGGCATTATTCTTCTCTTTGCACCCACTCTCCCAACCTTTTGCACCAATCCTACCTCTGGGTATTAAATTGTCTTCTTGCCGTTCTGCATTTCTTCTCTGTCTCCTCTGACCTTTTTCCTCCATTTTCACAAACCCAGTTTGAGATTCAGACGACACATGTTGATTTCTGCCTTGTTAGGTTTTCTCATTACAGGCGACGGTCTCCTCCCTACGCGCCCATTTTTTGGCATCGTCATGCTGCATGACGTTGCAAACTCGTTTACAGGGTGTGATAGATCAAAAAACACTGGTTTTGATCATAAACTAGTGAGTTGTATTAAATTGTTTTGGCAACACTTGTGAGAGACAAGTACAAAAACTTAGGTATATGAGGAAAGAGACACTGAGCTCATCAAGTACACTTGTGTTGGCCATGTTTAGAAATGATGCTTAATTTGAATCACTCAAACCTTACGGATCATTACCTCACACGTGATACTTTGTAATCATCTTTTCTAATCTTCTCAATCTCCATTATTCTGGATGTCCGGTCACAGCTGTACAGCCATTGGCCACTTTACTCTTTTCACTGTTATAAGAGGCAAGTATTTCAAGGCTAACATCATCCAGAGTCCGATAGAGAAATCTTCGGTGGAGCAGATACAAAATTAATGATAGTCATGAATCTTTTCTGATTTTAACTGTGTTAGATTTGTTTAGTATTAATATTTTGGGTAGTATCGATTCTATTCATTTAGCTTTCTATTAGGCATTCTGATGATGGATTGCAGCATGTGATCTGAAACATCTACACTAACAAATCAGGCACAGTTAACACCAGAAACGATGCATAACTATTGTTATGAATTGTAGAAATCGAATGTCTTTAATCAATACCCTTCATGGAAGAGAATTATTCTACAAAATTAATGATTTCCACAATTTATAATGATGAATCGAGATTAAGTTGTGTATAAGGTTCTTGCATCAACAACATTGAACTCACATTCCATGATTCTTGAAAGATATTTGTATGTAATATGAAAATAATTTGAAAGTGGGTTGTCTAAATTTTTGGAATAAGTTGTAATTCCTCTCACATCAAATGAAAAGAACTAGTCTTGTATGGGCCAACAATCGAATTCTATCTTGATGCATACCTATGGCCCCTATGGGCACTCAATGGATAGCGCTACCCTCAACTAGCTTTAGCTATATCAATGGATCACTTACTCCAATATAAATATAAAGACCTTACTCCAATGTTCCTTTTATGTGATGTGGGAGGAATTACAACTTACTCCAATATAAATATTCAAATGTGATATGAAAATAATTTGAAAGCGGGTGATCTAAATTGTTGGAATAAATTGTAATTCCTCTCACATCACATGAAAAGAACTAGTCTTGTATGGGTCAGCAATCGAATTCTATCTTGATGCGTACCCGTGGCCCCTACAAGCACTCAATGTATAGCCCTACCCTCGACCAACTCAATTATATCCTACATCGATGGGTCTCTTTTAACACCCTTGAACATTTAGAGTTTGACACTAGCCAAACGGATTCAATTCTCCCACTCCACTTACATGGGTCAAATTTTCTTTTTCTAATGTGCCTTTTGAAAACAAATTTTGGCCCATGCAAAGCTAGCCCATTCTTTGGTGAGAAATTTAAAGAGGTCTTTGAAGTCCTCTTCCTCCTTCCGTTTTCCTTTTTGGGTATTCTCCTGCCAAAGACAAAGGGTGGTCGTAGAGCTGTGCATGACTTTCGACGCGAACTTGGTGACCTCGTGAAGCCTTTTCTTTTCAATGAAACCCACTCTGTTGACAATTTCCTACACTTTCTTTTCCAATTCCAGCAGCTTGCAATCCGCTTCCTCCTTGATACTTTCTCGATCCTAAGGGTAGGGGACGAAGAATTGGCCCGGGACTTGGGTTCAACAGCCAGGTTCACAGAGTTGTTAGGGTTTTTAGAGACATGGGTAGAGCTTTCAGGATGATGAGGGGCCGAGGTGGAGTGGGACGGGGCCACTTTGCCATAGGGGTTGGTATCATCACCCGCATTCTCAGAATCACCCGTGTCATGGGATGAGGAGGGGTTCTTTAAGAGTTCATCTTTTTTCAGGGGGTTTGGACGCCAGTCTCACAGAGCGACAAGGAGTGTTAGCTTCATCAGTGATCTCCACATCAGAGTCAATTTACCGAAAATATGTTAACGATGTGACTCTTACTTCTTTTTAGACGACTTCGACTTGTTCCCCTAGACTTCATTAAAATTCCTTCTTCCTTCTTTCATTCATTCATACACAATTATTTCCTCCATCAAAAAGCCAAAAAAGACAACTTTCACCACAAGTTTACTAACCTCAAGGTTGAGTCCCTCTCCGTCCCTACCTAAACAAGTTTGAAAAGGGGGAAAAGCAAATCTGCAAAGAATCCAATCTGAAAACAACGTAGAAAAGCAAATCTGGAATTTGATGGCATTTGCTTGGAATTAAAATCAACGTTTAACCAGTCACAAGAGACCCGTCTTTTCTGTCGACGTGACAGATTATCAATTATTGTGGACAAATCAATCAAGTAAACATTCTGTTTCTCTCAAAACAGCAACAAAATCTTGAGAGATGCAGGTGTTATCATCTCGATTCTTTCTACAACACTATCAAATTCTTTTCTTTAATGCCCCATTCATTCTTACTGTTTGTTAAAGTGAAAAAAAAATAGGTAGGTATTCATTTGAGTTCCGCCATTGAAAGCAACAGCAAGGAAAATAAAGTTCCATTGAAAAAAGCGCTGCCTACAATGGCACACACTTTCTACGCCCAACTTATAGAGGAGACAAGGAAAGGGAATTTTTTTTATTATTTTCTTCTTACTTCGGTGCAATTAAGATAAACAAGTATCTTTTAATGTTGGTATATTATTATTATTGTTTTTTATTGAAATAATGCGGATTACAAATGAGTTGCAGTACAAATATCTTATTATTAAATCACATTCAAATAAGATATCAATAATTATTCTTTTTTCTTATGTCTTTTTTTAGTACACATGCCTCTACCATCATGCCAATTTTAAATGTACAACTAGTGATGCCTAATGAATTGGAGGACATTTTTTATTGGTGCAATGATAAATCTTATAGGAAAAATGGAAATATTGATTATAGTATTAAGATCTAAGAAGAATGGACAAAAATTCCATATATTATATTCAAAGTTGTATTATTGTCTTTTCAATAAAATTAAAAAGAAAATGTCCAAATGTTAGGAAATATAGTAATGTATTTTATTGTGATGTAATGAAAAAATTGAAACGTTATCAATGTTTATAAACAATTAGAAGTGAATTATTAATTAGAAAAGAGTGTGTATGGATTATTAGTATTAATAAATATAATATCTTCTTCTTGTGATGCAAAGCAATAAAAAAAAAAAAGTGTTCGTAAAATATGTCCATCTTTTAGGTGTGTCAATAATTAAATCTGCACATATAATCCTTAAGGGGAATAAACAAAAACCCTGCACATTATCTTCAATACTACATTGTTGTCTTTCTAATAAGTCTGGAAACTAGATGTCCATTAAGAAATAATAATATTATTTTTTTATTTTTTTCAGTATGCCAGGGGTATCCCCACGACCCAGTCCAGCGACCCGACCTGCCTTACCTTGGGCTTACTTTTATTGCCAAGTTGGGGCCAAGAAAGGGGCGAACTAAGGTGAGACTAGTCCCCTATGGAGAGAATCCAGAGCCCGCAACCAATCCTCCCTCTTAAATCCGAGAGGGAGTCAAACCCGAGACCGATATTTTTTAGTATGATGTAAAGAAATGAAATAAAATATTATCATGTTTACAAACAATTAGAAGTAAATTATTAATTAGAAAAGGACGTGTATGGATTATTACTATTCATAAATATAATATCTTCTTCTTTTGTAATGTAAAACAATTTAAAAAATTGTTAATAAAATATTAGTTTTTTTAGGTATGACTATAGCAAAATTTACACACATAATCCTTAGAATGAATAAACAAAAACCCTATACATTATATTCAACATGGCATTGTCTTTTCAATAAGGCTACAAACAAAAGGCCTATTAAGAAATAATATTATTATTATTTATTATGATATAAAGAAATGAAATAAATTATTTTCAATAATGTGTATACACAATTAGAATTAAATGATTAATTACAAAAGAATGTGCATAGATTTATATATCATTAATATTAAAAAATATACTATCATCTTCTATTATGATGTAATAAAATAAAATAAAAATTATTATTTTTTATAAACCATGTTAAAAGTAAATAAATTGCTAGCTAGAAAATAATTTTTATAATAAATTAGAGGGTAAATGATTTTTTTTTAATTTAGCTTTAAAAATATTATAAAGCTTTTATAAAGCTTTAATAGTTAATGGAGATTAATATTGAAAAATAAATTGACAAGGAAGAATAGTCGTACATCAAGATCTAAAGTGTGAGGGTCATTAGTATTAAAATTTAAAATACTAAAGAATCAACACATGTTGTGTCATTATTTATCAAATGTACTTCAAAGTTGTCTTTGGTTTGCATCACGAAACTTAGGATGGCAATGCAAAGGACTACAATCTGACAAGTTAGTTGGTAAATCACTAAGTTGTGAAATGAGCACGCATACATAACATAATAAATTATGGTACAAATAGAAGAAAGAGAAAATAATAATGATCTTATATCAAGAGGAATTGAAATGGCATCTTGAATGTACCTATAAAGAAATAGAATGAGAATTCCTTCAAGCATGTGACCTCTATATTTGAGGTACACTTGTCTTGGTCATCATACCAACTTAAGATGACAATTCAAAGGACTACAACCTAACAAGATAGTTGGTAAATCACTAAGTTGTCAAATGAGTGTGCATACATAACATAGTAAAATGTGGCACAAATAGAAGAAAAAGAAAATAATAATGATCTTATTTCAAGAGGAATTGAAATGGCATCTTGAATGTACATATAAAGAAATATAATGAGAATTCCTTCAAGCATGTGACCTCTATATTTGAGTTACACTTGTCTTAGTCATCATACCAACTTAGAATGATAATTCAAAGGACTACAACTAACAAGTTAGTTGGTAAATCACTAAGTTGTCAAATGAGCATGCATACATAACATAGTAAAATATGGCACAAATAGAAGAAAGAGAAAATAATAATGATCTTATATCAAGAGGAATTGAAATGGCATATTGAATGTACCCATACCAACCTGAGATATATAAGTAGTGTTGTTGGTGATTAGATGGTGCCATCAAAAATGTTATAAATATTTTTTCTTTGCTATAGCCATCAACCTAATATTGATAGATAGATTCTAACACTAGTAGTTCCATAAACACTATATTTTTCTCTTTTGTTATCTAAAGAAATAAAATGATATATTATTAATGATTTTAAAATGACTTATTAACAATTAAAAATAACTTTGCATAAGGGTTATGCATAACAAGTTTTGCATAAAGGTTATGCATAGCTCGACAACCACCCTTTGTCTATTGTAGGATAAGGCCCTATGAGAGGGGGATGAAAACATGAAATCATGTAGGGAGATCTTCAAGTTTCTCACCAATGACTGGGACAATGTCCTTAAATAGGTTGGGTTACGGAAGTCTAGCCCCTAGGTCTAGGTGTTTCATTTCATGGATTTGGATTTACGAGGTTTTATCCCTTGTTGATGTGTTATTTTGTTGTCATTTGTTTAGACTTCTTTTTTTTGTTTATGGTTAACTTTTTTCTATAAATGTGTTGTTTATGTTGAATGCCTTTGTACTGTTTTAAGGAACAACAACCTAGTTTTCGTTGCTTTTAATATCAAAAATAATTAAAAATAACTAAAAGTAAGTGAATGTGACTAGAAATGAGTCGTTATAATAAGAAACAAAAATATAAAAGTATGATATTCAAAATATAAAAATAATAATGTAATAATAAAATTGTAAGACCATGAAAGTTCAAATCCAAAATTATAAATATATAATAAATAGAAATAAGGGACACAATTTAATGGAAAGAAATAGTAAAAACTAACCTAGAAGAAAGACACTCATGCATCTAAATCTAATGTGAGTGGATCCATGGTATTAATATTAACAATGTTAAAGCATCAAGTCCCGCATGGTAGGTGAATTGGCTTGGGCTGTGGGTTTGCTCCCCATTGGTCTCGGGTTCGATTCCCTGCCAGGTTATCCCGGCAGCTGGGGACTGCGGGCGGACTCATCCGCCTCCAGAGGACTAGTCTCACCTCGTCTCGCCTCTCCCCTGACCCAAACTTGGCTCCCATAAGACCAAGGTAAGGCGGGGTTGGTCGCTGGGACGAGAAGCGGGGATGCCTCTGAGTTACCAAAAAAAAAAACAATGTTAAAGCATCAAGACATAATCTAATGTTGTCCATGAAATGCACTCCAAATTTATGCTTGATTCACATGACACGAAGGACTATAATCCAATAAAGTGTATTATAAAGTATGCTTATAGAATAAGCATGCAAACACATGCCATAATAAACTATAAAACATTTAGAAGACAGATTTATTCTATTTAGAGGAAATGAAATGAATTGATGCATGGTGTTTAAAGAGTTGAAGGGATAAGAATGAAAATTTTGAGGCATGTGATTTTTATTATTAAATACATGAATTCAACTCAATATGCATAGCTCTAGTGGTGTCCCATGAATCAAATGTTGTTTAAATTGTCACAATGGAAAATTTTAAAAATTGCTTTTTTTACTCTATAATCGTTAATGTAGTATTAATAAAATTTAGATTTTAACATTAATAATAGATACACAAAAATAATATTTTGAAAAATTAAGCCAAATTTAATTTATATTATAAATGTCCATAACAAATTTCAATAGAATTAGATATAAAATTCTATGTTTTTTAATCAAATGTACTTAACAATTATCTTTGATTTATATCGCAAAAAAGACTAAAATGAAATATATATATATATATATATATATATATATATATATATATATATATATATATATATATATATATATATATATATATATATATATATATATATATATATATATATATATATATATATATATATATATATATATATATATAAGTTGTAAAATAAACAAGTAATAGTGAAGACATATAAAAATATCATGCATTTAGAAGACAAATATATGATAATAATGATCTTATATTTAAAATGACATAATTCAAGTATAAAGAGATAAAGTTACTAGAATGAGGACGTTTAAGCAGGTGACCTCTATTATGAAGTACATATGACTCCACCATCATTCCATCTTGATAAGTACAACTAGTGATGCCTAATGAATTGGATGGTATTTATATTCATACCATGACAAATATTGCATATCTTATTTCTTGTAATTATGATTATTAATTCAATATTGGTAATAGATTCTAACATAATTTTAATTACATAAACACTATGAAAATATTCTATTGCAATCTAAAGAATTGAGGTGAAACATTTTTATTGTTTGTAAATGACTATAAGTAGGTATGTGGAACTAGAAAATATAATGCACAATATCAGATAAAGGAATATTATTTGAAAGTAAAAAATAAATTTAATCTAAGGTAAAGAAGTCTAAGGTCTTATAAATATGTCCAAAATAATTTATACTATAATAAACTCAAACATAAAGACCCAAAAGTTAATGGAGATCAACAATGAAAATTCAACCTAAAAGGAAGCGCATTCACATATAAGAATTAAAAGTAGGTTAATCAATAGTACATAAAAATTCACATTAAAGAAATAAAACATAATCTGATTTTTTCTATTAAAATATACAATAACACATAATTTAGAAGACAAAGACATTGCACAACAATGCTCTTCTACTACAGAGAGTTGAAATGATCTATTGCTAAAGGGATGCTCATAAGAATTAATGGTATTTAATGAATTGGATGATATCTAAATTTGTACCATAAAAAAAGCATAATAACTAGATAAATAGATTTCAAAATGGATAGTCTCAAAAACACCATGACTAATAAATAGACTCCAAAATTATTGATAATATCATAAACACTATGTTTTCGTTTATTATAATAAATAATAAATAAAAAATTATTAATATCCATGAATGCCTAAAAGTGGGTTTATAATATAGAACAATACATAAATTTAGTTGATGAAAAAAATAGAACATTACAATAGAAAACTTAAGATACTTTATAGTAAAAAAGTAATACTTCATTTTCAGAAATACACAATTTATGGGTGAATGTCTAGTAGTGGATTCCATTTATTAGTCTAAGTTGGACACTCATAATCATGATGACATTTTCTAAATAAATTGAAGTTATAATTTTTTATAATTTCTATTACAAAATAAAAAATTAAATATTTTTTAAAAAATAAAATTTAATTTTAGATCATATTTATTTTGTTTTTAATTTTTTTTTAAATATTAGATCGTATTCTAATGTGAATGTAACACAAAATTTATGGTTTTTTAATTAAATATTTGATTTATTATTAACTTTAAATGATTTATTTTTATAATACGTGTATATTAACAAATATATAAAAAAATTTACTAATGGTTTACAAGCGGGATCTTTTCCGCTTGGTCATTTCTTTGATGGTTCTGAGAGTAGTATCGCCTGGACTGTTGTTTGTCACAGGCGGAAGGGGAAGTCCTCCCCACCCCCCATGGATTGGGTGTCCACACCCCTCCCTGAGTTGGGTTTGAGTTGTTGAAGGTTGGACAAGTTCCCTTTGTTCGACCTTGTTGGTCTCGGGCTTGCTCCGATGTGTTATTTTTCCTGCCTGCGGGCTTTTCTTTTTCTTGATAGTCTTTATCTTTGTTAAGGGTCAGCGCCCTAGTTAATGTTACTTTTTTAATCAAAAAACATATATATGAAAAAATTAAAAATTCTTTAAAACAAGAACATCGTGTTTTTTTTAACATTTTTCTAACAACATTTTTTTTAGATCATATTTTAATGTCGATAACACACAAATTTTATGGCGATTTTTATTAAATATTTGATTTATATTAATTTTTATTAAATATTCCTTAAAAAAAATTTAACTTTAGATCATATATTTATTTATTTTTTAATATTAGATCATATTCTAATGTCGATGATACACAAATTTTATGGTGATTTTTACTAAATATTTGACTTATTATTAATTTTAAATGATTTATTTTTTATAACACATGTATAAAAGTTAAAAATTCCTTGAAACAAGAACATCAACGCAATGTGTTTTTTTTTAATTTTATAATCATGTTATTTTTCTAATGTCTCCAATATAGATCTTTATTTTTGCATAATGGACCTAATGCATCTAAAGATATGTAAGATTAAATAAGTTTGGAAAGCTAAACTTAAAGGCTATATACTTATAAAATGACGTTTGTAAATGATTTTCATTTGATTCTTCCAAAGTTAGAGCAATTTTTTTCGTTCTCTCCCTTGACAAGTGCAAAGGAGACTCCATTAAGATTTTGATTTAAGCTTAGAGAAGTTATAATCAAGGATATTTGATTCAAGGCCCGGATCAAATCCTCTTGGATATAGCCCCTCTAAGTTTAAATCATGTGTTTTTTTTAAATACATGATTTTACACATAATTAGAATGTTCCACAAATAAAACACAAAATCAATCTTATATTATAAAAATAATTTTATTTAATCTAAATTTATTTTAATTCAAAGACGAAATAAAATGAATAATATTGTAAATATAATGCTAATTTATCAATAATATATCTATAACTAAATTTTAATAATTAAATATTCTAATAATAATGTTAATGAAAATTTTATATATAGATATTAGCTTTCAATATTGTAAATTTGATATAAAAAAAATAGTCTAATTCTTTCAAAAATTAAAATTAAAAATTAAAAAATAAATTTGTAGTTGCTAATTTGCAAAACTTTAGTTTTGAGAAATACTACTTTTAATTCATGTATAAACTATTGCCACTTATAATATAAAATCGGAAATTCACAATGCCAAGTCTTGTCAATAATTACATTAGAAGAAAAAATCTTGGACAATAATTGTGACAAATAATTTGAGAAAGTTAGCTCCTCCAAAATTTAAACAATTATGAATGATAAGGAAACACGAATTATTACAAATAATTGTTTGAAATTTGCAAAATCATGTCATGATAATTATTGATCACTAATTCTCATCAATAGATTTTTTCACATGAAATAAGGAGAATCAAGATCATTGATGTCCACAAATAATTTATCAAAACTTAAAGTAGTAGTTTGATTAAATTAAAGGAAATATTTAAGATAATTAATAGTTATTATTAATTGTATTATGGATTTTATTGAATAAGTAGATGATGAATATTTAAAACATTTAAATGATATAAAATAATTATATTTAAAATATAATTAATATATCTGATAGGCAAATAACAGTCAAGATGATTTTGGTCTATTATTTTATAATTTTAAAAACAAGTTATATAGGATTTTTATTATAGTGGGCATATTTAAGAGACTATTTTTCGATGTTATATATTGGGTAATAGACAAAACTCTTTTTATGTTATTTTTCTTCTATCATTTTTTATATCAATTTACATAATATTTACAAAATAGAAAGTTTTAGACTCACACGATTAGATTGTAATCATAGTAGAGATTCATGTTTCTACCTCATCCTCAAAAATATTTGAGATAAGAGTGCTAATCCAAGAGAAAACTTCAGTGACAACCAATCCCATTGCTTGTTGAGAAACTCTAGACCCCATGCCACCTTCATCCTCCTTTGTGTCTCTTTTGTTGGGAGATTGTTAATACTAAATAACCTTCGTTGTTCACTTATCACAACATTGGTTACCAATAGAGTTCCATCCAATGGTAGAATTCTAGAATCATAGATATAGCCAAAATAAATACATCCATACCTCAAAGGAATCATTTGTTTACAAAGTATCCACCATCTTTTGAATCAATCTTTCACCTCTCCAAGATCCAACCTGAACACAATGAACATTGAGGATATTTTTTAATTCACTACAATGGTGTTCAAACATCATAAATTATTCTCCTAATACCCACCGGATTGCATATTGAAGGAGACAACTCATTTTAAAAACTTTCTTCATCCTCTTCTCTAAAATACCTCCTAAAAAAGTCATATGTTGTTGGCTACAAACCAATTGAATGAGAGTATCCACAGTATTTGTTGGTGATGTTGATAGTTTTAGCTATTCAAAATTACATATATATATTTTTATTATTATTTAACTTGTCGTGTTCAATAAGAATCTCATCATTCTATGATATTATCTAGAATCTAGCTTTAATGGTGATTGTAGGCGTCTAAAAATGGTCAACGCTTGCAGTGTCATACTTTATCATGTTTGTGTTACCTTCTTTTAAATTTTCACATTTTACTAACACTTCCTCTATGAACATGCAAATTTGATCTATATCATCTGTTAACATGGTGTCATTCTTCTGCATCCTTTCCTATTCAAACCCATTTTCTCGAATTTGAATTAGGTCTTATCAATGTCAGTCTTAATTGTCATTTCATGATCATGATCAACCTTTAATGTTAATTAGACATCATTTATCATTTTCAATCATTATCAATTTCTATCAATCTTGATCAATTCATCATCGATCCCTATCAATTATCAATCATCATTTATCATTATCAATATTTATCAATTTACATCAATCCTTGTCAATGTTGATCAATTTGTCATTGATCCCTTGATAGTTCTGATACTTAATATAAGTACAGATCCAATAGCCAACAAGATGAGAGGGGGGGGGGGGGGGGTGAATCATACAAACTTAATCATCCCTAAAAACATCATATTCAACCTCGGTAACATGTATATCAATAATATAACCAAAACTGTTAAACATGCAAACTCAAAAGCATATGAACATCATAAACCTCATAACACCAGATTTAACGTGGAAACCCAAATAGGGAAAAACCACTATGGGATTTCGGACCCACTAAGAAATATACTCTTCTAGACTATGCTCGGTTAAAAGAAAATCCTGTTAAAGATTACAAACACGTTGCCAGATGTGACCCGGTTAAGGGATTTCCCTCAGATCTGTTAGGATCTTCACTTTGTTAGAAGTGATCTTGTTAAAGGATTTCAAACATTCAATCAGAATGTCACCTTGCTAGAGGGTTTTACAAATAAGACTGTTAAGTCCACTCGGTTAAGAGATTTTCTGTCACTTTCACAAAATAACAGTAATAAAATCTATCTGCAACTTCACATCTAAAATGCTAAAGCAGATTCCTATTTGTTCAATACAATCTAGACATAGAACTAATCTTGTCTATTTGCTGGGCTTCTATACTCTGTTATTCTAACAGGTCTTCAAGCTTCTGTGTTCGGTAATCACGATGTAGCATCCTTGTGCATACACTTGCCCGCATACATTGTTTATCAACAGTTTCCTATTTATACACAAATAGGTAACCGCTTAATCTCCTTGATCACATTTCTCATGATCAATCATAGCCATCAGATCTTCAATCTTGTCCAGGTTCAATGCATCTTTCGATCTGAAAATGTTTAACCCCGCCTTGGAACTTGCATATTAGTCTTGGAACTTGTGCCAGGGTATTGCGGTTCAATCTGAGTTGTAGATCTTCATGCCGACTTTTCATTACCTTAGATTCGTTAGCAAACTTCATTCACGGCTTACCAATCATTGATTAGTCCCAGCTCATCAACTTCCTTCATTAAATACTGCATGTAAACATTTAATGCATTCTGTTATAGCTCGGTTACAACTCGGTAACAACTCGGTGAATACTAAACTTCACTCGATAGACATTCCGTCTTCATTAACCGATAGCGATAACCTTAGGGTTTACCGACTAGGTTCCTTAGGGTTTACCGACTAGGTTCTTTGCTTGATAACATAGTATAGTATTAACCTTTACATTTTACAACATATGTATGATGTTAAAACAATCTAAAACATCATGATCTCATCATTGTCTGACTCGGTACTAGTTGCCCATTGAATACCTTATTCATCCCCTTATTCATCATATTCTTTCCTGTGTCTTTTACCGACATCTTTATAATCTTCATATCATACTTCTCAAGATATGGCAACATCATACTGAATTAGAAAATCAATTTCTTGACATCAATGACAAAATAATAATATCAAGACAGTAAACATCTTTAATCAGTTATATCCATAATCATCAACAACCTTCTCAATGTCTGTTATAAAGCTATGTTGCCAACATCCCTATCATTATCAATTTGGTTAATTTTTTATCCTTATCAAACATTTTGTTGATCATGTTCATTATCATCATTATTAACCATGTCAATCCTATCATGGCCTAGTTTGACCTAATTCATTCTTCATTTTACTTTGGGTTTAATAATTCTTAAATTATTTCTCCCTTTTATCCCTTTTCTTATCTAGGGTTTAATAATTCTTCAGTTATTTATCCCTTTATCCTAACTGTCACACCCCGCCATGAGGCCAATAGGACTAAACACAAAAGCAATAAAAATGCAAATTTTTTTACTTTTTTAAAATTGCATTACAAGAGAATAGAGATACATACAACAAGATAAATAATGATACACAAATAACAACTAGCAATTGTCCTCAATGCCCCATAATGAAGTAACTCAAGGTTAAACATCATCCAAAAACCCAACAATGAACTACTATACAAATTACCATACTGATCATTACATAAATACAAGATACATATTACATTGCTGAAGAATATACATAAGAACATCAAATACATAACAATGGTTCCTCAAGATACAAATCTCCATGAGTCCCATGAAGGGATGAATACATGAATCTAGAACAATATTAATGGTCTCCAATCTTCTCTCGAGCCTCTCGATCATGAAGCAAGACGAGCCAAACCCAATGGGTGCGAATAGAACTCCACCCAACCATGTGGTACCAATAGGTCCACCCCCTGTGCTAGGAGGTATCAGCCAAACCCACAAAGGCAGGAGAAAAACATACAAGGGTACCAATCAAGAACCACAATAGAGTCCGCAAAATTATACTCACAAGAGAACCCACAAGACAAAGTATACAAGAGGCTCACAAGAAAATCAACCATACAGATTACACAAAAGACTCACAACAGTAACATCACTAGAGTCACAAAAGACGATAACCAACTTCCATAGGCCCAAAGAAATCCATAGAAGGATAAAGAAACATATGTCAACCAACCACTTCCAGAGTTCCAAAAACAATCCACAGAAGGAATCAAAAGACGCAAGTTACCACTAGGTTGCAATAGGGAAGAATGTCATCACTAGGTTGTCATGAGTGACTCTGGTAGGTCTTCACTAGGTCTCGGCCCCCATCCTAGGTTACCCTGGTAACCTCTCCCGACCCTCGGCCCCAATACAACACTAGTGGACCACACCAACCTTTCAAAGGGACAAGATTGGTGGAAGCCATTTCAGGCCCTTCTCTACTTACCTCAGCCCTATACAAGCACTTGAGCATAAGAGAGGCAACAAGAATTAATCTTTATTAATGTTAACTAGCTACCCACCCAAGTTCATTGTTTTATATTATCACTTATTTTACAAAACTCCCATTGAGTTATCCTAGCGAGCACTTTGGGTCCTGGCCCCCAATGAAAGCCACTCTCCCTTGAGTTGCACCTAGGAATTAAAAAAAATCCAACATAAGGTCTAGGACAACCAAAAACAACAAGGAGGTAAGGATCCAACCATAGCAAGGCACAATCCACTTGCTAGAAATGATCCCCAAAAAGAAGTAACATCAATAGGCTAGGAATGATCATCTAGCACATAAAGAATCCACTGATCCAAAATATCAGGTAAAGCAGTACACCAAAGATTGACAATGAAGGTTCGGTTATCAAGGGAGTCATACCAAGCACCAATCTCATAACATATCAAGACAATGAGAGATCTCAAACAAATAGAACTCAACGATGGCCTAGCCTCTAGAAACTTAAAGCATTACACAACATGACCACGTAACCCACAAAGGTAGACAAAAATCTAAGCACTCACATGGTCTCAATCAGACATCCGAAAATTCAAAAACAACTTTAGTTTACTAATAACCCAATTTAAAACGTATGACACAATTTGATTTCTATTTATTTGCACAATTTAGGCTAACATTTCATTATTCAACATCTATGATATCATATTCCATTAATGCCACTCTTCAACATGAAATGATCGATTACGCTAATAAAAATCTTTAAAGCCCAAGGGAAAAAATATACAGTTATACTTAAGCATGAACAAATCTGAAATTTGAGTTCATATACAATAACTGTATTAATCCACGAGCTGATAAAATATTTACAAAAATCTATTCACACATATATATATAATCCACCAGTATCTAATCAAAAACTAATCTCTTAAATAGAAAACCTTATATATAAACCATTTAATAAATTTATATTGAACAAAGAATATAAAAAGAAACAACAACATTTTATGAACTAATAGAAACTGTCGGTAGTGGGGCTTTTGTGGGCACCCATGACCTGTGGTTGCTCACAGTCGTGGGCTACCATAGGGTGTGGTAACCCCACAATAGTGGAGGCCATGGGAAATAGGGTGTCGTGGTTGGAGCCTCGGCTCCCCACACCTCCTCCCAAAATGCAGTAGACGCACAAACAATTTTTTTTTAAACAAACAATAATAATAACATTCGATATAATTTAAATAATTAAAAATTAAACTTCTATCAATATTCTTTGTGTAGAAATTCACACCGATTTGATAAAATCAAAGCATACAGTGAGGTAAGGAAAAACTAAAGACTAAACAGAGAGCTTGCCAGTAAAAACTAAACAAATTCATATTACCCATAACTAGATTGATAAATAAATTTAACAACCCCAAAATTTCAAATGAGAGAACGAAAATAAGGACCAATTTAAATCCTCGCAACAATCAAAGCCTCATAATACATATAAGTTTTTCGAATTAAGGATTTCAAAAACACAAAAATACAAATGGATCTAATCAAATCCCTTTTTTTTTGTCTAAAATCTATCCCTTCATCAGACTATCTTTATTTTTATAATCTTTTTCAATAAACACAAACAAATTAATTTTATTTCAAAACCAGAATAAATTTTAGCATGCACAAGAAAGAACTAGAAACCCTACCTTAATACGCTAATCCGGAAAAGAGAACAGACACAGAAATAGTAATCGCAGAATTCCAATACAATGAGCTCTGATCCAGAAAAACCCAAAACAAAATCAAGATTTTTTTGCAAATTCGTTTTTCCTGAAGCCAAAAGTTTCAATATTTTCCCCAATTTCTTGAAAACCCCCATAACCAGAGAAATGCCATTTGCAAAGCGAAAGAAATTCATGGAAAAACTCTCCCTTACCAAAAAGCCAACAATAATAATAAAATACCCTTTTCAATAGTAACTCCCAACATGCCAAATTTTTTCCATTTAATTCCCATAATTAATTGATTTTCTCAAAAAGTGGAACTCCCAAATACATGAAAGAATTTCCCATAAAATTCATTAATTCTTTATTTATTATCTTTTAGTAACTCCCACACACATGCAAATATTTAAATTAAATTAATTAAATATTTCCTAGCCTATTAAATTAATTTTCTAAAACACAAAAGAACTTAAATAACTAAGTTTCCTTTTAATAAATTATTTTCTAAACAAAAGATTGGATAAAAACATTTACTAAAGAATTAACTGACTCTATTAATGCGCAATTTCAACCATAATAATTAATTAACCATTAATATTTAATTTCCTGTAAGGTATTAATATTAATAATTTTCTCTAATAAACATTACACTAACACAAGGGTCAGAGACAAAGACTAGACAAACATGATATACCAACATAACCAACATAGACATGGCCAACAACAAAGAACTAGGGTGCCTAATAGGGTCTGACTGACATCTCCCTTTTCCACTTTACCATTGGGTTGAAGAGCATGCTCAGACCTAAAGATTCAGGTGGAGTTGATGCTCGGTACTTGCAGTGCTGTATCACAGAGAAAACATACATACATCTAACATATACATGCACACCGGTGGAGGAGAGTCGTGACAATCCGTGTACCTCCAAAGTGGGTGATGGAAGATCATCCCCTCACACCCTATATAGACTCATACTCATACAAGAAGACGACGCAAGAAATATCTCATACAAAGAAGAAGAAGTGTAGACTAAGATCAATAAATACATATATAATCTAACATCTAATTATCCTTCAAGATAAAATGCATTATCGACATAATAAAAAACCATCACATAAGAGAGTAACATCCAGTCACATATACCTCCAAGAAATCAACCAAATTCAAACTAAATTATACAGAGTCTGATCGAGGGAGGGACACTACACTAACCATTCCTCTTTGATTAAATAATTCACTCAATTATTTAATCCCTCTATTCTAAGCTAATTGTTCTTCCATGATTAAATAATTATTTTAACTATTTTATCACTTTCTCCAATCATTCTAATTAAATAAATTTTTAATTTATTTAATTACCATGTGTGGGTGAAATAAATGAATTTCATTTATTTATTTATGACCCACTTATCTCTTCCACTTGCTAATTTATATCTCCCTTTAACTCTCCATTCAACTTAATCATCACTACTCCTTTCCTCCACTCTCAAATGACATATTTTGTTGATGATGAATATTTAATTTCCAATAATCATTTTCACTCATCTCTATTTCATTTTGGCATATTTTGTTGAAAATAAATGTTTCCAATATTTATTTTCACTTCTCTTTTTCATTGGAAATGTAATTTCCTCTTTTATCATCACTTAACATGTCCTCTCATTTAATCTCATCCATTGATTACTTTCAACCTCAAATCAATTGTAACCATCCAATCAATCTCAATTTTTTTTATAAATTGAGCCCTTTTCTCATTGATTTTCAACCACATTTTCGAGTATCCTTACGCTATCAATTTTGCTTGCAAATCTTGCTTTCACTTGCAATTGTGCTTTGTAGGTGAGATCCACAACATATTTGAAGGAGAAAGAAAAACAAGGGAGGTCAATTGAAGGATATTATATTTGGTTTGCATTTCGTACTTACATCTTATCTTCAATTCTTTCATTGAATGTGATAGGAGTTAATTTCATTTGCAATTAGGTTTGTGGTTGCCTAATGTTAATGCTTTTGATTCTCATTTCCAATTTCCTACCTCATAGTGATGTCTCTCCCGCCTACTACTAGATCCTTATTGATGTATTCAAATGACATTTTTCTATCTTTATATACTTATGTGGACATTTCTAGGACTTTGATCAATGATATCCCTACTTTCCTTCATGTCTCACTTAGGGTCTACATTGTTACAAATGTCATTGGATGTGGCATAGCTCCTTGCATGTTCCTCTCTATTGTTGTTGGATGTGTCATAGCTCCTTTAATAAAGAAAAAATGATAATGATCTTATATAGAGAGGAATTGGAATGACATCTTGAATGTACCTATAAAGAAATAGAATGAGATTTTGAGGTACACTTGCCTTGGTCATTTCATGCCAATTTAAGATGTATAAGTAGCGTTATTTGGTGATTAGATGGTACCACGAAAGAGATTAGAAATATTTTTATTTTCTATATCCATCAACCTAATATTAATTGATATTATTCTAACATTGGTAGATTCATAAACACAATATTTTTCTCTTTGTGATCTATAGAAATAAAAAAAAAATGCTATTGCTAATTAATAATGACTTAAAGTAAGTGTATGGGACTATAAATGAGCTCTTCTAATTAAAAAACAATAATGCAAAAGAATCATATTCAAAAGTAAAATTATTTAAAAGAAATGAAATGGATTGATGCATGGATTATAAAAGAGTTGAATGGATGAGAATGAAAATTCTTACAAGCATGTGATTTCAATGATTAGGTACACACGAATTCATCATCAGGCCAACTCAAAATATATTTCTTATGGTCTCCAGTGAATCAAATGTTGTTTAAACTGATAAAATAGAAAACCTTAAAAATATTTTGTAATGATACACTCGTTAACCCGATATTAATAGAATCTAGATTTTAGCATTATCAAAATATTTATAAACATAATATTTTCAAAAAGTAAGCCAAATTCATTCTATATTACAAATACCCATAAGGGATACTAATGGTATTAGATTAGAAAAATTTAGATAATGAAAACATGATCTAATATTTTCAATCAAACATAATTCACAGTTATCTTCGATTTACATCACATAGTGTACTAAAACCTAATAATACATATGGTAAATTGCTAAGTTGTAGAATGAATATGGAATAGTGAATATCATACAGAAAAAAGCTATTACACATTTGAAAGACAAGGTATGGTAATAATTATCTTATATTTAAAAGAATTCAAATGACATAATGCATGTTTGTATAAAGAGATAAAGTAATTAGAACATGGTTTAAGCATGTTACCTCTATTATGAAGTACATATGACTCCACCATCATTCTAGCTTGATAAGTACAACTAGTGATGCCTAATGAATTGGATGGTATTCAAATAGGTACGATGACAAATGTTGCATATCTTCTTTTTTGTAAAATTATGACCATTAATTTAATATTTGATATTAGATTCAGATATTTAATTATAGTTGCATAAACACTATGGAAGTTCTCTAGTCCAATCTAAGAATTAAGATGAAATATTTTTATTATCCACAAGTGATTATATTCGGGTAGTGGGACTAGAAAGGAAACATTATAACACACAACATCAGATAAAAGAATATTATTTGAAAGTAAAAAACAAATCTAAGATCTAAAGATAAAAAGTACAAGACCCTAGAAAAAATCTCAACATAATTTATGTTCGAATAAACTCAAACATAAAGACCCACGAGCTAATGGAAATAAAAAATGAAAATCTAACCTAGAAGGAAGTACACTAATGCATACGAATTCAAAGAAGGTAAATCAATAATACAAAAGCATTAAAAATGCTAAAAAAAGATATAATTTGGTTTTATCTATTAAAAATATTTTAAAATTCTTCTTCTTTGTATTATCAAGCTTAGATGGTAGCCCAAAGATAACATAGACACCCAACAACTTAGCTAATAAATTTATATGTTGAAGAACATACAACATTATAACACATTTAGAAGATAAGAGAATGCATAACAATGCTCTTCTATTAAAAAGAACCTAAATGGCATATGTCATATGTGTATAAAGAGCTAAAGGAATGATAATGAGAATTCTTATGAGCATGTGACTTCTATTATAAGGTACATGTGCATTCATCATTATGTCAATTTGAGATATAAATTAATGGTATTTAGTATATTAGATGGTATCTAAATGTGTCAGAATTTTTTTTTTTTACATTGATTATCAATTTAATATTGATAGACTTTAAAATTGGTAGTCTAAAAAAAAACATGTTTTTCTCTGTTATGACTCATTGATACACAAACTCCAAAATTATTAACAATCTCATAAACACCATGTTTCCTTCTATTATAACCTAAAAAACAATAATTTTTAGTGTTACAATAATGTGAAAAAATTGTATTTGAAAGAAAATAAATTTAATTGATGGAAAAATATAAAACATTACAAAAATGAACTTAAAATAATTTATTATACAAAACTTAATAGTCATTAAAATTTTAGATTTATTTCAATAGACAATTTATGGATGAATTTATAATAGTGTGTTCCACTTATAGGTCTAAGTTGGACAATGAAATTAACATGTTGTCATTTTCTAAATAAACTCAAATAATTTTTTAATAGAAAAATTAAAGAATTAATTTTATGTTTTTTATTTTTCTTTAATCATTTTTTATTTATTTTAAAAAAATTTTAATAATATTTTTTTTCACATCACTCAACTTTCACTAAAAATAAAAATTTAAACATTTTTTTTGAATTAGACCATACTCTTAAGCAGACACATTTTATGATAGTTTTTATTAAATATTTTATTTATTATTATTTTTAAATTAAGTATATTTTTCTATAACACATTTATATTAGCATATATAAAAAAAATAACAAATTCTTTGAAACAAAAACATTGTGGAGTGTAATATTTTTTTTTAACATTTTTTGACCAATGTGTTTTTTTTCAAGTGTCTAGAATATAGATCATTATTTTTTCATAATGGACTTACATGCATCATAAAAATAAAAAATATGCAATACTAAACAAGTTTGGAAAGTTAAAACTAAGGACTATATACTTATAAAATGACATTTCCAAATGATTTTATCCGATTTCTCAAAAGTTGAAGCAATATTTTTCTTCCAGCTATTTTGACAAGTGCAAAGGAGATTCTATTAAGATTTTGATTTAAGTGTTGAGAAGTTATATTCAAGAAGATTTGATTATAATCCCTTGGATCAAATCCTCTTCGATAGAACCCCTCTAAACTTAAATCATACATTTAAAAAAATATATTCTTATACAAATTATTTTATGAAATCTAAATTTATTTTAATTCAAAGATTAAGAGCAAAATGAATAATATCATAAATACAATATTAGTTTGTCTATAATAATATATCTATTATCAAATATTAATTAAATTATTTTTTTCTAATAATATTATTGAATTAAATAATAATTAAAAATTTAGTAATATTGTTAATGGGATTTTTAAATATAGATATTAAATTCACAACCACCAAGTCTTGTAAAGAAAAAATCTTGGACAATAATTGTCACAAATAATTTGAGAAAGTTGGCTCCTCCAAAATTAAACAACTATGTCTTTTTCTTAATAAAAACCTAACGAAATTTTAAGAAAAACGAATTATTACAAATAATTGTTTGAAATTGCGAAATCATGTAATGATAATTATTTGACAACGAATTATTATCAATAGATTTTTTTTTGGCATGGAAAAAGGAGAATCAATATCATTAATTTTCACAAATGATATATTAAAACTTGAAGTATTAGATTAATTAAATTAACGGATGATAGTTTTTATCATACAAATATTTAATATAGTTAATAGTTATTGATTTTCTTATGGAGTTTATTAAATATTTAAAATGAAAATCAAGTGAATTAATGGATGTCGAAACTTTAAAACATTTAAATGATATAAAATAATGTGTTTCTATGTAAAAAAATAATTTCATTATTTTTACAATAAATATTATAAAATGAAATATATTAATATTAAATTATAATATTAGATTATTTAAGTGGAATAGCGAGAAATTAAATTATTTCTTTGAATGGTATCAATTTTTTTGAGGGTCATGTTTTTGCATAGATTATGTCCTCTTCTAAGGTTGTTGTTAATTGTTTAGGCTTTGTAACTTAGTTTTTGATGCATCGACAATATGGCGAAGAAAATTTTGTGGTTGTAAAATTTGTAAGCACTTTATTACTCTTGTATGTATTTTCAAAATATTATTAATATAATTATTTAGGCTCACTGCATTTTATCGAAAAAAAATTAGTAGAACATCTTCATAATTATCATCAACTGAATTAAATAATTTTTCATTATCTCCTTATTACTTCAAAATGACTTCTAACTCAGATGTTTGATCTCACTATCATCTTTCATTTGTTTTCCCTAAAAAAATCCATAAATAAGATCATTATTCAACATTTTCATACAATCATATTTATGCAAATCTAGTCTATTGAAATCAAACATCAATTGAATCAAAGTACATTGATTTTGAGGTTTGCATCTCAAATTAGGATTTTAATTTGATTTCCATCTTTTGCTTTCAAATTGTTTATATTTCTTGTTTTTTTTTTTAAAATTCTAATGCTTACAATTGGAGTTGGGTCAAATAGTGGATGCACAATTCTATTTGTAGGAATATTGTACCTAGTATACACTAAACTGAGGATAAATGAATATGAAGTCTTCTATTCATAGTCAAATGAATTTCTCACTTGAGTTTTCAAAAGAACCACTACAAGTAAGTGCAGACAAGAATATTGTTTTCTCTTTGTTGAACATATTTGTGGCATTGAGTTTGACTGCAAGTGGAGCAAAGGGCACAATATTGGATTAGTTTTGTATTTGTCTCTAGTTCAAAGATGCCAATCAATTGCATGAACTTTCTTCTCATCTTATCAATATAGTTTTGTCATATGGAAATGCTAAGGGAGGTCCCCTTTTGTCATTTGTGAGTGGAGTATGTGTGGATCAATCCATGACCTTAAAGCCCAATTACAAAGATGTCGTGAAGAATCGATAAACTAATGAAATTAGTTTGGTAGATTTTATCAATAAGATGTATGCTTTTCTTTCATCCCAAAATTTAATAACATGAGAGGTAGATTTAAGTGATTTTAGTGCACTTTGCAATTGAATGTTTTTAAATCCCCAATTCAATAAAATTTTAGGTTGTTTATTACATAATATGTGTATGAAGGTAATGCAAAAATTCTTTAATTAATACTCAATTTAATTCTCCTTTTCTAAAAAAATAATGAAGCCTAGATTTTTTAAAACTTAATATTTTAAAATGTTTGATTTGGATTTTCAATTATTAATATATGTTTCAATTTAATTATTTTGATATATTTTAATGTTTAAAATATTTAAAAAATTATAATTAAATTTATTAAAAATTTTAAATATAAAAAAATTTGCAAACTTTCAATAGTTAGATTTATTTTCAAAAATTTTGGTGAATTTTAATTGTCAATTTAATTTAATTTAATTTTTTAGTGATGGAAAATTATTTAATAAGATTTATATTTAGTATTAGTATTTTTATTCTCCGTTTGTAATTTAAATTGATATTTCTTAGTGTATTTTACACAATTTTTAAAAAATATAAGTATGTTAGTTATATTTAGAATATAATTTATATTTTTGAGAGGTAAATAATGGTCAAGATGATTACGATATTTTATATTATTATTAGCAAAATGTTATAAAAGTTTTTCATTATAGTTGTCATATTAAAAAAAACTATTTGTTTATGTTATATATGGAGTAATAAACAAAAAATATTATTATGTTATTTTATTTCTATCATTTGTATGTCAAATTAGATAATATTTACCAAATAGAAAATTTTAAACTTTTTTTATTAGATTGTGACCATAGTAGAGATTCATTTTTCTACCTCATTCTTAAAAAAATTTGAGATGAGAGTGCTAATCAAAGAGACAACTTCAAAGACAACCAATCTCATTACTTATTGAGAAACTCTAAACTCCATATTGCCTTCATTCTCCTTTTAGCCTCTCTTTCTGGGAGACTATTAATAATAAAGAACCTTTAGTGTCCACTTATCACACCATTGTTTATCAATAGAATTTTATCCTATGGTAGCATTCTAGAATAATAGATAGTAACCAAAAGAACCTCATTCATACCTCCAAGGAAACCTCTTTTAACGATATTCACAATATTTTGAATCAACTCTTTCACCTCTCCAAGATCCAACATGAACACAATGAGCATGAGACAAAAAATAATCACCATCTCCACAATTAATATGACTAGGGTTTTTTTAATGGCAAATAGTTTGGATTGACCAATTCAAATTTGACAAATTTTATCCTCACCATGGGGTGGCCAAATCGCCTAACTTTTATAGATTATCAGTCTAGTGTATGTGAATTTGTCATCAATTTATTTGATTAGTCATATGTAATTAATATTTTTGTCAATAGCAACTAAATGATTTCAAAATTTTGAATATTTTTGCCTAAAATATCAAATGCATGTATTAGTTCACCTACTTATTGATGAATACTAAGAGGGGGGGGGGGGGGAATTAGTATGCCAAAAATCTTTGCACTTAAACACTTTGCAAGACTAACAGTAAACCGGTAAAACAGTTTAGTAGACAAGCTAGTTAGCACACATGCAAACCAAATAGCAAATAATGCATTCACCCACAGAAGCACAAACACCATAACACAAGAGATTTTGACGTGGAAACCCAAATGGGAAAAACCACGGTGAGATGGAACTCACAAGTAACTATCTACAGAATAGGAACCAGACCGGTTAAGGTCTTACAATGTTCTTTACCAGAACAGATCCTGTTAGGAATCTCAATCTCTGTTAGGAGATAAGTCCGATTAAAGACTACCTTGCTAGAGGATTTTAGATCCACAGATGTAAACCACCTTGTTAGAGGATTTACAAAAGGCTTTTGGGCCTAGCCGGTTAAGGGCTATAGATTTGTCGAAGATGTGAGTAATCAACAAGTGAGTGATCTAGAAAATAGCATAGATTGCTTAGTTAGATCCTTGATAGCTTGTTCCTAATGCATTCCAGCATTACTTCAGTCTTCTATACATTCATACTCTCTCTGACTCCTCAACCACCTTAAACCCTAGCAACAACATCAATCGCAACAACCTAAAACCCTAGACATGATGTCCTTATAAAGGAATTTGATTTCATGTTGGTCCAATAGGATTTTAATACAATTTCCTAGGTTCAATGCATCTAGACGTATCTGGTAACAAGACACAAAAAGCACCGTTAAATTTTCGGCACCGTCAAAAAATCGGTGGATGGTAACTCATCACAAAATGCTGGTTGGTAACTCATCACAAAGTATTACCGGTTCATACAAAATACTAGTTCAAGCAAAATGCCGGTTGCCGGTTGCCGGTTTGACAAAATGAAGACTGGGAAATATGTGTTTTGTCGCTTTGATCCTTCGTGCCACTTGAGATCCTCGAACCGCTTGGGGTTAACATACCGCTTCAGATCAGTAATCACTTTCTGCAAAACACCAATAGTCTAAGGACTATAATGCATCATACTAGTTGGAACATGTACCGGTTGAGCTTTAACTAATACATACAAAAATGATCTCAATCCAAGTGTGTGTCCATCAATGACAATCACAACATAATCATCAAAAATGCCAACAATCTCCCCCTTTGGCATTGATGGCAACACTTAGGAAATTTTGACATCTAAGTGTTTTACAACAAAAATATGCCAGGATCAAAATTGCTCCCCTTAAGCATATACACTATCCCTTTTGCAGAAAATACAATGTATACTACTTCTTAACAAAAATAACATGAAATTATATATCAAAACATTCAAAATTTATACTTCTTCCCCTTTGCCAACAATGACAACAAAATAGTACAGATTAACACTTGTGTCATTAGGATTAAAAGAATAAGAGTTTATGACAATAAGGAATAAAACTTGTCAAAAATAGATTTGAAGTCCTGCAAAAATTGTTTCATAGATAAGGACCATGACTCAAGTAGGGAGGTTGCCACTTCTTTCTTTGTCTGCATCTAGGAGACTTGTTTTTCCATGGCATCTAGTGTGCTCATCTCCTGAGTCACTGTTAAAGCATCTAGATTGAGATAACATTTTTGAAGAATTTGCAGGCATGGGAGTAGAACCAGTTGGAGTTCCTGCAAATCTCGAGTCTAGTTGCTTATTTCCAACTCTAATTTGGCAGACTGGATGTGAAACCGATGAACGGTTTGCCCATAAGTTGTAAAAGAGTCGTATGGCAGCTTGAAGGTACTCATATACAACTGCAAGTCAGTTTGAAGCTTCTGCTTCTGTACAAGCACATCATCATAGAACAGATGAGGTTGGCAAATATTGCTGAGTAGAAGATTCCCCTCATCCAGAGCATTCCTTATATCCTTCTGTGCCTTTTGTAGTTCAAATCGGAGCTCATTAAGCTTCTTCAGCAGGGCAATGTTGAGAGCCTTTTGATGCTCTTTCTTGGCATTTGCCTCTGCTACCTCCTCTAAGCTCTACACTTGATCATCCACTACTGTGCATAGGAACTTCAATTGGGCCAATGATGAGTCGGTACTGGGGAGTTTTGTACCGGGTAACAAACTGGTAAGAGTGTCCACCGCAACTTGGATCACATCTTCCTCCTTCTTCCTCCTTAACACCTCAAGGCATTCTTGAGCAACCTTAATACTCTTTAGCAGCTCCATTTCTCTTGCGGACTGGAGGTCAATAGGACTGGTGAGGTCAGCTGGTTTGGCTTGACTACCGGTTGCCTTTGGAGTCTCCATCTACGTGCTCTTTGCCGCTTCAGCTTCCTTGTTATCCTCTGCCTTCTTCTTCTCCGCTTCTTTTCTCTTTTCCTCTTCCTTATCCTCCTCTACCTTCTTATTTTATGCTTCCTTCCTCTTCTTATCTGCCTTATCTTCCTCTTCCTTCTTCTTTTTTGCTTCCTTTCGCTTCTCCTCTTCCTTTCTCTTCTTCTCATCCTCTTCCTCATTCTTCTTCCTTGCATCTTCTTGTTTCTTTTTCTCTTCTTCCTCTTCTTTTCTTTTCTTCTCTTCTTCTTTTCTCTTTTCTTCTTGTTTTCGTTTCTCCTCATCTTCTTCCTTTTTCTTCTTCTCCTCTTCATCCTTCTTCTTCTTCTCCTCTTCATCCTTCTTCTTCTCCACTTGCTTCTTTGCTTCCTCCTTTTTGTCCTCTGTTTCCTTTTGCTTATTTACCTATTTTGCCTACTTCTCTTGTCCTGTTGCTTCCGATGGTGTACCCTGAGCAACATCCTCTCCATCCAGAGCATCGACATCAATAGTGTTTATGGGTTCAGTAACCGGGTTTCCTTCATCATCAAACACTTCATCCGGTTTGGTTAGTGTCAATTCTTGTTCAACCTTCCTGTTGGCTTTAGCCACTTGATGCATCTTCAGAGCTTCTAGAGCGAGGGTGTGTGTATTCTTGAGCACTTCTTGACCCTTCCCTTCTAGTAATAGGAGTCTTCTTCTTCTCATGAAGAAGAGGCCTTTGTATTTATTCATTACTTCAAACAGTTCTGAATTTGATACATCAGGAAAATGTTCAGCAAAAAATTTCTCTCATTTCCTGCTCCTTCTCTATGGCAATGTGCCATTTATTGTCTAAGGAATTATACAAAGAATCCAGTGTCTCAGATCTAATTTATGAAGGCGACCGGTCATTAACACATAAATACTGAATAATTTCTTTTTCAACCGCTTCCTTTTCATCATCATTAAAGTCATCAAAACAATCAATCAAATCATTCAACACTTTTCTCCTAATGTTTTTAATAGTTCTTTGACAATGTGTCAAAGGTTTGTAGGAGGAGATGTCAATATTTACCAGTGCCGATGATGTCAATTCATTCTTTGTCTTTTTATTTGTTTGTCGTGTCTTCTTAGGTTTTTCCTCAAACACAGTTTCTTCTGAGTCTGGTGAGGCATTCCTTGTCTTCCTCTTTCTCTCAAAGACTTTAGCAGGTTCCGCTTTCGGTTTCTTTTTAGCTGGTGACCGCTTGGTCACTTTAGGACTGGCTGTAGTAGCCAGTGCTGATGTTGAAGGCACTGCTTTTGCCTTCTTCATTGAAGGTTCTTTTCCTTTCTTTGCTGAGGGTTCCTCAACCAGTGTTATCCTTTCTAGGTAGGTGCCAGTTCTCCTTGCCTTTGGACCAAGCGGTGAGGCAATAAGGGTAGAGGCATATCCTTCTAGCATATCATTCATTACCTCATAGCCCATAGGCTCCACTTCCTCATGTCTGGGCTCAACAGCCTCCATTATGCATTGATCCACTTTAATGGTGAAATAAATATCATCTTCATATTTCTTGACAATATCACCTGATATTCTCATCCTTTGACTCATTTTGCGTCTAAACTCATCAAATTACTTGTTTAGAACTTCAGGGTAACCAGTTCCAACTGCTTGAAGGCTTTCCTTGATTTGCTTAGTTACCGGTTGGTTAGCAGACCACTGGACATCACCTACTCCTAGAAAGTAGCCTTGGAAGTAAAAGAACAACCCAACCAGTAGTTGTCCAAACTTGAACCTCAATGCATTATCCTATTTGATCGATTTAAGATTCAATAGGAGTTGCCTTTGCATACTGGTGCACAGGTCAAATGATGCATCCTCCTTGATCATCTGGTAAGCGGCATTTACCGTTGCAGCAGATATAGAGTTAAGTCTATTGGCAGAGAACGTCCGATAGCCCATCACCATGCAGGCATACTTGACCAGATTGTCTTTGATTGAATTGACAGTCATACCTCGTGAGTCGCTCACTGAACCGGTGAGCTTGGACATTTCAGTCTTGCTTACCGTCCTTAGGGCTGGCACTTCCCCTGTATTGCAGAAATTGGTGACGACATGAATTGCTTGCGATGTAATATCATGCATTCTTTCCAAGTACATCTTGTCACCATGAACTCTACTCAAAATGATCCTAATGTGATCATTTGTGAAATCCTCTAGGAAATAAACAACATTGTGGAGCTTCTTCTTCTCCAAAATACTATACTTTGGTTTGATCTTTTTATCTTTTCCACAAAATAAACCTAGCTATGAGTGAATTGCTAGAGACCCTAGGTCTTTGATTTTACAATCTATGTAATCTGAGATTCCCTTTTCTACTATCACACCAGTTGGAACTTGTGATAGGGCATTATATTTAAACTTGCATTGAATAAAGCTTACTGAATCAACATATGCACTAGAGCTAGTATGGGATGCAGAAGCCATGATAGAAACTGAAAAATCAAAAAATACCTTTCGAAAATCATGAATTTAGGGCTTTTAGATTCTTCTCCACCTCACACTTTGTCGGTTGCAGAATCACTGCTTTGCGTTTTTCACTTGACCGTTTGCAATTTGAATTTGAATCTCTTCAAGGTTCCTTAATTTCTCAGAATCATAGCACAAATCACTTTTCTTCGCTCTGCACTTGAAAACCTTCTTCGCTTCGAAAACTGATAGTGAGAAATGATTTGAAAATTCCTTTTAAACATATTGCTCGCCTATCGTAATAAATGCTCCATAATTAGGGCATAAACCCTAATTTGCCTTTTACCATTTCTGGTCTTCGGCCAAATGATAGGTATCGCATATCGGTTAAGGTCTTTTACTGGTGTAAACCGGGGGTTCGAAACATTTCACCATTTGCTCCCCCTAAGCTTTTCTGAAGCTTAGTTTGCCGGTTCTGATATTTCCACACTAGGTGTAGAAACCGGTTCTTCTTGTAGCACCGCTGGTTTCTTCTTCCAGGTTTTGTTCATATCTACTTGAATGGTGTCGACATCAATCTTTCCTTTTGGAGTGACCAGTATGTCATCCGATATGTTCTTTCTTGATCTACAAAATCTGGCAATGTGACCCGGTTTGTTGCAGTGATAGCAGACCAATCCAGGTGCTCTCCAAGGTCCATTATTCATGTTGTCATTCTTCCTTCTGCATGTTGCAGCAGTGTGACCATGACTATGATAGACCATACAGTTTGCTCTCCATCTGCTTGTCGCTTGATAGCCACCGCTTCTTGGTTGATGATTGAAGGCATTAAACCAGTTGTGATTCCAGTTCACAAAAGGTTCAGGACCAACTCCTTGGGTCCTCTGAGGATATCTTCTAGTGTTATTCATAACAGACCTGCATTCAGATGCTTTATGCCCAAACTTGTTGCATGCATAACAATTACCATTGAATTTATAGGATCTAGGCTTATCATTTAGAAAATAAGGAAAATTATTGTAAGCCTTACTCCTACACACATTGGCAGTATGTTCTTCTTTAAGACTATTAAAGCAAACAGGTTTAAACTTTTGCTTACCTTTATCCTTTGATGCCGATTGATTCTTTGATGTTCTAGCATTTGTACTAGAGGTCTCACTTTCCTCATGATCGGAATAACCAAGTCCATCAGTATTCTTGACAAGTTTGGCAGATTCAAGCTTTTGCTCTAGCTTGACAATACTCTTGTTGAACTTAGCAAGTATTTCCTTTGACTCAGAGAGTTCTTTGGAAATAGCAGCATTTGTTTTCTTCAGGTTTTCATTCTCAGAGATGACAATGTTCAGTTCTCCTTGCATGTCTTCCTTTTCCACTTTGCTCGCATGGAGTTGAGCAGTTAGGGCACCAATCTCTTGCTTAAGCTTGGAGTTTTCATGATCCTTGTCTTTGACCAAATCTTCAACTTTCCTCCGATTCTCAAGCTCTTGGCACATTTGGATAGTCAGTCCTTCCAATTCTTTTCTCAGATTGGAATTGGATTCATTAAGCTTTTCTACTTCTTGAATTAGGGCTTCCATGTTCGCTTCATCAGAGGAACTATTTTCAGATAGCTCCATCAGCTTTTCTAAATGTTCTCTCCTTTTTGCTTGAGATGCCTTGTATTTGACCATAAAATCATCATAGGCTTGCTTAGACTGAGTGAGCTGATGAGTAAGTTCCCTCAATGTGTATTCCCCCATATCTCTTTCCAAGTGGTTAAACTTATAGAAAGGTAGGCTCTGATACCAATTGATGAATACTAAGAGGGGGGGTGAATTAGTATACCGAAAATCTTTTCACTTAAACACTTTGCAAAACTAATAGTAAACTGGTAAAACAGTTTAACAGACAAGCCGGTTAGCACACATGCAAACCAAATAGCAAATAATGCATTCACCCATAGAAGCACAAACACCATAACACAAGATATTTTGACGTGGAAACCCAAATGGGAAAAACCATGGTGAGATGGAACTCACAAGTAACTATCTACAGAATAGGAACCAGACCGGTTAAGGTCTTACAATGCTCTTACCAGAACAGATCTTGTTAGGAATCTCAATCTCTGTTAGGAGATAAGTCCGATTAAAGACTACCTTGCTAGAGGATTTTAGATCCACAGATGTGAACCACCTTGTTAGAGGATTTACAAAAGGCTTTTGGGTCTACCCGGTTAAGGGCTACAGACTTGTCGAAGATGTGAGTAATCAACAAGTGAGTGATCTAGCAAATAGCACAGATTGCTTGGTTAGATCCTTGATAGCTCATTCCTAATGCATTCCAGTATTACTTCAGTCTTCTATACATTCATACTCTCTCTGACTCCTCAACCACCTTAAACCCTAGCAACAACATCAACCGCAACAACCTAAAACCCTAGACATGATGTCCTTATAAAGGAATTTGATTTCATGTCAGTCCAATAGGATTACAATACAATTTCCTAGGTTCAATGCATCTAGACGTATCTAGTAACATGACACAAAAAGCACCGTTAAAGTGTCGGTACTGTCAAACAATCGGTGGATGGTAACTCATCACAAAATGCCGGTTGGTAACTCATCATAGAGTATTACCGGTTCATACAAAATACCGGTTCAAGAAAAATGTCGGTTGCTGGTTTGACAAAATGAAGACGGGGAAATATGTGTTTTGCCGCTTTGATCCTTCATGCCGCTTGAGATCCTCAAACTACTTGGGGTTAACATACCGCTTCAGATCGGTAATCACTTTCTGCAAAACACCAATAGTCTAAGGACTATAATGCATCATACCGGTTGGAACATGTACCGGTTGAGCTTTAACTAATACATACAAAAATGATCTCAATGCAAGTGTGTGTCCATCAATGACAATCACAACATAATCATAAAAAATGCCAACACTTATTTTCCAATAACATAAATTGTTCGAATGTTATGTATGAGGACCCATTTTGTCAAAAACATTAAATGTTCAATATGTTGGAGGACTCATTTCACCAATGACATGTTATGATCCTAATATGATATATTAGTAAGTCTATATTATATATTTCTAAGAATAATATGTTGAGCACTTGTGGCATGCTTAACCTTAACATTAATTATAGTTAGTACCTTAAATAATCTTAATTAGGATGAAGGGGCATGTCCTTACATAGTTAATCTTATAAATAAAGTTGGAGATGTCTCATATTGAATTAATATGTTATCATCTAATAATTGGAGGTCACCCCTTCAAATTGATTTGTTGTAATTTTGATTTTTGCATTTATTTCCAAGAAATATCATAATAAGTGGTATTAGAGCTATGATTTTAGCCAAAAAAATTTGGTTCCATCATAACTTTCAAACCATTGTAACTTTCAATCTAATTGTTTTGGGGGTTTGAGGTATATATTAGATAAGCTCTAAAAAACATTTAGATTTTGAAGGTAAGATTTTTAAATTTTATTGATATTTTATTATTTTTCATAAAATTATTCTATAGGCTAAAATTTTCAGAATTAGTTTTAAAAAATTATGTTTTTGTAAAGCTTGTGAAAAATTAGATGGAGTTAGTTCTTTGTATTTTTTTGGTAGACATAAAGTAGATGCTTTAACTTGATGTAAAAGTAGATGTTATAATAAAGTAGATGCTTTAATATGTTTTAATTTATTGTTATACTGTAATAAAGTAGGTCAAAATTTGGTCAAAAAACTTAAACATCAAATTCTTTGATAGAAAATACTTTCCTACCTTAATAGATATTAAAGTAAAAACATAATTGAAACCATGTCATCTTTAGGAATTTAGGACCTTTTTATAGATATAGAATCCATGGCCCATATTATTTTGAAGCACCCAAGATTGAGGAAATAAGTCCACAAGGACATGCAACAACGATACATTTCATGAGGTGCTCTCTTGATGTTAGTTAATTGCTCTACAAGTGATAAATGGTCACTTTTATCTGTCCTAACTCATCACAGTTATGAATAGAGTTATGTGGCAATCCCCTATACCATTGTAAGGCTTTTCCTTTAAGCGATGAGGCCAAGAGTTTGATGGCTACATCGTCTTTTGCAATTTCATGGACAGTGCAAATATTTGAAACATCTTTAATGTGCTCTACTGGGGTAATGGAAGTTTCACCAGTGAAATTATCTATACTTTTTAATGTAGCTATGGGTATATCATGTTTTTGAGCTAAAAAAAGAGGACTACCCCCATTCAAGTTGGCAAAGATCTGATTTTTAGGGAGAGCCATATGAGATATTGGTCTATTCAAATGAGTAGTAGGAACCCTAAACTGTGTTGGTCTAACAAGTGGAGGAGTAGAATGCGATCTATGGGGTGGAGAGATTTCTATTTCAAAACCCATAATTGGTGATAAAAAAGTCTACTTCTCCTTCTTCTAGAATTTGAAAATGAGAGTTCTAAATAATAAAAATACTTCTAGAAGATGCCCTTGTTTGAATCCAAGGCATGAAACACTAGTAGAAAAACAATAATAAATGACTAAAAAACTATTAAATAATGCATATAGATGACTAATCTTGGTCACGTGACCATTAGTAGTTTATGGTCGGTCATTTATAATGCGACCAAATTTATGACTAAACCATTTTTAGTCATTTATTGGTTGTTTTGATTGATCAATTTGGTAGTATATTTAGTCATTGATTGTTGTTAACTGGTCATTTATTTAGTCATGGTAGTCTTTTATTTAGTCATTGTAATCATTAATTCTCATCAATTGGTAGTATATTAAGTCATTTTTATTGACTGATTTCCATCCATTGGCAGAATATTTAGTCATTTGTATTAACTATTTTTCATCCATTGGTAGTATATTTAGTCATTTTAATCATTATTTTGTCATCAATTGGTCATATATTTAGTCATATTTCACTACTACATGGAGGGATGGTTTAAGACAATATTTAAGACAATTTTTTATAAATTATCTTAACTTGAGACAGAAAAAAAACTCGTGTATTGTCTTAAATATCATCTTTAAGTGACTGTCTCAAATTATTGTCTTAAAAAATTGTCTTTATGAAGACAATATAGAACACAAGAATTATTGTCAATTTAAAATTTTCACAAAATTTTCAGATATATGGTAGAAAATATGGCCAGTTTAAAACTCAACCAAACTATAGTAAAATTAATATGTTACAATGATATATGAGCACACAATAATAACAACATAATAAAAATAACAATTGTATAGCTAAACAATTTATAAATAGAAAGCAAGAAAAAAGACCTCTATAATAATGAGCAGATACTACAAATGCAGCTTGTATGCATTAGCAAAGACATTGTACAAGTTGAGTACATAATAATCATAAGTTGTACATGAAAAAAAAAATTGCTCACAGTTTTCTAGATAGTGAAGAATGAACTATAACAAATTTTCTAAGAGCTATTGCAATAGGAGGGAAATGGTCATTTGTGCCTAAAGTCCCATATGATCACCATATAATTGTTCTCAAGTGTCATTTCTACAAAAAAAAAATGCCTATTAGCCAATCACCCAAGGCATAAATACATCAACTCTTTAATGATACCTGAAAAATTAGAAATGTGGTTTGTTTGACGATTTACAAATTCCATCAATTTTGTAGCAATGGACCTTGCATATTCACATGAGCCTTCATAGATTTGCATAATGAAAACAAAACCAACTATTTCTATTAATGTATAGAACATATGAGGAATTCATACAAATTAATATCTTATTTGAATGATGGAACAAAAATCTAGTTTTAATATAATTTTTCTGTAATCTTTCCTAACTTGCACAAGATTTATAAAAACTTGGTGGTCTATGAAGCATTCTAATCTACTAGTAGTTTATGTCATTAGAAGGTGTTATAAGAGAAATAATGGGTGTTTACCTTTGTATTGAACATGAAGATATAATTCTCCCTAATAGATCAGACTCCCAATGAAGTTGTGACAGTGGAAAAATAAAAAAGGACAATCATCGTACAAAGCAACATGGGAAATGATGGTTGAAAAGGAGTAATTTGAAAGTGCAAAACATGAATAACCCTAAGCAAGAGGTACAATACAACAATGGATGATAAGTAAGATGTATCCAGATCACAAAAAATAGTAGTAAGTTAAAGTTAAAGTGGGTTCCTAGTGAGAGTTTGATAGTTGGTTTATAGCAACAAATCAATGCCATTATTTGACAATCTAGAAGCAAAGACAGTGATCCAAATAAAGATAAATCTTGTCAAGATGACATTATTAATGGCTTGTGATAAATTAGATAACCTTCTTCTTTAAATTAGCTTTGAGAAATAAACATGCTTCTAACAAGATACTAACATCTTTGTGCATTTGATATTTTCTATCTGTAGACTCTACTTTTGAGTTATGATGAAGTCCATTTTGTCTCACCAGCTCAAAAATAAAAATACACACCAACAAAGCATGCACCACATAGACAAGAAACAACATTTACAAACACCATAAAGTGCAACACAGTACACTGGTGCACACTTCATGTAGGGAGATCAAATTTTCAACTTTATAGATGATAAGCAATATTAAGGGGTGCATTTAATAGTTTGGAGACAAAGTTTGCATGACAATACTATGTTGTGTGGTTTTTCATCTTGGTCTTCACTGTTTTGGCAGTTTATATTAATTCCCAATAAGAGAACCTATATTGAGTTAAAATCATCAATTACACAAAAGTTGCCCGTAGTGTGATGATGACAACATTTGGTGGTAGTTCACACCCTTTTGCCAATGCCAAGAATTGAATTTCCTTAATCTGGCTTGTTGGCAATTTGGCATTAAGTTGTCATTGATGTCAACCGGTTTGCCAAGGTCACGGGTAAGTAAGAAGTGGTGACTGATATGATGGCAATGCACATGCGAGTGAGAAGATAGAAGGAAGGCTACTGGTACACATGACTTGGGTCATCTACCGGTAAAGAAGGCTTAATGGTAAGGTATAAACCAGGATGAAGATTTTTTGTGTGATATGAAGGCACAACAACTAGTAAACACAATAGAGGGGATGGTTGATGGTCATACCGGTAACATAAACTAAACCGATAATCAACTTGAGTCTAAAAAGTATGTCAAATCGACATAGGAATCCAAGCAAAAGGTGGATGTCGACAAGCATGACAGCTAGATGTCAGGTGGAGGTATTGCACAGGTCGGTGGAGTGTGCATCAATGTAACAAATCTGCAAGCAGGCCAACTTTAATGAGGAACCCGCAAGTCACAGAGGATGCCAAAAGATTGCGGCTCAAGGAAGGTAAGCTAGAAAAGAAATCACATTGATCTTGAAAGAAGATTTGATTTTTCATACATGTTAGGTGAAGGAAACAATAAAGCCATTAATGGCAAGTGATAGAGAAAAGTAGAAAAGCATGGTGCAGACCTCCAGATTTAGAAAATGCACATTGGAATGCGAATTTCTGCTGGTGATTGAACGTTGTCATAAAGATCATATCCCTGAAAAGAAAAGAAAATCAAAGTGGATTAGGATTGAGTTGGAAAAGGAAAACCTAACATGGTAGTGTTTGAATGCATTCTTGGCAGGAATCCATGATTATATATACAAGAGCTCGAAACAGAAGATGATGATGCTTGAGGAGGAGAAGAAGAGTGAAGAGAGCTTGAGTGCAAATAAGAATCATCTTCCTTATAATTTATTCTAAGAAAGTCATAGAGAGAGTCAACAAGCAAACTGGTGAGAGGGTTTAGCTGATAGTGATTGAGTACCGATATAAATGTAGCAGGTTCAACAGTTGAGCAAACCGGTGAGGTGTGGTTGAGCAAGGCAACATCCAAGTGTGACACAGTGAGTTGTGAGACTATGAGAGAGAGAGAGATAAGAGAGGCCAAGAATCAGAGAGAGTGATCTCACAACCGATAGTGTGAGATCCAATAAAGAAGAGAAGATTGTCAACTGACAGTAACATATTTGATCAAGAGTTGCAGAACTCATTTGCAATAAGAAGCTATAACTATTTCAAAAGTATATTTCAATATACATCACCAAGTTGGAGCTTGGTGCAGGGGTAGGTTCTCCTTGGGTTGGTGCCCTAAATCAGTAGGAGTTGGTGCTCCTTGGGTTGGTGCCCTAAATCTTTGTAATTTAGTGTTTCACTTGTGAGGCTGGATTGGAGCAGTAGTCTCCAGCAACATTTCTCACCGAGGTTTTTCCCATATTGGGTTTTCCTCATACATCTGGTGTTGTGGAGTGCATTTGTGTGATTTTCTTCTTTGGTCTCCCCATTTGCTTTACTGTTTTGATGCTTAGTGCTTAAGATAACAATCGGTATTCTGAAGTTGCCTTAAAAGAGAAAAGAGTTTTAGGAACCACTGATTCACCCCCCTCTCAGTGGTACTCTATGTTCAACAATTGGTATCAGAGCGTAGGTTCCCGGTTATCTCTAAACCTTGGGTAGATTCTGGACTTAGAACACAATGGCAAGAAATGAGTCTGCTTCCTCAAAAGCCCCCATGTTTGATGGATCCAACTATGCCTTTTGGAGCAGAAGAATGGAGACCTATATTTCCTCCTTTGGTTTTGATGTGTGGATGTCTGTCAAGAGTGGGTATGTTGTCCCTAGTGTTCCTCCCACTGATCTAGATGCCAAGAAGGAGTATGAGAACAATTCAAAGGCCAAACATGCTATTTTGAGCGGGTTGTCTGAAAATGAGTTTGTCAAGGTCATGCACTGTGCATCTGCCAAGGAAACCTGGGATAAAATGCAGAGGTTATTTGAAGGAGATGTAAAAGTCAAAGAGGCCAAGCTACAAGCACTAAGGGGCCAACATGAGGGCATCGAGATGGAGGATGATGAAAAGATTACAAACTACCTTCATAGATTTGATGAAACTGTGAATCCCATCAAAGGACTCAGAGAAGATATTGTAGATAAGATACTTGTCAAGAAGGTACTTAGGTCTCTTACACCTAAGTATGATACAAAGGTGTCTGCCATAGAAGAAGCCAAGGATCTAAAGATCTTTTCAATGGATGAACTATTTGGCTCACTAATATCCTATGAGATGAGAATGACCAGTGATGCTTCCTTAAGGAAAGAAGCAGTGTTCAACACCACCCAAAAGGGCAAAGAAGTTGCTACTCATAAAGGATCTAGTGAAGACTCTGATGCAGAGGTAGCGAACTTTTTCAAAAAGCTTAAAAGAGGATCCAACAAGTATAAAGGAAAGCTATCACTCAAATGTTTCAACTGTGGTAAGGTTAGACACTTTGCTACAAAATATCCTTACAATGAAACTGGTGGAGATGAGTCAAGAGAGTTTAGCAAATCTGCTAGCAAAGACAGAGAAAGAAATGTCTACCGGCAAAGAAGAAGAGGCTACCAGAAGCAGAACAACCTCTATACTATTGAGGATGATGACACAGATGAAGGAAGTGCATCAAAAGATGACTACCATGAGAATGACAAAAATTTTAATCTCTTTATGGCACTTGATGAACCAGTTGGTGAAGATGAGGAAGAAGAGGATATTGAGGCTAAAGTGGATTTAGAAGGAGAGCTTATAAGTGCTCTTGAGGAATTGAGCAAAACAAGAAGAGAACTCAAGAATGTCAAGCATGATGTAGTAGATGAACAAGGTCTCTTGAAGAAATCCCTAGATGAGTCCAGTCAAGTCATATTTGACTTGAAATTGCAGTTGGAAGAAACTAAGAGAATATGTGAAGTTACATCCTCTGATCTAATGAAGAAGGAAAATGAGCATCAAGATCTAGAAGCATGAATAGTGAAGCTCAGAAAGGAGCTTGAAGAAAGTAAGGAAGAAATAAAAGTAAGGAGCAAATATGAAGGCAACATTGAACCCTTAGACAAGATGTTTAGCAAACAGAAGCAATCCAAAAATACCAGTGGCTTAGGCTTTGAAGAAGGTCAAATTTCAAACAACAAAGATACATCTGGCAAAGAAATAAAGTTCACCTCTTCAAATGAAGGTGAAGAAAAAAAGACATTCACTGTAGGAAAGGATACCGATAAAAAGACATGCAGATGCTGTTGGAAATCGCCACATAAATCGATATACACAAGCAATGAATCAGAGGCCACACTCATTGTACCGACATGAAAATCCAAGGAGAAATGAAAGGGTTGACCATGAAGGATTCACCAGAGTCAACAACATGAAGGGAAGACCTCTGACGAGGTAGTCCTTTGCAGGACCAAGGCAACCTAACCGATATGTTTCTAACTTCATGGTTACTATTACCAATGTAACAGATTTGGGCATAGAATAGCTGACTGTAGATTAACCAATAAGCCCTCTATGAGTTATGTAAGTAAAAATCCATTTAATGCACTCTAGGATATGAATGCTATCTGCTATTAGTGCAATTGATATGGTCATAGGAGTTTTGAATGTAGGAAGAATAAACTGGTGCCCTACAATAATTTTAAGGATTTATCTTTAAATGAAAATGTGAAATGCTATAACTGTCAAGAGTTTGGACACATAGCAAGGTTGTGTAAAATAGGAAGATCAAGAAGAAGAAGACAAATCTTGATCAAGAACCAGTAGCTGAACCTGAGCACAATATAGCAACTGACAAGAAGAAGGAAACCAAACCGGTATGGGTTGAGAAGGAAAAAGAAAAGGCAGAATCAAGTTTGATAATGCAAATTGTCTTACATGCTGAAAGGAAAAATCTATGGGTTGTAGATAGTGGTTGGTCCAACCACATGACTAGTGACAAAAGTAAATTCATCAAACTTGAAGATTGGAATGGTGGTTTAGTAAGATTTGGAAACAACTCATCCATCAAAATAAAGGGAAAAGGTACTCTAAGTATTGATGGAAAATTAAAGGCACATGATGTATATTATGTGGAAGGCCTAAAGCACAATCTATTGAGTGTGAGTCAGATGTGTGACAAAGGTTATAAATTCACCTTTGACTCAATCGGTTGCTAGATAAAGAAAGACAGGACCGTTCAGGTTGTGGCAGAAGGAAGAGAACAAATGGTAATTTTTACAATCTGAAAAAATGCAATCAGTCCCAATGCTTCAGGACAAAAGAGCACAACACCTCAAGACCACTTGAAATTGTGCATACAGATCTATGTGGTCCAACCAGGACAAGAGCACTTATCGATGAAAGATATTTTGTGCTTTTTATTGATGATTACTCAAGAACGACATTGGTCACCTTCCTGCAAGATAAGTCACAAGCATTTGACAGATTCAAGATCTTTAGGAAGATGGTGGAGAAAGAAAGTGGGTGCAAGCTAAAATGTCTAAGATCAAACCAGGGTGGAGATTTCACATCAAATGAATTTGAAGATTATTGTGAAAAACATGGAATTAGAAGGCAATAAATACTCAGCCCCTAGGATACCATAGCAAAATGGTGTGGTAGAAAAGAAGAACATGATAGTTAAGGAGATGGCTAGAACCATGTTATATGAGGCTAGTCTGTCAGACACATATTGGAAGAAAGTTGTTCATACTGCTGCATATACCTTGAACCGGGTTCAATTAAGAACAAACAACAAAATGACACCTTATGAGTTGTGGTATGACCAAAAGCCATTAGTCAAATACTTCAAAGTGTTTGGAAGTAAGTGTTTTATCAAAAGAGATATGGATGGTTTAAGTAGTTTTGACTGCAGGAGTGATGAAGGAATCTTCCTTGGTTACTCATCTAATAGAAAGGCCTACAAATGCTACAACAAAAGACTAAGAAGAGTCATTGAGAGTGTGCTTGTAAAAGTTGATGAGGACATGTACAATGGAAGTCAACCATAGGTTAACCAGTATGACAATTTCATTGATGAAGGTGGGGAAGCTCAGTTAGACAATGAACTAGAAGAAGCACCCAAGAAGACTCCCAACCGGTATGTGCAGTTGAATCACCCGGAAGAGCTGGGATATAAGAGTGATGGTGTACAAACTAGAAGGAGACTTACTCAGAATAATGAACAATTCAAATTCTGCCTCATGACTGAAGTAGAACCTAAAACATTAAATGAGGCTAGAAAAAGACAAGAATGGGTGGATTCCATGAAAGAAGAACTGCAACAGATTGAGAAGAACAAGACTTGGGAATTAGTCCCTAGACCAGAGGATAATAACATCATTGGCACTAAATGGGTCTACCAGAATAAGATGAATGAAGAAGTTAAAATTGTTAGGCATAAAGCTAGACTAGTGTGCAAAGGATATTCTCAGGTAGAGGGGATTGAATTTGAAGAAACATTTGCACTAGTAGCTAGATTAGAAGCAATTAGAATGTTTCTAGCCTTCTCTACCTACAAGGGTTATAAAGTATATCAAATGGATATAAAATATGCCTTCCTAAATGGAAATTTAGAAGAAGAAATATACATGGAGCAACTGGAAGGGTTTCTACTGCATGATGATGAAACATTTGTGTGCTGGTTGAAGAAGGCCCTATATGGTCTAAATCAAGCTCCTAGAGCATGGTATTCAAGATTAGATCAATACCTGAAGGAGTAGGGATTCAAAAAGGGGAGTGTTGATAGCAATTTTTACATAAAGAAAGATGGAAACCACTTGATCATTGTGGTTGTGTATGTAGATGACATTATCTTTGGAGGCAACAAGGACACTCTCTGCAAATAATTTTCTAATCAGATGCAGTCAGAATTTGAGATGTCAATGCTTGGTGAATTAACATACTTGCTTGGTTTTCAGATATTACAACAAGATAAGGGAATCTTTATCTCACAAATTAAGTATACAAAGGAAATGTTGAAGAAATTTCAATTGGAGGATTGTAAACCGGTAAGTACCCCCATGGTGACCAGAAGTAAATTGAGCAAGAATGATGAATCACTGGTGGTGGATCAAACTTTGTATAGATCCATGATAGGCAATCTATTGTATCTAACTGCTTCTAGACTAGATATAGTACAGGCAGTATGCATGGTGGTTAGATTCCAAGCTGCACCTAAGCAGTCACATATGAATGTTGTAAGTAGAATCTTTAGGTACCTACAAGGGACACTCAGTTATGGATTGTGGTACCCTAAACAAGGGGAATTCATCTTGGAAGCATACACTGATGCTGATTGGGAAGGTTGCATTGATGATCAGAAGAGCACAAGTGGTGGTACATTCTTCCTAGGTGACTGGTTGGTCTCATGGCATAGCAAGAAGCAGGACTCAGTCTCTCTATCAACTGCTGAAGCATAATACATTGTTGTTTCTACATGCTACTCTTAGATTCTTTGGATGAAGTAGACCCTCAAAGATATATAGGTGGAAATTATTGATCCTATTCTCATTCGGTGTGACAATTCGAGTGCAATCAACATATAAAATAATTTAGTGATGCATTCTAGAACAAAGCACATTGCTATCAAGTATCATTTTCTCAGAGAGAAGATTGAAGGATAGGAGGTAAGGATGGATTATGTCCCTACTGAAGAAAAAATAGTAGACTTTTTCACCAAACCGTTACCGGTAAGCATATTTGAGTACCTCTGACACAAGTTGGGAGTTGTGTCATCTACCTTATGCACTTAAGAAAGGAAGGAGTTATATGGTTTAGGGGGAGTTATATGGCTCGGTATGGATCAAAGGGGGAGTGTACAATACCCTTTGTCATTGTGTCAAAGGGGGAGAAATGTACCGGTATGAAGTATCTTGCAGTAAGTTGATATCAATGCCAAAGGGGGAGATTGTTGGCAATTTGGCATTAAGTTGTCATTGATGTCAACCGGGTTGGCAAGGTCACCGGTAAGTAAGAAGTGGTGACCAATATGATGGAAATATACATGAGAGTGAGAAGATAGAAGGAAGGCTACTGGTACACATGACTTGGGTCATCTACTAGTAAAGAAGGCTTACCGGTAAGGCATAAAAGAATCATCTTCATTAGAATTTATTCTAAGAAATTTGCAAAGAGAGTCAACAAGAAAACCAGTGAGATGGTTTAGCCGACAGTGATTGAGTACTGGTATAACTATAGCAGGTTCAATAGTTGAGAAAATTAGTGAGGTGTGGTTGAGCAAGGTGGCATCCTAGTGTGGCATAGTGAGTTGTGAGACTATGAGAGAGAGAGAAAAGAGGCCAAGAATTAGAGAGAGTGATCTCACAACTGGCAGTGTGAGATCCAGTAAAGAAAAGAAGACTGTCAACCGACAATAATATTTTTTATCAAGAGTTGCAGAACTCATTTGCAACAAGAAGCCATTACTATATTAAAATTATATTTTAATATACATCACCAAGTTGGAGCTTGGTGCAGGGGAAGTAGCTCCTTGGGTTGGTTCCCTAAATCAGTAGGGGTTGGTGCCCTAAATCTTTGTAATTCAGTGTTTTACTTGTGAGGCTGGATAGGAGAAGTAGTCTCCAACACAATTTCTCACTGAGGTTTTTCCCATATTGGGTTTTCCTCGTAGATCTAGTGTTATGGAGTGCATTTGTGTGATTGTCTTCTTTGGCCTCCCCATTTGCTTTACTGGTTTGACTATTTAGTGCTTAAGATAACAACCGGTATTCTAAAGTTACCTTAAAAGAGAAAAGAGTTTTAGGAACCACTGAATCACCCCCTTTTAGTGGTACTCTATATTCAACAATTTCATCTTGCAATATTGAATGTTGGCATTGTGTTGTCATTGATGTCAACCGGATTATGTTGTCATTGATTTCAATCAGTATAGCATGTTATCGGTATAGATTGTCACCGATAAGTATGGGATGCCAACCGGTGAGTGAAGTGTTGGCAGTGTGTTGTTGCCAATCGGTAAGCATGTGACCGGTAAGAAATCAAGGTTGAGTAAATGGAGAAAGTGCAACAACCGGTAAGAAGTTGGATGTCCTACAACATGACTCCTACTGGATGAAGATGTTATCATAGGATAAAGATATGACTGACAGAGTTTGGGTTGCTACAAGTTAGTAAGGTAGACAAAGGGGATGTCTACTAGGTTATGTGCTTGATTGAAGATATGTTTGCTCAATTTCAGTAAAGTCAAGTTTAGTACATTGGTCCATCTACTCCCATCGGTAAGTGGCAATACTTAGTTTATCTCACTACATACAGGGAATGCATCATGAGTCTCTAGTATGTGAAATCAGAGATGTGCACCAAATCAACAAGTGAAGGCATGATAAGCTACTGAGACAAAAAAGAAGAGTGATTTGTGATGAGCTTTCCAATTTGGTAAACCGGTTGAGATGAGGTCTAGGCAAATGAAGAAGAAGGAAGGTTTGGCATTTCTAGACATGGACTCAATCTGAGATGCTAATGTCAATCGGAATGTAGATGCAGATTGATGCAATGACTGCTAGCATGATGTTATCATGCATGTTACTGGTATGAAGGCAGGAGTAGTGTCAACTAGTAAACAAGGCTACTGATATGCAAGAAAGTGCAGAAGTGAAAGGCTCCCATCATATGAAGATGAGCATGTTGTGGATTAACAAGGTCGGTGACCAGGCTAATGTGATCGCACTGATAGAACAAGAGACTACATAGTTCAAAGGTTGATTGGTTATTGTATGACCAGTAGGGCAAGAGGACTAGTTTTATAAAGTATATGTACCCATTGTGTGTTGTGGTTAGTGACTAAACCTGAACCAACATAGTGAGAAGAGGTGGATGCCAACAAAGAAGACACATAGCTTCCAGGTGGAAAAGTAGAAAACCTAACTTGTAGAGGCCAGTGAACGAGGTAGTTGGTGATTGGGTTGACGTTTAATACAATCGACAAAAATCATGGATGAGTTGTAGTGGATTGCAGCTCGAAGAAGATCATAGGATGACTCTTGGTGAGTTGATTGAAGCAAGATATGTGATCATCTTGTCAATTTGGAGAAGGAAGCTACTGGTGCATTTAATATGATCAACAAAAGAAGAGCTTGTGTTTTTCAAGTTTAGTAAATGTGTATTGGAAGAAAAGACTTGGTGGTATTATCTGATTTTTTGTAGGTTGACAATTTGATAGACAAGATTAGATATGATGTGATACAGATGGAGTCGGAAAAGAAAACCCTAGGGCGTGAAGTTTGAGTTTCTGTTTTGGCAAGAAAATATCGAGTATAAATATGCAAGCTAAAGATATAAGTGGTTGCTGCTGTCGAGGTCAATGAAGGAGGTCTGATGCTAGATGTCAGATGCTAGCAAAGAGTGCAAACTAACCAGTCTGAGCATTTAAGTGCAAAAATTTAAAGAGCCTGAGTGTGTTGGAGAAATGACCGGTAAGAGAGGTCTGACCGATAGGCATGATGAGCATGTATTAATCCATCTGTTGGAGGGAAGAATGTTGAAGTAAAAGTAGATCGATAAGTTAGAGGAAGAGATAGAAGAAGAAGATCTGGCAGATAAGGTTCAACCGACAAGGTTTGGGGTTTAACCAGTGAACTGTCACAGAGTTAACAGTCAAGTAAATTGGTAGTGGTAGAACTAGTAAGAAGGCATCAAAGAGTGAATGAGTGCAGAGTGAAGATAAGAGGAAGTTAGGAAAGGCAGAGGATGACCGGTAAGGGGTAAGAGTGAGTGAATAGATAACTGGCAGTGATGAGAAGCAGAGAAACAAAGAAGAGTTAAACTGACAGTGTCTGAACTGGTAAGACTAAAGCAGAGAAGCAGTGAAGAGAGAAACTGATAGAGAGAGTTGATTAGAGGTGTTACAAAATTAATTTGTAACAAGGTGCAGATTATTGTATTACTTTATATCATTGTTGTTAGGACTTGAAAGGCAATTGAGAGGGGGAGGGGGTGAATTAGTTGTCTATGAATTTCATCCTAAATACAACTTAATCAAACTTGATACATAATACCAGTAAACCAAACTTAATGCTGGTTGACATATTAGTAGTTAATATTAATACCAATGAAACTTAATGCATAAAATAGAAAGAGAAATAACATCCACAACTCATAACACATATATTTGTACGTGGAAACACTGTAAGGGGAAAAACCATGGTGGGAAACCTTACCCACAATCAGATGATACTACTGGAGATAGTATATGTATACAAATGAGGTTTACACATACAAAAAAGGCCAACCGCCTAGAGCACACTACTCAATCACAAAATAGGAGTCACACTGACTACAATTGGATGGTTAAATCCAATGATAATGTACTTCTCAAAGTAGCATCTCTAATGCTGGATTCAATACCGGTTAAGCTCTAATAATCACCTTCAAACCTTCCTTGAACCTTCTCTATGGTATGCTCATATGATCTTCAATATTCACACATACCATGTTATAATACTATAACCTTACATACCATATACCATCACATGTCATCTCACAAATGAGATCTTACATATATACCAAAACCTAAGACCAAATGTGTAGGTCGGCTCACTAAGAATATTACAATTAAATCAATTACAAATAAGCCAAGATGTGATGCATCATGTCGGCTCAATACATTAACAACAATATCCAATCAATAAATCACCTCCATAACATGTTGTGCTAATCTGGAATAGATAATGCATACTGGTACATAAACTAGACCAATTTGCCGGTAACAACAAATATGTGAACCCGATTAGACCATTAACCAGAATTCCAAAACCAAGTATCCAAACCATGTCTTTGACATAAACAAGTGATCTCCAGATGATAACAAGTCATCCTCAGTGTTGGTGAACAATATACCGGTGACTGTGCATAAGTCACTGAACATGCCGGTGAACACAACGTGCCGGTTCCAACATAACCATAGATCTCCAGAAGGATAAGTGTTGACATCAATGACAAAACTAATGCAACACATCTATAATACCAACAATCTCCCCCTTTGGCATTGATGGCAACACTAGATGGAAAAACATCTAAGTGCCAAAAATAAAATGCCAAAAACCAAAAACCAACAATCTCCAGAATAGATCAATACCAGAAATCAAAACCAAAATGCAAAGAGTATATATCTCTCCCCCAATGAATAATCTCTCCCCAAGGATAATATTTTCTAAATAAAAAGTTTTTCCATAGATATCTCTCTCCCTTTGACATCAAATGCCAATGCAATACACATATCAGAACATACAACCAACTCATATAACCAATTACAATAACCAATTGTTAAACCAACTACTCCCCCTGAGAAGTAGCTCTCCTCCATCAAAGTCAGAAAAAAGGTTTCTCTGTTAATTTCTATCGGTTTGATGCCAATCTTCAATTGTCTAAGTCTCTACTGGTGAGGGTATTACCCCAAGCTGCTCTCTGAGATATTCAGAAGTTTCCTTAGGCAAAGGCTTGGTAAAGATATCTGCAATATGCTCTTTAGTATTCACATAAACCAATCTTACTTCTTTTGCTTCAACATTCTCTTTCTGAAAATTATATTTGATAGAAACATGTTTAGTCTTAGAGTGAAATACCTGATTCTTTGATATATCAATTACTGCTGAATTATCACAATAAATGATTATAGGTTCTTTGCATTTTACCTTTATATCCTTCAACATTTGCTTAATCCATAATACTTGAGTACAATTAGTTGTTGCTGCAACATATTCTGATTCTGCTGTTGATAATGATATACAACTCTATTTCTTTCTCAACCATGAAATCAATATGCTACTAAGAAAGAATGCTCCACCAGTGGTGCTCTTTCTGTCATCTACATCTCCTACCCAATTTGCATCAGTGTATGCACATAAATCAAAATTTTCATTTTTAGGATACCATAAACCAAGATTTGTTGTGCCTTGTAGATACCGGAAAATCCTTTTACTGCTAATTCATGATTTTCTTTAGGATTACTCTGAAATCTTGAAACAATACATACTGCATTCATAATATCATGTCTTGTTTGTGTTAAATACAATAAACCTCCAATCATAGATTTGTATCTTGTCGGATTAAGAAGAGCTGAATCATCCTTCAATGTCAATAGGAGTACCTACCGGTTTGGAGTTTTCCATACCAAATTTCTTTAGTAGTTCCTTCAAGTACTTTGTTTGACATATGAATGTACCTTTATCAGTCTATGAAATCTGCAATCCTAAAAATAATTTTATCTCCCCAATCGTAGACATTTCAAATTCTCCCTGCATCTTATTAGCAAAGTCTTTACACAATCCATCTTCTCCTCAAAAAATGATATCATCAACAAAAAATTCAATAACCAAGATGTCTTCATTAGTCACTTTGAAATATAAGTTGTTTTCAACATTACCTTTAGTGTAACCAAGCTTCAAAATATATTTGTCCAATCTAGCATACCAAGCTCTAAGAGCTTGCTTCAATCCATACAAAGCTTTCCTTAATCTGCAAACCACATCTTTATCATTTGTCAATGAAAATCCATTAGGTTGTTCAATGTAAACTTCATCTTCTAGATCACCATTCAGAAATGCACATTTTACATCCATTTGATATACTTTATAGTTCTTATGTGCTGCAAATGCAAGAAATAACTTTATTGCCTCAATTCTATCTACCGGTGCAAAGGTTTCATTGTAATCAATTCCTTCTTTCTGTGAATATCCTTTACACACTAATCTTTCTTTGTTTCTGATTACCTTACCATCTTCATTAAGTTTATTTCTGAATACCCATTTAGTTCCAATTACATTTTTGACTTTAGGCCGGGGAACTAATGTCCATGTATTATTCTTTTCAATTTGTTCTAATTCATCTTCCATAGCTTTTATCCAAAATTTATCTTCACATGCCTCAATAACAGATGCTGTTTCAATTTGAGAAATTAAACATACCTCTTCATTTTCTAGTCTTCCTCTTCTCACAACACCTTGATACTTATTCCCAATTATCTAACTTTCAGAGTGATTCAGTCTTACATACCTAGGTTTATTCACATGTTGTTATTCTTCAGTCATTGTGGAATTCTCTGATGATGTTGGTGTGACTGGATCCACATTTTGTACCAGTGCACTCTATATTGGTTCATTTATGATCATCTCAACTGCTGGTTTAGAATCTACAGACCTTGAATTTCCTCTAAATTGTTCATCTATCTTCACATTAGGACTCTCAATGATCTTTTGCAATATTTTGTTTAAACATCTATATGTCTTTCTCTTAGATGAATAAACAAGAAATATTCCTTCATCAATTCTAGGATCAAATTTACCAACATACTCATCTCTCCTAATATAACATTTGCTTCCAAATATTCAGAAATATTTAAGAGTAGGAGTATTACCAAACCATAGTTCATAAGGGGTCTTACCAGTTTCACCTTTGATGTGAACTCTGTTGAAAGTGTAAACCACTGTATTTATTGCTTCTCTCCAGTACACATGAGGTATATTTGCTCCTAATATCATGCTTCTAGCTGCATCTAGAATAGTTCTCTTCTTCCTTTCCACAATTCCATTTTGCTGAGGTGTCCAAGGTGTTGATAGTTGTCTCTTGATTCCATTTACTTCACAAAATGTATTAAATTCCTTAGATGTAAATTCTCCTCCTTGATCAGATCTCAAAAATTTGATTTTCTTACTGGTTTCATTCTCTACCATTGCCTTGAACAGTTTGAATTTTTCAAAAGATTCTGATATCTCCCTGAGAAAAGTAACCCATCACATTCTAGAATAATCATCAATGATTAGCATAAAGTATCTATCTCCCTGTAGACTTCTTGTTCTTGCCGGACCACACAAGTCAGTATGAATTAAATCATGAACATTATTGGATTTCTCAGTACTCTTAAAAGTTGTTCTAACTTGCTTTCCCATTTGACATTCCTTACATACGGGGTTATGAGGTTTTACAATCTTAGGTAAATCCCTTACCGCCTTAGTTGAACTAATCTTTACAATGCAATCAACATTCACATGACAAAGTCTCTTATGCCATAACCAACTTTCTTCAATATGTGCAATCAAGAATGTCTCATCATTGTTATTCAAATGAAAGATATTACCTCTAGTCTGATTGCCAGTTGCAACCTCCAATCCAATTCTATTCATGATTTTGAATTTACCATTCTTGAATTGTAACTAAAATCCCTTTTCAACTAATTGACCAACACTTAAAAGATTATGCTTCAAACCTTTAACATGGTAAACATTGTCAGTATTGTGCTTACCATCAAAAGATATAGTGCCTTTTCCTTTGATCAAACAAGCTTTATCATCACCAAATCTTACTAGACCTCCACTACATTCTTGAAAAGATAAGAATTTACTTTTATCACCAGTCATATGATTTGAACATCCGTAATCTATAATCTATTCATATTTTTCTTCAATTTTAGCTGCCAGGGCCTGCTCTACCGATGGAATAGTAGGTGCCGGTTGATCTTATTTTATTGAAACAAAAGCCCATCCATTGTCTATCGGTTCTTTATCAGAATCATCAGTAACTCTTTCATCAACATAGTAACATGATTTATCTCTGTTCTTCTTAAATTTGTATCTCTAAAATTCAGGGTTAGGCTTATATGTTCTTTAAGCTTCCTCTCTCAATCTTGCATGTCTATCAGGACATCTAGATGCCATATGACCAACTTTATTACAATTAAAACATTTAAATGATGCTTTACCTTCATACTTACTTCTAACTGGATCTTTAGGCATTTTTCTTGCAAATAGTGCTTCAAGTTCTTCCAGTTCTTCATTTTCCCTTCTGATATCTTCAAGTTCTCTTTCATAAAGTGCTTTCCAATATGATTTGTCAGATGATGATGATGATGCTTTGAAGGCTAAATTTGTCTTAATTGTAGCAACATGACCAAATTCCTCAAGCTCAAATGCTAAAAGTTTTCCAACCAAGGTATCTCTAGATACTAATGTATTAGGCATTGTTCTCAACTCATTAATAGCAGTTACTTTCATTTTGTATGCTGGTGGAAAATCTCTTAAAACTTTAGAAATAATTTAATCTTCACTTAAGGATCCTCCACAACATTGTATTCCTAAAACAATTTCCTTAACCCTTTCCATACAATCAAAAAATCTTTCATCTTCTTCCATTTTCAAATTTTCATACCTGACCCATAAACATTCCAGTTTTGCATTTTTGATAGTGGTATCTCCTTCATTCAATGTCTCCAATTTATCCCAAATAGCTTTAGTAGTAGATCGGTCTGATAATCCCATGATTTGCTGATCTGACAATGGGCTTAAAAGTGCTTCTCTCGCTTTGCAATCATTCTCTTGATCCTTACCCAATGTTGGTGGATTAGGTTGATTTGGTGTAGGACCAACATAGCCATTCTTTTTAACTTCCCATATGTCTCTACCAATGCAATTCAGATGTGTCTCCATTTTGATCTTCCATATACCATAGTTAGTTCCATCAAGTTTTGGACTATCCTTCCTAAAAAAAGTTAGTCATCATAGGATCTCCTCAAGCTATTAGGCTTCTGCAAAAAAGAGGACAAGACTCTAATACTAATTGTTAGGACTCAGAAGGCAACTAGGAGGGGGAGGGTGAATCAGCTGCCTATGAATTTCATCCCAAATACAACTTAATCAAACTTGATACATAATACTGATAAACCAAACTTAATGCTAGTTGACATATTAGTAGTTAATATTAATATCGGTGAAACTTAATGCATAAAAAAAAAAGAGAAATAACATCCACAACTCATAACACATAGATTTGTACGTGGAAACCCTATAAGGGGAAAAACCACAGTGGGAAACCTTACCCACAATCAGATGATACTACTGCAGATAGTATGTGTATACAAATGGGGTCCGCACATGCAAAAAGGCCAACAGCCTAGAGCACACTGCTCAATCAAAAAATAGGAGTCACACTGACTACAATTGGATGGTTAAATCCAATGATAATGTACTGCTCAAAGTAGCATCCTTAATGCTGGATTTAGTACCGGTTAAGCTCTTATAATCACCTTCAAACATTCCTTGAACCTTCTCTATGGTCTGCTCATATGATCTTCAATATTTGCACTTACCATGTTATAACAATATAACCTTATATACCATATACCATCACATGTCATCCCACAAATGAGATCTTACATATATACCAAAACCTAAGACCAAATGTGTAGGTCAGCTCACTAAGAATAGTACAATTAAATCAATTACAAATAAGTCAAGATGTGATGCATCATGTCGACTCAATACATTTACACCAATATCCAATCAATAAATCATCTCCATAATGTGTCGTGCTGATCTGGAATAGATAATGCATATCGATCCATAACCTAGACCAATTTGCCGATAACAACAAATATGTGAACCCAATTAGACCATTAACCAGAATTCCAAAACCAAGTATCCAAACCATGTCTTCTACATAAACAAGTGATCTCCAGATGATAACAAGTCATCCTTAGTGCCGGTGAACAATATACCAGTGACTGTACATAAGTCACTAAACATGCCGATGAACACAATGTGTTGGTTCAACATAACCATAGATCTCCATAAGGATAAGTGTTGACATCAATGACAAAACTAATGCAACACATCCATAATACCAACAATTGTATCTCACTAAGTTGGTGCTCGGTGTAGGGGTTGGTGCTCTAAATCGACAGGGGTTGGTGCCCAAAATCAGTAGGGGTTGGTGCTCCTTGGGTTGGTGCCCTAAACACTGTAACAATTATTTATTGTGAGGTCAGATTGGAGCAGTAGACTCCAGCAATATTTCTCACCGAGGTTTTTCCCACATTGGGTTTTCCTCGTACATCTGGTGTCATGTGGTTTATCCTTGTGTGTGCTTGCATCTTAATCTCTCCCTTATCTCACCAGTATGTCCTCTTGGTCTTTGATATGTTCATTGGTACTCACATTTAGGATTAAAAGGGTTAAGTTTGGAAACCACCAATTCACCCCCCTCTCAGTGGCATCTTGTGTTCTACATTGAATGATAAAACAATTTTATAGTTTCTTTATTCTTTCATGCAATAATTGTTGGGATTCAAGAACAGTGAGAGGGGGGCTAAATCAGTGTTCTGCCGATAAGATAAGATCTTATTCTTTTATACCATACACATATAAACTTGTAAACAAATAAACATATAACTTGAAGCAAATAAACCATCCACATGAATGAACACCATAACACATAGAATTTATAGGTGGAAAACCTCAAAGAGAAAAAACCACGATGGGATTTGTGACCCACGATATCAATTCATTGGCCATATGAAAGGATATTACATATAATGGGGGCCTGCACATGCAGGAAAGCACACTGCCTAGAGCACACTTTTCATCACTAAAGAGTCTCACTAACTACAAGCTTCTACTAAAGTAAAACAATGAAAATAAACTCACAAAATGCATCTGCTATGCCGAATAGAGTTCTAGTTCTAGCTCTGTTCTATACTGGTTCATAAACCCTGAACACTACTACCGATATCACCTTTCCTCCAAGAATGTCATACAAAACATTTATAGATCATTGCATGATATAATATTCACATACAAATGATCTACATACATATACTTCACATTATATAGTTCTGTTATATTCTCCCATGTCACACACTTTACAAAATGACCTAGCAGACTGACCTATATACTCATTACAAAGAATATGCCTTATGTCAGCTTACAATACATTGCAAAAGATATTCAATGTTGGCCTCGACAATATTTACAAAATTATTTTTTAAATAAAACTTCCTTGATGTCGGCTTCCTTGAAGTACTTGATGTCGGTGTCGGTGCTGATGTAACCCTGGATACTCCAATGCCAGTGTCTACTGGTAAATGCCTCCTAATGCCAACATATGACTTACATCTGATTGTGTTGCCATCAATGACAACAAAATGAATCTGATGAGTGTCAATTGCCAACAATCTCCCCCTTTGGCATTGATGGCAACGCTCATGTGAAAAATGGATTCCCTGCCGGTTTAACTGAAATATGCTCCCCCTGAGCAATACACTCCTTCTGATATTTTGATGTCTTTCCCATATGTACCTATCTGATATTTTTATGATATTTTCACATATATACACTCCCCCTTTGGCATCAATGCCAAAGAATGGTGAAAGAATTGAAAGAATTTAGAGCAAAAGAATAAATAAATACTGTTTGTTTTACCGAAGCTTGACTAACTTCAAAATTTCTGGGTAAGCCTTGTCTAGCAACTGTAGGTATGTATCCCAACTGGTTTTGAAAGTTTCAAATATGGATGCTAGTCCACTTAGTAAGTGTGCCAGTGTTTCCTTCTCTTTGATTTCTACCGGTGTGGGTTTAGCAATGATGTCCATACACTCTCTTTTATGTACACCCAGTGAATCCAATCTGAGACTCACCAATCCTCCAAGACTGCTCTCTGAATGATTTTATCTATCTCCTTCTCAAAAGAAAAAAAGTGGTTCTCTAAGGACAAAATTTGTCCATCAACAGATGTAGTCACTGCGGATAATCCATCAAAAGAATTTGCAATGCTAGCTACCTTATCATGCAATTCCTTTAAATTGCTATCTACATTTGTTGTAAGAATTTCTATGTTACAAAAGACCCTGTAGATATTTGTACATTGTTTCAAACAATTCTCAATAAGAATGAGTTTAGCTTCAATTTTCTTTTTCTCCGATTCAATGATCTTGTCAAAGGAAACTTTCTTAGCCACAATAAATATTTATAATGCCTCTTGGTCTGATATCTAATGTAGTGATTGAAAATTGTTAGATATGTACTCAGTTAATGCCTAAAGCTTCCCGGAAGGGCTTGCTTCATTCTCAATCTGACAATCAGGGATTAATTTATGCAACACTGTAACTAATTGATCTATTATTCCCTTATCTACAGTTCTCTCCTTTAATAGTGTATGAGTAGCCATCATCATTAAATCAGTTGGACTCATCTCAGTGACTAGTTTTTCTCAACTTGAGAAGTGTCAATTACCAAAACCTTTGTCGAGGAATCAATATGAACTACCGGTGTAGACTCAATTCCCTTTATCTTATATTCTTTAGCACCGGTGGCTTCACCACTTGGTGCAGTGTCAATTATCAGTGGAGTATTATCCACAATATTCATAGTGTCCTTTACATTTCCTTGCTCAAAAAAAGTTTGTGCCGGTATAGACTGTACACTTTCCTTTACTGTCAGTTGTGTCTGTATATCTATAGTTACTGTCGGTTTAGTCAAAATTGGAGTTGAACTATCCAAAATACCTTTCCCTTTAAATCTGTCCGAGATGGTGGAAGTTGTTTCTTTAACAAATTCTTCATGAGATGTAAGAAAATTTGGATTCTTCTAGAAGAATTTAGTCCGACCATCTTTGGTTTCATTTACTACCTCATTAACTCTGCCCATCATTAGGCTTATTTATCGGGGTTTGCTACTAATTACTATTCTATTTGCAACATCTATGCATCTTTTCATTTCCTCATTGTTTATTAAACCACACATTTCCAAAAGTTCTACTTCCTTAATTTCTCTATCCCTCTTGATTGCATCAAGTCTTCTAGCATCTAATTTATTATATAGTGATAGAGGAATTTCCTTCAAAATTTCTACTAAGGCTTTCTTATATATCCATGTATAACAAAATTGCCTCTTCAATCCTCTAAATCTTCATAGTAAATGGATACATTTTTTATCATTCCATCCTTTGTAATTTCATCAATTAATTCAGCACAGGTCATTTTGGTCTTATTAGGCTCAGTATCATCACTCTTCTTATTTTTGCTTGTGGTTGTTGGAGTAGATGTATCTGGTTTTCTCTTTTGTATAGGCTTCCTTGTCGAAGGTGGTGGTGCAGTAGGTTTAGTTGCCTTTCTAACAAGTCTCCTCCTAGGCTCCACCTTCTTCTTCTCTACCAGTGGTTGATCTACTTTCTTCCTTTGTACCCTTCTAAAAGCTAGAGGTTATTTGTCCTCAGGGTCAGAATCAAAAGTGATGGTAGAAATGTAAGCTTAAGGCTTCTTTATTTCTGTAGTACTAGCCACTGCTGGTTTTGTTGCCGGTTTGGATCCAGAACCCAGATGAGTGTCTATCTTATGAATTACATCCTGTATATGTGCATACATCTTATCTATTTTCTTCTCCCTTCTCTTTCTGTTGAAGCCAGTTTTGACTTCAAGGGCCTTCTCTTTTTCCGTGCCAAAATGCTCTATTTTGTCATCCAATGGGGCATCTAGCAACACTTTTGCATAGAGGTTCAGAATGTTATCATCCATCTCATATCCAAGTTTTGTAACCCATATGGTCCTTCGTTCAACTTCTTCCATGAGGGTTTCATCGGTCTTCACCATGAAATAGATATCAGTGGAGTACTTTTCCACAATGTTCTTTGATAACCTCTCCCCCTGCCTCATGTTTCATTGGAATGTTTTGAAATAAACCCAAAGTTTCTCATCTTTGCCGATACCAAGATTGGTGATTTCTTCCTTTATCTGCATACCTACTGGTATGTCATGAGCCCAATGCTTCTTCCCTAGACCAGGTAGCTCATTCAGGTTGTAAAGCATTAAAGAAACAATTAAATTTCTGTATCTAAAAGTTCTTTTTCTTAACTCCCTTGATATTTCCAAGGTTCAACATCAATTCATTCCTCAACCATTCACATAAATCATATTTTTCATTATTCCTCAGCTTCTAATATGCAGCATGAATGCAAGAACTAGCAACAGAATTCAATCAATTAGATTGAGTTACCTTATAACCTATTATCATGCTTGTAAATTTCACATAAGTGTCGGTGATTGTGCTGATCCTCATTGATTTGCTATCAGGAGTTTCACTTGTGAGTTTCTCAACCTCAAGTTTGGAAATTTTCTTGTCAAGTTCTTGTTTGACTTTGGGTAAGTCAGTGACTGCTTGAATAGCCTCCTTAGTGATCATGTAAGGCCGATCCAGCCAGATGAACTCTTTGTGAACCCTACTTAGAATGTATTTGATGACCTCATCTTTGAATTATGGTATGTACAGAATACTGGTTAACCCTAGATTCTCAATTTCGTTGTATTCCGGCTTGATGGTTTCGGAGCTACCTAGTATCACGGATTGATACATTCTTTTGATTTCCTCTGTGCCTAGATCCTCCAGGGTGCAGTGAATGTATGTCCTCACATCTTCAACATACATCACGTCATTAGGAACCCTAGAAATTTCTCTCGCAAAGTCTTCTTTCTTAGCAATCAGGGGAACCTCCTTGAATACGGGCCTCAACCTATCCTTAACTTCAACAATGGTTGGATTTGCATTAAAATTAGGATTTGAAGATCCAGATGCCATTTTCGAAGAATACTCAAAAGTGAACATCGATGGAATATTTAGTTCTTCTTAGAGAAATGCTCGAAATCCTTTCAGAATGCCTTTGCTCGCTCTTAATTCACCTAAAATTCACCTTTACTTCGCTCTGAATGCTTGAATGCAGGGTGAGTGAAAATGAATTCACTTTCCCCTTTTATCAGCAAATAAAACCCTAATCTTTCTCTATCATAAATGCTTCATAATGTACCCTACCAGATGCCGGTTTCATAGTCTTATGCTAGGTGAACCTTCAACAATGATGAACTCAACTTTCCAGATCTCTTTCGATCTCCTCCAGGGGAATAAGAAATATTTACAATGAATTTTCCAACCCTAAGGCCTATGGCTTAGTTACCGATGGAATTTCCTACCGGTGCAGGAATGCTTTGTTCTACCAGTGGAGTTACTGGTGTTGTTGCATTTCCACTTGGCTCTTCAGATTTTCTAACCCATCCCTTGGTGTGATCTTGTTGTATTTCATCTACCTTTTGCTTTCCTTTCTCATTATCTTTATCATTGCTAATCGGTTGGGTCTTTCTTCTAGAGTACTTAGCAATATGACCTATTTTGTTGCATGCATAACATGTAACATTGTTCTTTTGAATTGCTTTAACATATCCGGTGTCATTCCTTGACCTACAATGATTAGAAAAATGTCTAAAATTTCCACATACATGATATTTAACATTCATTCTACAATCTTCTGATCTTTGACCATATTTCTTGCGATTTGTGCATTGATCGGGAACAAAATTGTAGTTTTGATTTTCTTTATTTCTATATTATTTAGCCATATGCTCAAATTTAGTGCAAACAAAACATCTACCATTGAATTTATAAGCATTAGATTGCCTTACCGGTTTCCTCTGTTCTGATGAGTTCTGCATATCGGCTATCTGATCTCCATTTCCAGTACTAGAGCTTTCACCTTGTACAAATCCAAGTCCTCTAGAATGATCAATCTGCCTTTGTTTTTTCAATAAGTCATCCAACTATGCAACACTAATTCTGAATTTTTCTTTATACTCACTTGTAGTAGTCAGATCATTTCTCAGAGTAGTTATTTGTCTTTTAAGTTCTTGTTCATTGTTCTGGGAGTGTGCCAAATCAGTTCTCAATAGATTATTCTCAGGAGTCAATTTGCCACATTCATCAATTTTTTTCTTCAGAGATATAACAAGATTATCTTCCTGCTTCTTTCTGTCCTCAATATCTTTTGATAACCTCATAGTCAGGTCTTGCATTTCATTCTTCATGAGCACATTTTCTTGACTTAGTTTCTGACATTGTTCCTTAAGTGCATTCTTCTCCTCATCATCCGAGTTTTGCAAAAGTTCCTTTCTCTTGGCTTGAGTAGATGATAACCTTTCTTGTAGGATAAGAATGAATTAATTTGCAGAATTCAATTCATCTTGCAATTTCAAGTTCTTCACCCTTTCAGCATCATAATCCTCAAGAGTCATCTCAAGTTGCTTTTCCATGGCTATGTTCAAAGATTCTGGTTTCAAGATCTTCCTCAAGATATTAAAATTCTTTCGAGGTACCAGGCTTTGATATCAATTGTCGGGATCCAAGAACACTAAGAGGGGGGGGGGGGGGTGGGGTGAATCAATGTTCTGTCGGTAAGATAAGATTTTATTCTCTTATACCATACACATATAAACCGGTAAACAAATAAAACATCTTATCGACTTTACAAATAAATCTAGCCTAAAGTTCAACTCTCATAACTATTTGGGTTGTTAAGATGTTTTTATATTTTCACTACTTGTGTTATACAATTGGGAATTATGACCCTCACATTCACAATTCACAGTCAACATGTGCCTTAATCATTACTCAAATTATTCATATGCAAACCCAAATCATATAAATAATAAATGTCAAATCGACCTAAACACATCAATGGAGTCACCTAATCAATGTCTCCTACTCCCTAATAGATAACGGGAGATCAATTACACTATCTACAATATGCAATAAACTTCTACAAACCTTACAAAATGAATAATTAGCTCACTACATCATGGTCATGGATATTGGAGGATCCTCTTAGAATGGTTTAATCTTCTTAAATTCCATTCCATAGTTTAATTATAAGCTTTAGTAAACACTCTTGTCCAAGAACTCCAACACCATGACTTGACCAAAGGTAACTTAGGTAACTTTGTCAATCACAAACATTTAATGAAATTATAGAAGTCCTTAACACCCAAGGCTAATCAGAACATGAATAGAGTCTTCAAGGTTTTCACCATGGTTGTATATCCTAGTTTGCCATATGAAGTTAGATCTATCTCCCCTTAGAACCAAAATGCAACACTTTCCCACCCTTACATAGAAAACTATTTCAACTCTAACTCTCACGCACAAGCTTCTATCATGTCCCTACCATGACAGCCAGACTCACACCATCTCTAATAAGGGGAAATTGTCTTGTTTCAAGACTTCACAATTTTCTATAACTCAAATCATGCCCAAACATCAATCTGACCATTTGTTAATGCAAAGAATGATATATACACAACAATCAAGGTATATATCATTGTCTTTGAGGAGTGGTCCTATTATCAACTAAGGCAAAAACCTTATTATTAGTGTTTCAATCTCAACCTTAGTGGAGCAATGATCTCTATTGTGTGTTGAAAATTGTAGCTAGCTCAGATACCTGACTATTGAATTTTAATGTTGTCAATGACAATTAAAACTCCTATCTATTACCTCTCATGCAATCCAAACCACTTAGGTCTGGGCCCAAATACATGTGACTTGTAATTATGTCTTGCTAGGAATATTGGGCAAGACCTATATATAATGCAACTTGTGGATAGGACAGGCCGTATAAATGTAACTTGTAATTTGGTCTGACCCTAATTGGGCGATGTAACTTGTGGTACTATATTGAATGTAACTTGCAACTTGTGAATAGGGTAGACCCTATCTTATGTATCTTGTAATCTTAACCCCATGTTTTGGTGCCAAGTTGAAAGGGCCGACCTATAGTGAATTGGTAGGCTGAGTCACATATACATACAAAGGCTTAGTCTATCCACACACTGTCAGCATGATGTCTTCAATCAAAAAATTATCTCCTTCATTTAGCAAAGTGTTTCTTTGAGTCAGTGAACTATAATTTAAGGATAGCGAACCATCTTGCAGTGACAATGATCTTCATTCTAGAGACAACAAACTATTCTCAAGGGTAGCGAACTTCATCTTGTGGACAACGAGCTTCATTTGAAGGCTCCGAACTATCATTGATGACAACGATCTTCATCCTAGAGAAGCGAACACTATCTTTAGGGCAGCAAACCTCCTTAACAGCAGATACCCTATGCTTAGAGACAAGTTTATCATTTGTATATCCTTTGTTGAAGGTGTTATCCTATTGTGTATATTTTGCTGGTTCTGATTGCTTCAAGTGTTGAAGCCATATTGTAAGATACTTCTGATTGTTTTTTGTGCACATTGTTTTGCTTTCTCTTATTGCTATTTTTGGCTATAGTCTGATCCTAAAATTAACATGTCAGTTATTTAGAGATGCATACATGCCAGATAGACCCAATACTTATCAACTTGTACCAAGAACAACAAAAGGTGAGTTGTTTGGGAATGGGCAAGTTGAAGACCCCATCCAATAGGCTTAATAGCCTCCAATACCCAAGGTCTTAAAATCAAGGTCAAGGTCTGAATCATACCCCACATGATAAAAGCGAACCAACAAGCACCATTGTAATTGGCATGCGTATTCTTTTTTTTTTTTTTTTAAATCTTCGTCGGAATTCTGACGGCAACACAACTTTGCATCGACGACCAAATTGTCAGATCAACAACATCCTCGTCGGTGAAACATTTCTGGCCGGTGTCGGAATTTTGATGCTAAATGAAGAATAATCCGATGAGGATGTTGTATGTTCGATGATACTTTCTTGTCGGATGGTCGTCGTAGTCATAGTCGATGCATATTTGTGGTGAGCGTCAAAATTCTAAAGTCCATCTGACGACATTTTTGGCCGGAGGAGCGATCATGGATGCTGCTAGAAGATTTTAGGATGTTGTCAAAATTCAGACATTAAATGGCATCATCAGAATGTCCGATGATGATTTTTTGACGGTATCGTTTATTGGTAATATGATGAAAAGTAGTCAAAATTCTGATGATAGGCCATCGGAAATCAGGCCCGAATGTACTAGTGGAGGGTACTGTAGACAAGGGAATAATTGATCAATCAATTACATTAATGCACAGATTGACACCTGATTGTTAGATTGAAGATGGAGCAAGCCATTCCGACAAGCTCAAGACTCTAACAAAACATATTTCTAACAATTTTCAATCTCTGAGGCAAATTGCAGACTGACAGACTTTAGAAAATTCACTATAGCTAAAAGAGCAGCCTTTGACCAGATAATAGAAATAGAGAAAAAGAAAATTGAGGTTAAACTCATTCCTATTGAGAATCATTTGAAACAAGGTACAAATATCTACAGAGTGTGTTGTAACATAGGAATTATTCCAGCTAATGTAGATAATAGAGTAAAGGAGTTACATGATAAGGTAGCTAGTATTGCTAATTGTTTTGATGGATTAACCACACTGACCACATCTATTGATGGAAAAAATTTCTCCTTGGAGAACCAATTTTTTTGTTTTGAGAAGGAGAGAGATAAATTCATTAAGAGAGCAAGAAGTCTTAGAGGATTGGTGAGTCCCAGATTGGATTCATTGGGTGTTCATAAGAGAGAGTGCATGGACATGATTGCTAAACCCACACCGACAGATGTCAAGGAGAAGGAAACACTTTCCCACTTACTAAGTGGACTAGCATCTATATCTGACACCTTCAAAACTAGTTGGGATACATATCTTTTGTTGTTGAATCAGGCCTACCCATAAATTTTGAAGTTGGTTGAACCCCGGTGAAATTAATAGTATTCATTTATTCTTTTGTACTGAATTCTTTCAATTTTTTCACCGGTCTTTTACATTGATGCCAAAGGGGGAGTATGTATATATGTGAAAAATATTAGAAAAATCAGACATGATCACATGGGAAGGATATCAAGATATCAAAAGTAGTGTATTGCTTAAGGGGAACATAATTCAATTGAACCGGCAGGGAATCCATTTTTCACATGCGTGTTGCCATCAATGCCAAAGGGGGCGATTGTTGGGAATTGACACTCATCAGATTCATTTTGTTGTCATTGATGGCAACAAGATTAGATGGAAATCATATAGTGACAGACACTGACTTTGGAGCATTTAGGGCTACACCGGCACAAACATTAGTACTTGAAGGAATCCGACATCTAGAAATATTTATTCAGTAAATCATTTTGTAATTATTGTCAAGGCCGACATTGAATAACTTTTGTAAAAGCATTGCAAGCCGATATAAGGCATATTGTTTGTAATGGGTATATAGGCCAGTCTACTAGGTCATTTTCAAGTGTGATAATTATATTGTTGGCATATGTGCAGAGTATGATCACTTGATGATATTGTATGTTGTCATTGATGTCAATATGTTGAAGAGTGAACCAGTATATTGAAGTAAGCAACTTGCAAAGAGAACCGGTATGATGTTGTGAACCGGTATATGTGAAAAAGTGAAGTGGTATGTCTGTCCAAGTGAACCGGTATGTTGGAATGTGAACTGGTATATGGAATGTTTTGTATCAAGGTCTCATATGGTATGACTACCGATTGGTAGTCTTAGCTTTAGGGTTTCCGATTGAAGTGTTCCAAGCTTGTGTGATTCAACCGATGACATCGTGTGATGAGTTAGCATTGTAATGAAGAACAGATTGTGTTGCCACGTCAGCCTTGTGTGTGTGAAGGATCTTGCATGAAGGAGATTGATCCTATCTACCTCGAGAATGTGCGTAGTCTCTGTAAATAGTGGAGAACACGTGATGGGTTATCAGCCTCCAAGAAGCAGTGAAGAACGAACATTTGAGAACATCTTGAGATCTATTCAAGACTGTTGTAATCAATGCAATATGTTCAATGGCTAGGATTGAACCAACTGAATTGCTTAACCTAAATGTTTAGGGTTTAGGGTTTATGCTACCGACCTATTTGTTCCCTATAAGGTCAATTTTGTTTTTCATGTTGGGGTTGTTGGAAAATGTTGTGTGTGTATCTAAGTGTAGAGATATGTGATTCTTGCCAGACCAGATAAGAGAATAGATGCTTGCAGAGTGTGGTTGTAGAAGGAAAGAACTGAAGCGGATCTGCATTGGCATTGAGTGTTGTTACTAGATCACTGTAATACCTATTGATCTCTAATCACTTCAATAGTTGGAAAATCCCTTAACAGGGTAGCTTTAAACAACTTGTTGTAAATCCTTTAACAGGGTGACTCAAAATCATTTATTTGTGGTGAGTGTCAAAATTCTGACGACGTTTTTGGCCGGAGGAGCGATCATGGACACCGCCGGAAGATTTTAGGATGTCATCAAAATTAAGACATTAAATGGTATCGTCAGAATGTCCTAAGACAAGTTTTTGACAGTATCATTTATCGGTAATACGATGAAAAGTAGTCAAAATTCTGACGACAGGCCATCGAAAATCAACCTCGAATGTACTAGTGGAAGGTATTGTAGACAAGGTAATAATTGATCAATCAATTATAGTATTGCATAGATTGACACCTAATTTTAGATTGAAGATGAAGCAAGCCCTTCTGACAAGCTCAAGACTCTAACAAAACATATTTCTAACAATTTTCAATCTCTGAGGCAAATTGCAAACTGTCAAACTTTAGAAAATTCACTATAGCTAAAAGAACAGCCTTTGACCAAACAATAGAAATAGAGAAAAATAAAATTGAGGTTAAACTCATTCTTATTGAGAATCATTTGAAACAAGGTACAAATATCTACAGAGTGTGTTGTAACATAGGAATTCTTACAGCTAATGTAGATAGCAAATTAAAGGAGTTACATGATAAGGTAGCTAGTATTGCTAATTATTTTGATGGATTAACCACACTGACCACATCTATTGATGGAAAAATTTTGTCCTTGGGGAACCAAATTTTTTCTTTTGAGAAGGAGAGAGATAAATTCATTAAGAGAGCAAGAAGTCTTAGAGGATTGGTGAGTCCCAGATTGGATTCATTGGGTGTTCATAAGAGAGAGTGCATGGACATGATTGTTAAACCCACATTGGCAGATGTCAAGGAGAAGGAAACACTTTCCCACTTACTAAGTGGAATAACATCTATATCTGACACCTTCAAAACTGGTTGGGATACATATCTTCAGTTGTTGAATCAGGCTTACCCATAAATTTTGAAGTTGGTTAAACTCTGGTGAAATTAATAGTATTCATTTATTCTTTTGTACTGAATTCTTTCAATTTTTTTCACCGGTCTTTGACATTGATGCCAAAGGGGGAGTATGTATATATGTGAAAAATATTAGAAAAATCAGACATGATCACGTGGGAAGGATATCAGGATATCAAAATGAGTGTATTGCTCAAGGGGAACATAATTCAGTTGAATCGGCAAGGAATCCATTTTTCACATGCGTGTTGCAATCAATGCCAAAGGGGGAGATTGTTGGGAATTGACACTCATCGGATTCATTTTGTTGTCATTGATGGCAACAAGATTAGATGGAGGTCATATACTGATAAACATCGACTTTGGAGCATTCAAGGCTACACCAGCATCGACACTGACACCAACATCGGTACTTGAAGGAATCCGACATCAAGAAAGATTTATTTAGTAAATCATTTTGTAATTATTGTCAAGGCTGACATTGAATAACTTTTGTAAAAGCATTGCAAGATGACACAAGGCATATTGTTTGTAATTGGTATATAGGTCAGCCCGCTAGGTCATTTTGAAGTGTGATAATTATATTGTTGGCATATGTGCAGAGTATGATGACTTGATGATATTGTATGTTGTCATTGATGTCAATATGCTGAAGAGTGAACCGGTATATTGAAGTAAGTAACTTGCAAAGAGAACTGGTATGATGTTGTGAACCGGTATATGTGAAAAAGTGAAGCGGTATGTCTGTCCAAGTGAACCGGTATGTTGGAATGTGAACCAGTATATGGAATGTTTTGTATCAAGGTCTCATATTGTATGACTACCGTTTGGTAGTCTTAGCTTCATTATTTCCGGTTGAAGTGTTCCAAGCTTGTGTGATTCAATCGATGACATCGTGTGATGAGTTAGCATTATAATGAAGAATAGATTGTGTTGCCACGTCAGCCTTGTGCGCGTGAAGGATCTTGCATGAAGGAGATTGATCCTATCTACCTCAGGAATGTGCATAGTCTCTATAAATGGTGGAGAATGCAGGATGGGTTATCAGCCTCCAAGAAGTGGTGAAGAACGAACGTTGGAGAACATCTTGAGATCTATTCAAGACTGTTGTAATCAATGCAATATGTTCAACGGTTAGGATTGAACAGACTGAATTGCTTAACCTAAATGTTTAGGGTTAGGGTTTATGTTACTGACCTATCTGTTCCCTATAAGGTTGATGTTGTTTTTCATGTTGAGGTTGTTGGAAAATGTTGTGTGTGTATATAAGTGTAGAGATACGTGATTCTTGCCAGACCAGATAAGAGAATAGATACCTACAGAGTGTGGTTGTAGAAGGAAAGAACTGAAGCGGATCTGCATTGGCATTGAGTGCTGTTACCAAATCACTGTAATACCTGTTGATCTATAATCACTTCAACAATTGGAAAATCCCTTAATAGGGTAGCTTTAAACAACTTGTTGTAAATCCTTTAACAAGGTGAATCAAAATCATTTATTTGTGGTGAGCGTCAAAATTCTGACGTACATCTGATGACATTTTTGGCCGAAGGAGCGATCATGGACGCTGCTAGAAGATTTCAGGATGTCATCAAAATTCAGACATTAAATGGCATGATCAGAATGTCTAACGACAAGTTTCTGATAGTATCATTTATCGATAATACGATGAAAATTAGTCAAAATTCTGACGATAGGCCATCAGAAATCAACCCCAAATGTACTAGTGGAGGGTACTGTAGACAAGGGAATAATTGATCAATCAATTACAGTATTGCATAGATTGACACCTAGTTGTCAGATTGAAGATGGAGCAAGCCCTTCCGACAAGCTCAAGACTCTAATAAAACATATTTCTAACAATTGTCAATCTCTGCGACAAATTGCAAACCGACAGACTTTAGAAAATTTACTATAGCTAAAAGAGTAGCCTTTGACCAGATAATAGAAACAGAGAAAAAGAAAATTGAGGTTAAACTCATTCTTATTGAGAATCATTTGAAACAAGGTACAAATATCTACAGAGTGTGTTGTAACATAGGAATTCTTACAACTAATATAGATAGTAGATTAAAGGAGTTACATGATAAGGTAGCTAGTATTGCTAAATATTTTGATGGATTAACCACACTGACCACATCTATTGATGGAAAAATTTTGTCCTTGGAGAACCAAATTTTTTCTTTGCGAAGGAGAGAGATAAATTCATTAAGAGAGCAACAAGTCTTAGAGGATTGGTGAGTCCCAAATTGGATTCATTGGGTGTTCATAAGAGAGAGTGCATGGACATGATTGCTAAACCCACACCGACAGATGTCAAGGAGAAGGAAACACTTTCCCACTTACTAAGCGGACTAGAATCTATATCTGACACATTCAAAACCGGTTGGGATACATATCTTCAGTTGTTGAATCGGGTTTACCCATAAATTTTGAAGTTGGTTAAACTCTGGTGAAATTAATAGTATTCATTTATTCTTTTGTACTGAATTCTTTCAATTTTTTTCACCGGTCTTTGGCATTGATGCCAAAGGGGGAGTGTGTATATATGTGAAAAGTATTAGAAAAATCAGACATGATCACATGGGAAGGATATCAGGATATCAGGAGTGTATCGCTCAAGGGGAAGATAATTCAGTTGAACCAACAGGGAATCCATTTTTCACATGCATGTTGCCATCAATGCCAAAGGTGGAGATTGTTAGGAATTGACACTCATTAGATTCATTTTGTTGTCATTTATGGCAACAAGATTAGATGGAAGTCATATACCGACAGACACCAACTTTGGAGCATTCAGGGCTACACCAGCACCAACATCGGTACTTGAAGGAATCCGACATCTAGAAAGATTTATTTAGTAAATCATTTTGTAATTATTGTCGAGGCCGACATTGAATAACTTTTGTAAAAGCATTGCAAGCCGACATAAGGCATATTGTTTGTAATGGGTATATAGGTCAGCCTACTAGGTCATTTGCAAGTGTGATAATTATATTGTTGGCATATGTGCAAAGTATGATGACATGATGATATTGTATGTTTTCATTGATTTCAATATGCTGAAGAGTGAACTGGTATATTGAAGTAAGCAACTTGCAAAGAGAACCAGTATGATGTTGTGAATCGGTATATGTGAAAAAGTGAAGCGGTATGTCTGTCCAAGTGAACCGGTATGTTAGAATGTGAACCAGTATATGGAATGTTTTGTATCAAGGTCTCATATGGTATGACTACTGGTTGGTAGTCTTAGCTTCAGTGTTTCCGGTTGAAGTGTTCCAAGCTTGTGTGATTCAATTGATGACACCGTGTGATGAGTTAGCATTGTAATGAAGAACAGATTGTGTTGCCACGTCAGCCTTGTGCACATGAAGGATCTTGCATGAAGGAGATTGATTCTATCTACCTTAGGAATGTGCATAGTCTCTGTAAATGGTGGAGAACGTGTGATGGGTTATCAGCCTCCAAGAAGCGGTGAAGAACGAACGCTGGAGAACATCTTGAGATCTGTTCAAGACTGTTGTAATCAAAGTAATATGTTCAACGATTAGGATTGAACCGACTGAATTACTTAACCTAAATGTTTAGGGTTTAGGGTTTATGCTACCGACCTATTTGTTCCCTATAAGGTCAATGTTTTTTTTCATGTTGAGGTTGTTGGAAAACATTGTGTGTGTATCTAAGTGTAGAGATACGCGATTCTTGCCAGACCAGATAAGAGAATAGATACCTGCAGAGTGTGGTTGCAGAATGAAAGAACTGAAGCAGATCTGCATTGGCATTGAGTGCTATTACTAGATCACTGTAATACCCATTGATCTCTAATCACTTCAACAGTTAGAAAATCCCTTAACAGGGTAGCTTTAAACAGCTTGCGGGAAATCCTTTAACAGGGTGACTCAAAATCATTGAGTTCTTAAAATCCTCTATCAAGGTAACCTTTAACAGGGTTTAACCCTTAACCGGGTATTTAGCCATCCCTTAATCGGGTGATCCCTAGCAGGATCGGTTCCTAACAGATCCTATTGTAACGGTCTTTAACCAGACCAGGCTCCTAACAAAGCGGACCTCAAAAGGGTTCAAAGAACAACTTGTGGGTATTCATCCCCACCATGGTTTTTCCCCGTTGGGTTTCCATGTGAAAAATATGTGTGTCATGTGTGATGCTTTATTATTTTCTGTCAAGTGGTAAATCATGTTGAACTAGCAGGTTATTATATTTCTAATTGTAGAGTACTAGTGTATACGTATGGGTGAAGTGGAAATAAGATGTTAGATTGTGTGGAAAGCTAAGTGTTACCGGTTTAGGTCCTTCACCTTCTCACTATGTTTAACCGGTAGTAATCTGGTTTAGACCAGTGTTAGTGATTGCCAATCAAGTGCACTGTTTGTAGTCAAACCGGTTTAGGAAAAGTGATTTTTGCCTGTATTGATTCACCCCCCCTGTCAGTATCAGTTTGGTACTAACTGTTCATCATTTATTCATCAATTGGTATCAGAGTGTCCTCCAGGTCCTTTGTGTTGTAAGCTTAACCGCTTGAGGTAAAGATCCTACTCTAATGATGAAGAGGGAAGGTCCAAAGTTCAACAGAGACAACTTTAAAATATGGAAGGACAAAATGAAGATATACATCAGAAGCATGCCTCCTTAACACTGGAGCTATGTTGAGAATGCTTATGTTATCCCTACCAGTACTCTCATCGATGATCAAAAGAGAGAGATTCATGAGAATGGGCAAGTCATGGAAGCCCTAATCAACAACTTATCTGACATTGAGTTTATTCATGTTCATGATAAAGAGAATCCCAAAGAAGTATGGGATGCCCTTGAGAATATCTATGGCAGTGATGAGCATGTGAAACAAGTTAAGGAAGAAATCCTCAGGGGAAAGTTTGAAGACATGCAGATGTTTGAAGGAGAGACCATTCAACAATATGGAATAAGAATCAAAATGGTCATAGGAGATATCAAGAGTGCAGGTGGTAAAATAGAAGATTCCACTGTTGTTAGCAAAGTTTTGAGATCCTTATTACCGGTCTATACAATAAGGGTTGCTTCTATTCAGGAGTTGAGGTCTGTAGACAAGACAAAGGTATCCCTGGACTCCATCATTGCAAATTTAACAGCTTATGAGCTAAATTATTATGATGGCAATATTCAGAAGACTGAATCAACTTTTAGAGCATTTGTTGCACCATCTAGAAAAGGCAAAGAAGCTAGTACTAGTGGTGAACCAAGACAAAGTAGAGAAATGGATGATGAGGAGATCCTAATGGAATTTGAGGCTCTTCTTGCCAAGAGACTTCCCAAGGGAACTGATAAATACAGAGGTAAGATTCCTTTGAAATGCTTTTCTTGTAACCAGATAGGACACATTGTTGTAAACTGCCCTAATGGTGACAACAAGGACAAACCAGAGAGGTTCAAGAAGGTGAAAGGAGGAAACTGGAGAAACTGATTTGTAACAGTTGGTGAAGGTGTCACTGATGAGGAATTAGAAGATGAAGAAAATGAAGATATTGTGTTTGTAGCAGTCAAGGAAGATGTGTCAGACAAGAAGGCTCTTGTCTCCTGCTTTGATAATTCCAATGAGTGGATTATTGACAGTGGCTATTCTCACCATATGACTGGTGACCGGAGTAAGTTTCTATCTCTGGAAGAGTATGATGGTGGTGTGGTTCATTTTGGTAATGATGCACCATGTATGGTAAAAGGCAGAGGGTCCATCTCTTTGAATGGAAGAAGCAGTGATGACAATGTGTATTGGGTAGAAGGTCTCAGACACAACCTTTTGAGTGTTGCTCAACTGAATGATAGTGGACTCACTCTGGAATTCAAAAATGGAGTGTGCAAAATCAAAGGAAAGAATGGTGAACTGATGGCTACTGGTATGCAGACCAAAGGTAACCTATTTCAGCTAAATGCTAATGCCAATACATGTCTAATGACTAAGTTTGAGGATAGATGGATATGGCATAGGAGACTCTGCCATGTAAACTTTGATAATATTGTGAAGGCCAGTAAGATCAAAGCAGTTAGAAGATTGCCTATGCTGAGAAAACTAGAGAATGCTTTGTGCAGAGAGTGTCAACTGGGGAAAATGTCTTCCTCGACCTTCAAAGGTAAACCTCACTCCAGACAATTTACTTGATTTTGTGCATACTAATTTGTGTGGTCCTATGAAAACTAGGAGTGTGCAGGGAGATAGGTATTTTATGATTCCTACTGATGATTTCTCAAGAATGATGTGGGACAAATCTGAAGCTTTTGGAAAGTTCAAAGCCTTCAGAGCACTGGTTGAAAAAGAAAGCGGTAAGAGGATTAAATGCTTAAGAACTGGTCAAGGAGGAGAATTCACTTCTGGTGAATTCAACAAATACTGTGAAGGGAATGGCATCAAGAGGCATATGTCTGCCCCCCGGACTCCACAACAGAATGGCCTAGCAGAAAGGAACAACTAGACTGTGGTTAAAGTAGCTAGAACTATGTTGATCCAAGGGAAGGTTCCTCACACCTTTTGGACAGAAGTGGTGAGCACTGCAGTCTACACAATGAACTGGGTAATCATCAAAAAGGGTAAAGATAAAACACCTTATGAGTATTGGACCAATAAGACACCACTGGTAAGCTACTTTAGAGTGTTTGGTAGTAAATGTTATTGTTTATGGTGAAAATGGGTAAAACAATAATAATGATATTGAAAGGCTAAATGAATTCAACCACAAAACCCTAGCCTAACAACAACAAAGATCCACCATAACATATGAAGATTACCTAAGACAATGCAAATCAAATGAAATCACAAAGATTATACCATCACATGTCCAATAGGGTTTGGATCTCCATTCTTCCTATCTCCATTGATCTTGCTTGATATATTTGCTCTCAGATTTTATGTGCACAAGAGCTCAACAAAGAACAGAATGTGGTTGCAAGTAGGATCACCTATGTTCAAAAGCGTAGTGTAGTCAAGTAGTCAACGGAGTTGAATGCATAGTTTGATTAGGATGCATAGATTGATTAGGGTTTGATAATGAAGGAAGCATCTCCTTATATAGAAGACACTATATGAAATGGAGGGATTAGATTGAGAGGTGTAAAAGAGGTCGGCTATGATTAGAGGGTAGGTAAAAGAAATAATAAAATAATAAGAGGGGTAGGTAAAAGAAATAATAAAATAATGAAAGGGGTAGGTAGTGTATGAATTAAGAGATGAATGACATGTGTCATGGGTAGAAAAGGTTAATGAATTAATTAAATAAATAAAGATTTATTTAATTAATAGAAGGAGTGAGATCAATTAAATAAATAAGATATTTATTTAATTTAAGAAAAGGATAATTTAAATAAATAAATGTATTTATTTAAATGAGAAATAAGGCTAGAAGAGGATAAATGAATTAATTAAATAAATAAAGATTTATTTAATTAATAGAAGAATTAAGCTTAGATAATTAAATAAATAAAGATATTTATTTAATTAGACTGGACAATTTTAGGTGTCTACATTTTGCCCCTCTTTAAGACAATGTGGCTTGTCGTGTTGTTTCAAAGAAGATAATATGAATTGATACAAAGTTGCCCCAAGATGGGAATGATATGCCCCCTTGAGAGATTGGATGAAAATGTGTGAAAAGACCATAGACAATCTCTCGATAAGAAAGAAAGGCTAGAATGGACTGACCAGATAAAGTGACAAAGTCACGAGATAATGAAGACTAACATAGGAGACGAGGGCTAGGGTAGTCTATAAGATAGACCACAAGGGGAAAACATCCTCATTGTCATCCACACATCCAAGAGATCAGAGTGCAGAGCAAGATAAAGCAGTAGTAGTCAGCAGCGATGGCAATGGCTCACAGATTCGATCGCGTTCGCCAATTTCAGAGGCCAGCAGAGGCAAGAGAGCCAATAAGTACCACAAAACCTCCTTGTACTCTGATGCATTTATTGTTGTCATTAACGCATGCTAGGTAATGTAATAAATGCGTGTTTATGTCAGGAAAACACGTTTGTGTCCAAAAATGTGAATTTGTGTCTTCCAGGTCAAATCGGCAGTTTTGTGATGAACATACGTTGTCGATTGGATAAGCTGCTGAGAGGATATACTCAAGAAGGTCCTCTATCGAAGACTAGGATAACAAATAGGGCTAGGATTGACAATTCTATGATAGAACATACGTTGCCAATTAGGAAACTTCTCAAGAGGATTCTCTCAAGCAGAGGCCCAAGGATAAGATAGATCAAGGCACTTTGTGATGAACAATGAGTACCAAGATATAGTACTTTGTGATGAACAGGGAGTACTAAAATATGAGCAGCACTTTGTGATGAACAATGAGTGCAAATGTGAGCAGCACTTTGTGATGAACAGGGAGTGCAAGAACACATAGTACTTTGTGATGAACAAGGAGTACCACTAGGATAGAAGCAACACTTTGTGATGAACAATGAGTGTCACTAGGATAGAAGCAACACTTTGTGATGAACAGTGAATGCCACTATGACTGACATGATTGATTTGTTTGATTGCAGGAGTATTTGCCTATGCTGGAGTCACGGGAGAGATTCCCATCGACTCAGAGGTTGCGACCTGAGTTGACAGCCAAGGACCGAGCTGTGATTGAGGCTATGGGATTGAGACATATTCTGTATGTGCCTGAGTTTCGGGTGAACATGGGATTGCTGACTGCACTGGCAGAGAGGTGGCACTTTGAGACTTGCACTTTTTATTTGCCGATGGGGGAGATGACAGTCACCTTGGAGGATGTATATAGGATACTGAGGATACCGATCGATGGGGAGTTAGTACCTTACGATCGAGATGAAGATAGGGATGCACTGAGACGAGAGTTTCAGGATCTAGGACTGGAGATGAGGGCTGGACATGTGGCATGGGACACGATGACACAGACAGGATTGGTGCTAGCGACGGTGCTGGTAGGAGTGATCAGTGGGTTCCTCTGTATCAGTTTTGTACCATTTTTTATGATGATGTAGACACTCGCGGGTGATTGTAGCCATATGATTTTGACATCATTGTATCATGACACTTTATATATATATATATATATATATGAGATGATTCATCTTTGCAGTAGCTATATGCATGCATACCTATGTGATGTATGTTTCTATGTGATGCTTATGATATGGATGCAAATATGTATATGATGCAATGCAATATTTTTTTTTGTTCTTTTATGTTTTATATGTGTATGCATAATGCAAATGTGAATGTATTTAATGCAAATGAATATGATAATGCAAATGTAAATTGTGTTAACAGCTGTTGTGTGCAGGATGTGATGTAGTTGTGATATCTATATGTATGTATGAAAGCTTATATGTGGTAAAGCAGGTGCAAACTACATGAAATGCAAATGTTTTTGGCGTGTCATTATACTCAGTCATGTGATAGCAGGATACACGGACTCAAGAAAGAATGATGGAAGTCAATCAAGAAAGGGGGATGGAGGATAGAAGATATGAAAGTAAAAAGAGCTTCTTGTGCGTTATCATCATTGAGCTTATTATGGCAAAATAGGATATGACAATCGAGGCATATGTTCGACCTAGAAAGTCATTGTACTTGTTTGCATGGAGATAAGACAATCACAAACAAGGAATGCCCCAGTTCACAATAGACTCTCAGTGTCCTCATATCCTTGGACAAGTCATAGCATTACTAAGAGACAATCCACAGACAACAAAGAAAAATAGGCGATGATACCCCATCCTCGCCTTTCTAGTCAAAGACATCCTAGAGATAGAATCTCTAGTCATAGACATCCTGGAAAAGCTAAAAGACATGTCACCAAAAAGATAAAATCAAAAGAAAACCAAGACTCGACACCAACATCCACTATAGTCCTCAAGTTTAGTGTCTCTTGTCACTTGTATAAGTCTTATTTGATTGTGGTCACAATGTTTACTTTCACAAAAAGGATAGATAGCACTGAACCAAAATGTTGTCCTAGTCTGTTGAAATATTTGATTTTATGAAGCCCATTGTTGCTGCTGTGTCTCATCTGAAACTGATGGAATCCATGAAACTGATACTTTATTGTGGAGAAGATGAAACTTTATTGCGGATCTGTGATGCAAATGTTGCTTTATTGCAGATTGTACGTGGATAGACTGAAGGAAGCTGGAAGAAACTGTACTCCTTGAAACATGTGATGTTCTTAGTTCCACACCCATTACTGGATGTAGGATTTGCCTTAGCCACAGATAGGAACTGATTTTGAATGGAAAGGGGTGAAAAGGGAGGTTTATTATGAATGGCTAAGCAATCTTGGATAGATCAATAACAAGCCATGATGGGAATGGGTAAGTTTATTATGAATGGATAGGTTGTGAGTGTGTGCAAAGTGAAGTGATAAAAGAGAATCCTGAAGGAGGGAGGAGCAATGTCTCTACACATGGCACTGGTGACCCAGTTTTCACCATGGTACTTGCCCAGGGCGCCACTGAAGTGGTTTTCACTGTTGGACGAAATTATTTCTCTTTACTTTTTTTGATTTTTCAATGTTTTTTGTGTCACAAGGCGCCTGTTTGCCAGGTTTTCACCAAGTAACGATTTTTATTTATTTATTTATTTATTTTTATTTTTTATTTTTTAAAATTTTATTTATTTATTTATTTATTTTTTTTTGTATTTTTTAATTTTTTAATTTTTTTTGTATTTTTGAAATTTTTGATTTTTTTGTATTTTTGAAATTTTTGATTTTTCTATATTTTTGAAATTAGGATACTCCGAAGAGCTATGTGTAAAACCTGCGAAGGTGCATGCTGTTGATAAGATCCTCCAAGGGTTCACCCTCTGTAGTTGAGAGCTGATATGCCCCAGATCCATATGCTGCTGTAATGATGTAAGGACCAAGCCAATTTGGTTCGAACTTGCCCTTCTTTTCTCTGTCTTGCTGATTTTTGGGATTTTCTCTGAGAACTAAGTCCCCTACCTCAAATATGCGAGGCTTGACTTTGTGATTGTAGCTGCATTGTTCCTTGATTGAATGATGTGTATCTCGAGTGACTGTCTTCCTTGATGAAGGAACTGAGATAGAATTACTAGTGTGTGGACTACACAGGCCCGTATGCATGTCACCTAAAGAAGTTTGGGCATCCTTGATAACAAAGTCCTTCAAGGAAGCTCCATTAAAGGTCCATGATATATCGCCAAAAGGGAAAGGATGTGTGGAACAAGTAGATGAGTGATGAAGGCTTATGATTGCGAAAAGAAGTGAAAGTAGGATAGCATGATGGAGACTTGGGATCAACAAGTATTCTTTTTGACTTGAAATTGTAGAACTTTTGCCCCCAGTTATTTTGATATTAGGGGAGATCAACTCTTGTTGTTTTTCTTTCATAGGAATTTTATCCTTGCCTTTGATTTTTTCAGAGTCCAGTAGCTTTTGATTTTGATTTGTACTAAAGGACTTCTCTTTAGTTTTGACTTTTAGATTTTTCTTTTCAAAGCTTGATTCTTGATCCCCAATGAGTAAGGGCTTTTGTAATTCTTGTTGATCCAAGTCTGGAAGTGGAGTGGAAATGGAATGAGTGGATGATATGGTAAAGCTATGTGAGTTGTCAAGAGGGTTGGCGATACACTCAATAGATTCTTCGTTGGAACCATTCTTAGGAGTATTGATATCAAGAGATGCTTGCACCACTAGAGGAGATTTGCAGTCAGACCTAGTAGCCACAACACTAGGTGCTTCGTACCCAATTCCTTGCAAATTATTTATAGACTGTTCTTGTTGACTGAATACCTTAGGAGATAGTGGGAGTTGATCAAAATGAAAGATATACTCACCACATCCCATGTCTTTAATCTTGAATTTTTCTTTTAGCTCTGCTTGTTTTGTTGTAGAAGTTTTCAAGGATTCTAGATCCACATATGCTAAAGATGGAACAACTTCTTGATTGACTGGGATTGTTATTTCTGATCTAGGTCACAGATTGTTGCAATATATGAATGGATTTGGGTCAACTTTGACAGCCACTTCAACTCCATTGTGAGGGAACTTGATACATCAATGATATGTAGATGAGACTGTGCTCATCTCATGAATCCATGGACGTCCTAGCAATATATTATATGTGAGATCGAGATCAAGTACTTGACAAACCACATCCTTTGTAACTAGCCCAACTCTGAGAGGTAAGGTGACTATACCCTTGGATGAACACTCTTCATCATCATATTCTTTGATAGTAATTTTGTTTGTAGAATTCACAGCTTTGTCGGAATATCCCAATTGTTTAATAGTGCTCAATGTACAAATGTTTAGACTTGCTCCTCCATCTATCAGGACTCCTTTGATTCTATTTTTGAGTATGAAGGCTTCAATGTGTAATGGTGCATTATGTGGCTGACTTATGGAGGCATCATTGACTTCTGTGAATGTAAGGGAGTGTGGAATGGAAAGGTATCCCACCATGGCTTGAAAGTGGTCCATGTTCAGATTAGTAGGAACATCAATTTCTCTCAAGATTTTGTCAAGAATGGATTTATGTGCGGGGGATATGCGCAAGAGTTCAAGTATGGAGATGAGCGCGGGTGTCTTCCCTAACTGTTCTACAAGGTCATACTCAGGTTTGGTTGATGAGGAAGTGGTGTTTTTAGCTGGAGCACCTTGCAAAGTGATTTTACCTCGGTGGGTTGTAACATGACATTCAGAGGTAGGTTCGGAAGAAGATCCAACGCCTTTCAGAACGATCTTGGGTCTCTGGGTAGAATTCTCAGGGGTTTTGTCCTTGATGATAATGCTAGAGACATAATTATCCATTGAGATGTGATTGATAGTTGAATCATAGTTGTAGGATGCTCTGGTATAGTTGGTTTGATCATCTGTGACTTTAGCTTTTCCTTTGTCATGTTTTGGGAATGGTTCCTTAAACATGTCATGTTCTTGATTAGATGAGTGCCCTTCAATCTCAATGTCACCCCTATCAATGAGATCTTGTATGATGTTCCTCAGTTGATGGCAATTTCCTATCTTATGACCCTTGCTCTTATGAAATTCACAATATTCATCATCATTCCACCAATTTGGTTTAACCTTTGGTTCATATGGAGGAAAATCTGGAATAATGATTACCTTGTTTGCCACTAGCTTTTTGAAAACTGACTCAAGTGGTTCTCACAATGGAGTGTACTTCCTTCGTGATTTAGAAGTTGTTTGAGTATTCACCTGATTTGATCCGGAAAAAAATGAATTTGGGTCGCACTGTATTGGCATCAACAACACCATCATTGACTGTGTTCTTGTTTTTATTCCAAAATCTTGGCTTGTCTTTTCCTTTAAAGTCATCTTTGTTTTCCTTGAATATCTTAATGACTCCTTGTTCAATTAGGACCTTTTCTGTCGCTAAGCCTTTTTCAATGACGTCCTTGAAGGTGGACAAACAAGCTTTCCTTAGATCATAGCCAATGTATTTGTTAACATTTTGGGTGAACATCTCTACCATTTGTTTTTGTGGAATTTCACAAGAGCATCTACTGGCTAGATTCCTCCATCTTTGTAAAAATGATGCAAAAGACTCTCCCTCTTTTTGCTTGGTGTTGCACAAAGTAGTGACTGATATGTCTGTCTCTATATTGTAGGAGAAATGTTGAATAAATGCCTCTGCTAAGTCACCCCATGACTTAATTCCAGGTGGAAGTTGGGAGAACCATTCCATAGCTTGATCGCCTAGGCTCTGTGGGAATAATCTCATCAAATATGTCTCTTCTGAAGCTACCTCAATGCAAGCTGTGAAAAACTGTCTTATGTGTGCCTTAGGATCCCCTTTTCCTCTATAATTATCAAATTTAGGCATCACAAAATGTGTAGGAAAAGGAGGCATTGGAATGCTCTTGTCAAATGGATAAGGACATATGTCTCTCATTGTGTATGTTGGCTTTGGTGTATTTATGTCCTCCATTTTCTTTTGTAAGTCCCTGATTTGTTGCTCCAAATTGTTCTTAGGTGGAGATCGACTTCTTGGACCATACCCTATGCTTGAGGCACCAATTGGAGGAGGAGCATGTTGCATATATGGATGATATTGATCATACACATGTTCATATGGAGGAGGTCTATAGTGATGCTGCATATATGGACCACTTGGTATAGATTCATGTTGAGGAACAAAATATCTATTTTGTCCATGTATACCATACTCTACAGGCATGTCATGTTCTAATGTGTTGCCCCCAAATTTGACACGGGGTTTCCTTGTGTCCAAATTTTGAGCATGCCTTTGAATATCCAATTGCTTTGGTGGTTGATCCGTAGCATTGATATGTGATTGAGCATATTTCTCTGCATAAGACTTCCATAATGGTCTACGAAGGTGAGTATCATATGCTTGACCATATGTATGTGGGACCTTTGGTTTTTGAAACAAAGATGATGGTGATTCAGGCACAAGATGTGGTCTTCTATTGCCTCCACTATTAGGCCTCCTTTGATCCATGTTGGAGTGAGGTTGTTGCAAAGATTGATTTTCCATTATTTGAGACATATCAAAATCATGAGGTATCTTGGCTCCACTTTGTGGCATCATTTGTAAGAAGTATTGTCTATCCCTCCTCATTATTTCCTCAACCAATCGATTGAAACGGGGATCCATAATGGATTCTTCCACATCTGCTGAATGTACTGAAAAGTTGTCCATATCATCATTGTGTGTATCATTGTTGTTTGTAGTGTCCATGTTCTCAACATTTGGAATGTTTCTATAGGCATCCATGTTAGGTAATGTAGTATGATCAGAATTGAAAAAGATATCATTGTCATACTCATAAGAACTCATGTTTGTAGACTCTTGAGCCTCTTTAGTTTCTCTCCTAGATTTTTGAAGACGGGTTTCAACCATGAACTAGGTATTGACGGAGATGTGTGAGACTAGATGAAAATGGAAAAAGTATGGAAGACCAAGGGTTGGATGAAATGTAAATGAATCTGAGGTGTACTTGCAATGTCCAAAGTGTAAGACCAAGTATGTATGTAGTAGAATAGGTGTGACTTCCAAAGAGAGGATAGTTTCTCTTGATGAGGTAAGTTGACCTTGACTCTAAGTAAGACCAAATGAGACCCAAAGGTGATAGACCTTGATGAGGGACCACTTAGCAAAATGTTGTTGTATGTAGTGTGTTGACAAAGTATGATGAGGACAAGCAAGTGACCTTTTGACTCAAGTTTAGACAAATGTAAATTTAATGCAAGATGTAAAGCAATGATGGACTTTGTGAGACCCAAAGACAAGTTGAATGCTAGATGAAAACCTGGAGAAACAACCTAGGAAGCTCAAGAATTCCGAAATAGATTGCTCTTGTTTGCTGGACTATAAAATTTTTCCAATTTGTGAAGTTGTTGGTTGTGACCAAATCTGAATGTTTGACTGTTTTTCGTGACAAGAGGACACAATGTTGATGAGGACTCAATGTTTGCAAGTGCTTAGACTCAAAATGACTCCAAGAAAAGTGTGTTGTTTGATGTAAAAATGCATACACTTGAAGATACAAAAGACACAATGTTTTGTTGTTTGGTCTTGAATGTTTTGAATGTTTAAAATAAGTCAAGCACAATTTTTATGGCTAGCCAAGACAATAGTTGTTGATCCCACATGAGGTTTTACCCCCGAGGCTACGCTATTCAGAGCGGATGCTTAGATGCTTGACCTCACTAGCTCCACCCTCAGCACTCACTTCTCGGGTCAACCAAGCATCAGTCCCCACGAAAACTCCCCGTGGAAAACTTTGTATCTCTACTAAGAATTGTATGTGTGTGGGCCGCTACCAGAGGTACGACCTCCTGCCTCAACAACTAGAAGGATTTTGGCTTCTAAAACAAAAAGGTGCTAGTAAGGGCATCCGCTCATGTGGCCATACATGTGACACTTTTAGCTCTGTAAATACAGAAGGCTCCCAGCCGGTAGGGGTTACGCCCTACAACTGATCAAATAAATTTGATCAAATGAGTTTATGGGGAGACATAGTGTCGGTATGAACTAATCAACACACGTTATCCATAGTTTTCACCATGAATACAATTGTTTATAGTGGTTCGGAAGAGGTGGGTTTTCCTCACTACCACTTGGGTCGTTCTCTTCTCACTAGTAGTCCTAATGACCACATGGGAAGATAGGCCCTCTAAAGATTAAACAAAAAGAGCCTATTGCTCAAGACACAAAAGACAATGATTCAATTTTAGTGCACCAATTGAAGTGTTTGCTAGTATATGAAAACAAGGCACACAATAAAAATTCAAAAACCCTTGCCAAGGACCTGCAACAAAGATTTATTAGTAGTTTGGATTCTTTGAAATAATCACCCCTTCCTGCAAGCACACAAGCTAGGTAAATTTTAGATCCAAAAGACTTTGTGAAATAGGGGCCTTTAACAATGCATTTTGTTGACCAATTCAAAGATCTGATTCATCATAAAAAAAGACCACCTGTAAAATTTTAAGAGATTTCCAGAAATGTAAGAAAATCCAAAAAGTTTGCTAATTTGCTCCAAAAATTAATTTTTTTATGAAAAATCATAAAAAGTTCATATAAAATGCAAAATAGATCCAAAAAATCTAAAATTTTTACTAGAGAGTCCTAATGGTCTTCCAAACTTGCATAAAAAAAATTTATGCAACAAATCCAAGTAGTTTGTGAGATATGAGTAAAATAATGCAAAACCCTAATTTTCAAAGATCTGATTTTTGAGGAATAATTTTGCATCAAAATTAAAAAAAAAAAGAACAAATCCTATGTATAATTATGAGAGATTTCGAAAAATATAAGAAAATCCAAAAAATTTGCTAATTTGCTCTCAAAATTAATTTTTTTATGAAAAATCATAAAAAATTCATATAAATTGAACAAGTGATCCAAAAAATCTGAAATTTTTACTAAATCCTTCAAATACTTTTCCTGACCTACACAAAAAATTTTATTCCAAAATTGAAAGAATTTTGTTAGATCTGATCAAAATAAGGAAAAACCCTAATTTTTAAAGATCCAATTTTTAGGAAAATATTTTACATCAAAATTAAAATCACAAAGAATATATCCTATGTATAATTATGAGAGATTTCCAAAAATGTAAGAAAATCCAAAAAATTCTCTCATTTGCTCTCAAAATTAATTTTTTATGAAAAAACATACAAAATTCATTGAAAATGAAAATGTGCTCCAAAAATTTGGAATTTTTGATTGAAAGCTCCTGATACTTTCTTCAACTTGTAGAAAAAATTTGGTGCAAAATTTCCAAGCGGTTTGTGAGATATGATCAAATCTCTCCAAGATCTTGATTTTGTGCCAAAACCCTAGCTGCACAAGATTATTCTCCAAATTGTTTTACAAAACAACAATATAGGGTTAGAAAAATCTACAAAAAACATAGATCTTACAAAAATACACGTCCCACGGGGCATACCAGAATGTATATGGTGAAAATGGAAACAACAATATTGAAAGACTAAATAGATTCAACCACAAAACCCTAGCCTAACAACAACAAAGATCCACCATAACATATGAAGATTACCTAAGACAATGCAAATCAAATGAAATCACAAAGATTATACCATCACATTTCCAATAGGGTTTGGATCTCCATTCTTCCTATCTCCATTGATCTTGCTTGATATATTTGCTCTTAGATTTTATGTGCACAAGAGCTCAACAAAGAATGGAATGTGGTTGCAAGTAGGATCACCTATGTTCAAAAGCATAGTGTAGTCAAGTAGTCAACAGAGTTGAATGCATAGTTTGATTAGGATGCATAGATTGATTAGGGTTTGATAATGAAGGAAGCATCTCTTTATATAGAAGACACTATATGAAATGGAGGGATAAGATTGAGAGGTGTAAAAGAGGTCGGCTATGATTAGAGGGTAGGTAAAAGAAATAATAAAATAATAAGAGGGGTAGGTAAAAGAAATAATAAAATAATGAAAGGGGTAGGTAGTGTATGAATTAAGAGATGAATGACATGTGTCATGGGTAGAAAAGGTTAATGAATTAATTAAATAAATAAAGATTTATTTAATTAATAGAAGGAGAGAGATCAATTAAATAAATAAGATATTTATTTAAATTAAGAAAAGGATAATTTAAATAAATAAATGTATTTATTTAAATGAGAAATAAGGCTAGAAGAGGATAAATGAATTAATTAAATAAATAAAGATATTTATTTAATTAGACTGGACAATTTTAGGTGTCTACAGTTATATCAAGAGGAGTGAACATCAGAGCTAGACTGGTTTGTAAAGGATATGCCCAAGAAGAAGGAGAAGACTATGGAGAAACCTTGGCTCCAGTAGCTAGATTGGAAGGAGTTCATATGCTTCTTGCATATGCAACATTCAAGGGATTTAAATTATATCAAATGGATGTAAAATCTACATTCCTAAATGGAGTACTTGAAGAGGAGGTGTATATAGAGCAACCAGATGGGTTTGCCCTATCAGAAGATAGTGACATGGTGTGTAGGCTACATAAAGCCTTGTATGGACTAAAGCGGGCACCTAGAGCATGGTATGAGCACTTGCACTCCCATCTTGTGAAGATTGGATTTGAAAGAACAAGTGAAGATAGCAATATCTACTTGAAATCAGAAGGAGATCAGATTCTAATCTGTGAAGTATTTGTTGATAACATAATCTAAGGTGGAGATGACAAGATTAGTCATGACTTTGCAAATGAAATGAAGAAGGAATTTGAGATGTCACTCAGTGGGGAGATTAAGTTCTTCATTGGACTACAGATTCAACAAATGAAAGATGGAATCTTTATCACTCAGTCCAAGTATGTCAAAGAGGTATTGAAGACCTTTGGCATGGAAGACAACAAACCGGTTAGTACATCAATGGTGACCGGTTGTAAATTATCAAAAGAGGATAACTCAGCATTGATAAATGAGAAGGAATATCGATCAATAATTGATAAATTACACTATGTAGTACATAGCAGACCAGACATTGCACATGCAGTGGGTATTACTACATGATTCCAGAAAAGTCCAAGAGAATCCCACTTGGTAGCAGTCAAGCGGATTCTGAGATATCTAAAGGGAACTATTAACTATGGATTATGGTATCCATACAGTAATGATTTCAACCTGAAAGTGTTTACATATGCTAACTGGGCTGGTAATGTGGATGATCGAAAGAGAACAACTGGTGGTGCATTCTTTCTTGGTGGTAGACTAGTCTCATGGATGAGTAAAAAATAGAGTTGTATCTCTCAGTCTACATCAGAAGCGGAGTATGTTGCAACTTTTATGAACTGCACCCAGACAATATGGAAGAAGCATGTATTAAATGGCTTCAAAGTTCCTATATCTAAACCAGTAAGTATATTTTGTGACAACACAGGTGCGATTAACATCTCCAAGAATCTGGTTTTACATTCTAGAACCAAGCACTTTGAGCTTAAGTATCATTTCTTAAGGGAAAAGCTTTAGAATAAAGAAGTTGTACTGGAACATGTTTCCAGTAAGGAGCAGTTAGCAGACATATTCACCAAGCCTCTACCGAAGGATACCTTTACCTATTTGAGAGGTGAATTAGGGGTGCTGCCCCTTCAAGAGGCGAACTAAAGGTGTGTGCTCCACATCAGTCAGGACTTACATTGATATATCTTTTTCAGGATTGGTGTGATGAAGGATGCTACTCCTTAGGGGGAGCAACATAGTAGAACATAGATGTATATGCCTCCACTTTGGCATTGCTGTCAAAGTGGGAGAAGATGTGAAGTGGAGAAGGTGGGAGAAGATGTGAAGTGGAGAAGATATCTGCAGTATTGGCGGAGAAGATGTGAAGCAGAGAAATATCTTTGTATATTGCCATCAATGCCAAAGGGGGAGATTGTTGGCATATGTGCAGAGTATGATCACTTGATGATATTGTATGTTGTCATTGATGTCAATATGCTAAAGAGTGAACTAGTATATTGAAGTAAGCAACTTGCAAAGAGAACCAGTATGATGTTATAAACTGGTATATGAAAAAGTGAAGTGGTATGTCTGTCCAAGTGAACCAGTATGTTGGAATGTGAACCGGTATATGGAATGTTTTGTATCAAGGTCTCATATGGTATGACTATCGGTTGATAGTATTAGATTCAAGGTTTCTGGTTGAAGTGTTCCAAGCTTGTGTGATTCAACCGATAACATCGTGTGATGAGTTAGCACTGTAATGAAGAACAGATTGTGTTGCCATGTTAGCCTTGTGCGCGTGAAGGATCTTGCATGAAGGAGATTGATCCTATCTACCTTGGGAATGTGTGTAGTCTCTGTAAGCGGTGGAGAATGCGTGATGGGTTATCAACCTCCAAGAAGTGATGAAGAATTAACATTGGAGAACGTCTCGAGATCTGTTCAAGACTGTTGTAATCAATGCAATATGTTCAACAGTTAGGATTGAACCGACTGAATTGCTTAACCTAAATGTTTAGGGTTTAGGGTTTATGCTACCGACCTATTTGTTCCCTATAAGGTCGATGTTGTTTTTCACGTTGAGGTTGTTGGAAAATGTTGTGTGTGTATCTAAGTGCAAAGACATGTGATTCTTGCTAGACCAGATAAGAGAATAGATACCTGCAGAGTGTGGTTGCAGAAGGAAAGAACTAAAGTGGATCTGCATTGGCATTGAGTGATGTTACCAGATCAATGTAATACTTTTTGATCTCTAATCACTTCAATAGTTGGAAAATCCCTTAACAGGGTAGCTTTAACCAACTTGCTATAAATCCTTTAACAGGGTGACTCAAAATCATTGAGCTCTTAAAATCCTCTAACAAGGTAACCTTTAACAGGGTTTAACCCTTAATCGGGTGATCCCTAGTAGGATTAGTTCCTAACCAAACCTATTGTAACAATCTTTAACCGGACCAAGCTCCTAATAGAGCGAACCTCAAAAGGGTTCAAAGAACAACTTGTGGGTATTCATCCCCACTGTGGTTTTTCCAAGTTGGGTTTCCATGTGAAAAATATGTGTGTCATGTGTGATGCTTTTTCATGTGATGCTTTGTTATTTTCTGTCAAGTGGTAAATCATGTTGAACTATCAGGTTATTATATTTATGATTTTAGAGTACTAGTGTATGCGTATGGGTGAAGTGGAAATAAGATGTTAGATTGTGTGGAAAGCTAAGTGTTACCAGTTTAGGTCCTTCACCATCTCACTGTGTTTAACTGGTAGTAATCTGATTTAGACTGGTGTTAGTGATTTCCAGTCAAGTGCACTATTTGTAGTCAAACTAGTTAAGGAAAAGTGATTTTTGCCTGTACTGATTCACCCCCCCTGTCAGTATCAGTTTGGTACTAACTGTTCATCATTTATTCATCATATATGACATAGGATGCGACATAGGAGAATATAGCAAAACTGTATAATGTAAAATATATGTATGTAGATCATTTGTATGCAAGTGTTATATCATGCAATGATCTATAGATAGCTTGGAAAGAATTTTTGGAGGAGAAGAGATACTGGTAGTAGTGTTCAGGGTTTATGAACTAGTACATAGCAGAGCTAGAACTAAAACTCTATTTGGCATAGCAGATGCATTTTTGAGTTCAATTTTATTGTTTTACTTCAGCAAAAACTTGTAGTCAGTGAGAGTCTTTGGTGATGAGCAGTATGCTCTAGGCAGTGTGCCTTCTTGCATGTGCAGGCCCCCATTATATGTAATATCCTTTCATATGGCCAGTGAACTGATATTGTGGGTCACAAATCCCACCATGGTTTTTCCTCTTTGAGGTTTTCCACGTACAAATTCTATGTCTTATGGTGTTCATTTATGTGGATGATTTACTTACTTCATGTTATATGTTTATTTGTTTATCGGTTTATATGTGTATGGTATAAAAGGATAAAATCTTGTGTTATCGGTAGAACACTAATTCACCCCCCGTCCCCCCCCCCCCCCCTCTCAGTGTTCTTGGATCCCAACACTTCCCTTGCTTTGGCTTGAGAAAATGAAACTAAATGAAGCTTCTCAATGGGAGACAGAGAGGCAAATTTGATAAGACCTTGGACAAAATCTAGATCAAACACTTCTTTCTTATCCTTTTCCAAAATATCCTTCACTACCCCTATAGTTTCTCTTTCTTTTGAAATAGGTTCTACCTTGACCTCAAATTCCTTTACTTATGCTACCTTTTTTACATTAGCCTTAGAGGTCTTAGTCTCCATAGGTATTTCATCATTAGACTGATATGGAGGATTTTGAGTATCCTCAACTGCATCTACTACCATTGAATCATCACCTCCTTTGTCTAGTTCTGCTTCTGCCAGAATAGAAGGGACATCCACTTCAAATTTCTCAACTTGGGATTGCATTCCCGGTGCTTCCGGAATAGATGAATCCTCAACATCATAAGATTTTTCCAGAACAACTTCAAATTGGTTCTCGAGAAAAACTGATCTTAAGATCTTCTCTGTATCTTTGATCACTTCTTTTGATTTGCCAATCATAAGTTTATTAATTCTTGTTTTTCTCCTAAAGTTCTTTTTGTTTTCCTTGAGGATTCTATCTATTTCCTCTACAACTATCACATGACATATATTGACTAGGACAAACTCCCTTAGTTTGTCATCTTCTGCTTTTGCATCGTTTCTCCTCATTTCTAAAACATCATAAAGACTTTTGGGAATATTTGAAACAATCTCTATAAGAGCCCTATTGAATTTGTTCAATTATTTTATAGTGGCTTCTTCTAAGGTTCTTTGACCGACTTCATCAAATTTATCATAGAATTGAGAGAGTGGTTTAAGATTACCTTGGATAGTGACAACTTTTTCTACTTCTTCCAATGACATATTGGATCTGTCCAAGTCAATTTTCATCTTCTTTCTTTCTTTCTCACCACTAGAGGGCTTGTCCTTAAACACTTTAGAATCTTTGGTGCCCTTTTACTTTATTTCCTTTACCACTTCATCAGATTCAGTTTCCTCATCATCAGGAACAACAACATAGACTCTAGTTCCCTTACCCTTCTTCCCTTTGCCTTCTCCACTAGATGATTTGGCTTTGTATTTCAAAGAGTTAGATAGATTTTGGGAACTGGAGGAGGGTGCAAATCTCCTGGTTGGTCTTGGCTTGGGGGCAAAGACTTTTGGACTAGCCTTCTCCTTGATAGGATCTTCTGCAGCTAGTATATTTCTCTTTCTTACCTCCTGGACTACCTCAGTTGTAATCCCAATACTCTTTGCATATGCCTCTACCTCCTTCCTCACCTTTCTCACAATTTCTAGTCTCTTAAATTGACTATGAAGCTATAAATCCTTCTTATCATATGTGCAAAACCTTTCCTTAGAGGTGTCCACCAAATTACTCAATAAGTATTGAGCATACATCTCCAAGATTTGTTATTCAATTTCATACCCTATGGGCATGATCCATACAGTTATGGGTTCAATTGCCTCCATCAAACATTGGTCAATATCAACAATGAAGCAAATAGTATCCTAATATTTTTCAACTACTGATTTTGGAATCCTTTCCCTAGCCTGCATCATGATTTGAAAGTTTTTGAAATATCCCCAAAGTGCAGCTCTTTGGGCCTTGCTGTCTCCAATGCTATACAAAATATCTGTTATTTGGATTTGTATCGGTCTCTTGTTGGTATTCTACACTCAAATGAGAATAGTTGATATTTTCATTGATGGCAACCAACTAGTAATATGGTTCACACCATACACTGGCAACAAACATCATCTACCGGCACCAGCAGGCACAACAAGATTATTCTCACTGGCACCTAGTCTACACCGACAGAAGATCTTACCGGCACCCTAGCTGACTTGTAAATTATATTGTTTTGTATTGTAATTATATTGTATAGCCGACATGATGTATTGTAAAGACTCATATATGTATGAGATCTTATAGGTCATTTTGTAAGTGACATTGGTATGTGAAAAGTGTGATAGGTATGCAAAATATGTATAGGTGATTAATGCAAATGGATTACGAGATTGAATATATGTATATACATTTTGATGTAATAATTTTGATGAGCGAATAAGAGCAGAGCAGAGAAAAGAAAGGTTTATGGCAGAGGTATTTGACAAAGCTTAAACCCACACTGAATCAAGCATTGTAGATGCTATTTTGAGTAGTACATTGTCATTGGATTTAATCATCCAATTTTGTAGTCAGTGTGACTCCTTTTTGTGATTGAGTAGTGAGCTCTAGGCTGTTGGCCTTCCTGCATGTGCAGGCCCCAATTGTATCAGTAATATTTATTCATATTGGCCAATGAGTAAATATTGTGGGTCACAAATCCCACCAAGGTTTTTCCCCTATCGAGTTTCCTCGCCAAAATATCTTGTGTTATGGTGTGTGATGCCCTCCTAAATGGCACAAGGTTAGTAAATGATCAACAACAGAAAAAGACACAAAACCGTTAGATTGTTAGTGTTAGTCAATCAAAAACTAATCTAAAAAGGCATATCAAGAGAGATACTAAAAACATGCTAATATATCTAACTAAAGAAGCAAAGATAATGAGGCATCTCCAAATGCCTCTTAGCATGGTTTTGGTTCCTTTCTCCCTTGTTCCTCTCCTCTCCAAGTTCCAAAATAGTGTAGCTCTCAACAACTTTTTGCACTATGGATGCTTATGGAGGATTGAGATTGTAATATTGAGCTTCGAATATGAAATGAGAAGCTAATGCTATGCTATTGATGCTAAAATGATATATTTTAACCAAAATAATAAGGTATTAGACAATTATGCTAAAAATGCTCTCTAAAATGTCTATAACTTAGATGCATACAAGTTTTCAGGATCTGGATTATGAAGAAATGGGCTCTATTTATAGGGAAAATGGAGCAATGGATGGTTGAGATTGAGTAATCTCAACAAGGGTCAGGATTGAATGATTTCAAATCCATGTGAGGGCTTTCAACCCAATCCCAGGATGACAAGTGTCAAAGTGAGATAGGTTGAGAGGAGAGGGAATAAGCATTAAATGCTTGATATGACTTTGGGAGTTAAAGTCAAGGTTGGTTGAATGAATAAACTCTTTATTCAAAGAATAAAGCTTTTATCCAATGGATAAACTCTTGTGCAAATGTGAAATGGATGAATATGGTCAAAACAATAAATGTTTGGGGAGACAAGTTTGAAATAATCATAAATGGTTATGTAAGAGCCATAAATGGTCATGTAAGAGCCATTAGTGGTCTTGGAAGACTTTGGGGGTTAATTTGTTGAACACACAAAGCATTAAATACTTTTCAAAGACTTTTGAAGTCTTTGAGAAGTGACTCCATTTTGCTTAGGAATGTGACAATAATTAGGGGATGGATTAGGCTAATTAGGGAGGGGTTAGAAGAATCTAGAAGGGGATTAGATTTTGCAAGTGGATTTGGTGGGTGAAGGAAAATAAGATTTTATTAAAATAAAATTAGTTTATTTCAATAAATGAGGGCAAGTTGCATTTGTAGGAAAATGCAAGTGGGGTGGGGATAATGATTTAAATAAATGTTTTATTTAATTTATTTAAAAGAGGAAAAAGGGGATTTAATTAAATAAATAGATTTTATTTATTTAATTGATTGGAATTTGATTTAATGAATTAATTAAAATAAATTGAATAATTTATTTAATTAATAGAAGAATGTTTGGGGATGAATTAATTAAATATTAATTTAATTAACTGGTGGCTAGTGCATTTTTAATCAAATAAATATCGAATATTTATTTAATTAAGCTGGACAGATTTGTGTGACTACAGTGTGCATTGATTTTGTCTCTCTTATTTCTCTTTATTGCTTTATTGCTTGTTTACTGGTACATTAATTTGGGTTGTAAAGTTACAAACTAGTTTAAATATTTCATATACCGGTTAGACACTGATTCACCCCCCCTTTTAGTGTCTTTGGGATTGATCAAGTATCTAACATCTCTCACTAGCCCATTGAATATTTTCAATACCAAGAATCTCATTCATAAAATAAAATAATAGGCATAACACGAGAGTCCCATACTTGAATATATTCTTCTTATCCGTCTTGATTGCGGTGAGATTCTCCATCAACTGGTTTCAGAGAAATTCACATAGGTCATAATCCTTGTTTTCCTTAATCACCTGATATGTAGCATATATTGTTGTACTAGATACTGAATTTTATTTGTTGGAGTGATAAACTTTGTATCCAACAATCATAGAAGAAAATTTTAGATCTACCTGAATGATATCATTTATAGTCATAGCTCTTTTATCAAATTTGGAACCGGTTGCATCGGTGACCATTTGATTTTTCATAGACTGGAGTGCAGGTAGCCCACTAGATGATCTTAATCCATTTAGAGTTTGAATTATATCCTTTGTGATCTTGAATGGCCTGTTAACCACATGAATTCAACTTAGAACATATCAAACCCATTCATTTTCATGGAACACCAAAAACCTAACGACCTGCATGAAGTTTTTCTCCTTCAAGATATTAAATTTAGGCTTGATCTTGAAATATTCTCCCAAAATGTGGTTAGTCTACAGATTCAGCAACTGGGATCCTCCTAATTCTTCAATATTTGCATGTGTGTATGCCCTAATATCTTCCACATGCAAAACACCATGTGGAACCAATGAAAATGCTCCTTCGTGATGGTATGGAAACTACTAAAGGTGTATCCATCTTCAAAAATACCAAGAAATACCAAATTCACAAGCTTTCAAAAATACCTCACATATCAGATTAGGGTTTTTGCATTGAATCACCTTCACACTATGATCGCTTCAATAATCTCCTCACAGAGCTTGCTTCTCTTCTTCTCTTCAGAAAGAAAAGTGAGAAATGAGAGGTAAAAGTACCCTTTTATCTTCTGCTCACTTAAATTTTTGACACATTAAATTCACTTTGCCTAAACCTTCCGGAAACCCTACATCCATAGACTGCAGTCAATAAATTTCTTGTGGATCTCCAATTTCGCCCAAAATCTTCTGAAAACCCTTCCAAAAGATCTGCAATGCATGAATACAACTACTAACAATCTGCCGATCTTCCGACACTAATTTCTGGTAGGGGAGAATAGGATTTTCATGAAAAAATCCCCCTAGGCTAGAGGCCTAAAGCTGATTCTGGAGGAATTTCCAGCGTGGATTCAGGTGCGAATCCATTTCCTGTATCAAAATCACTCTTCTTCACCCATGTCTTCTTCATTTGATCTCAGATTTATTCCACAATTAATTTAACTTTTCCCTTATCATCTATCTACATATTCTTGTTTTTGTCTATTGGACCATTCCTATTCACATTTTTGCTTCTACAAAATCTTGCAAAGTGACCGGATTTGTTGCAACTATAGCACACAACATTTCTCTATCTAGGTCTGAAATTTCCTTGATTTCCTCTTGATCTGCACTAGTTAACAATATGTCCAAATGTGTTGCATACATAACATCTAATATTCCTTCTATTAAAAGAGTTATTTGTCATACTTTTGCATTCACTTGATTTGTGACCATACTTGTTGCAATTGAAACATTGATCAAAGAAAGATGGCCCATTTTGATTCTTTCTATTTCTACATTGACTAGCCTTATGACCAAACTTATTGTAAACAAAATAATTACCATTGAATTTTTTTAGCATTAGGTTGCCTTATTCGAGACCTTTTAGATTTGTTCTTTTGATGTTCTGACTTAGGATTACTTTGACCAAATCTGGAGCTTTCGTCTTTCTCAAATCCAAGACCTTGCTTGTCATCTTCATTGTTTTGGCTTTGTAGCAGCTCATCAAGTTTAGTAGAGCTAATCTTGAACTTCTCTTGGTACTCATTTGCGGTAGCAAGTTCATCTCTAAGAATGATAATCTATCTTTCAATCTCTTGCTGATTGTTCTTGGATTGTTGTTGTTCAAGCTTCAGTTGATCATTCCCATAGTTAAGTATACAACATTCATCAAAAATTTCCTTCAAGGATTGATTAATACCTTCTTCATTCTTCTTTCTTCCTTCAATCTCCTTAGTCAACTTCATCACTATAGATTCCATCTCATGTTTTAGGACAACATTATCTTGTGCAAGCATTTCACATTCTTTTGTCTTCTCTTTCAAGGGACTATCATCCATGCTTTGGCCATCTTTCTACTTTAGCTAATCAACAAGTTCCTTTCTCTTCTCCCTGTACTTATTAAGTTTCTCCTTTAATGACTGAATGAATTTCTTAGCATCCTTAAGATTCTTGCCAAACCTCATCTTTGGTTTGATCAAGATCCTGAAGTGCAACAATAAGATGATGTTGAAGATCTTTGGAATCCATTGATTCACCTTCCTGGATCCTCCTCAAGTTGTTAGACTTCTTCCAAGGAACTAGGATCTGATACCTATTGTTGGAATCGAGAAACACTGAGAGAGGGGTTGAATCAGTGTTCTATAATTTTTTAACTTGATTAACTTGTTCTTTTACCCGATTAATACATTGAACCAAAAGAAAGATGCAAAAACACAAAGAAATCAACTAAAACACCATAACATAGATTTTATACATGGAAAATCCAATCAATGAAAAACCACGATGGGAATGAGACCCACAAAATGAATATACTCAAATATAATGTTTACAATAGAATGCACATGCATTTAGGCACACTACCTAGAGCTCACTGCTCAAAACAAAGAAGGGATACAACCCTAGGAAGGTTCACTACCTTACAAAGGAGTCATAAATGATTACAAGATAATTTGAACTATTGAAAAACATCTGCAAATACTTGGGTATAGTTCCAGTTAAGCACAATATCCATTGATTTCACACTCTACCTTATGCTTCTCTATTCCACAGTTCTGAAATAAACTGACACATAAATCTTCAATGTGTGCACATGAAACTACACATAATCGATCATGAACATCTCGCATAACCACTGATATCCAAAATGATCATAAAAATTGATTTTATATATCCACAACAAGAAATTAGGTTAGTTACATGTCGGCTTCAAGAACACTTTACAAATAATGAAACATGTAACACTGTCGGCTTAATCCCCTCTCCAATGCATCTACGGATCAAAAAGAATTATCCACAGGCTTCTAACAAGTCGTCTAAACATCCTCGAACACAAGAATAATCAATAAAACTTCTTCATCAATTCCCCACAATGATCAATCACACAAGTCGGCCATACTACAATGTTCAACTCAAAAACTCGTACATCAGATCTTCTAACTTGCACAACAATCATTGTTAGGTCATAGAGACAACTGAGAGGGGGGGGGGGTGAATTAGTTGTTCAATAAATTCAACCAAAATTAACTTAACCAAAACTTAATGCTTAGTACTGGTAAACCAAAGTTTATGTCGGTAGACAGTCTTAACAGTTAATTGCAGTACTGGTAAAGATTAATGCATGAAATAGAAAGACAATAACATCCACAACACATAACACAAATATTTGTACGTGGAAACCCTGTAAGGGGAAAAACCATGGTGGGAAGACTTACCCACAATCAAATGATACTACTGCAGATAGTATGTGTGTACAATATGGATTCTGCACATGCAGAAAGGCTAGCTGCCTAGAGCTCACTGCTCAAACACAAAATGAGAGTCACATTGACTACAATTGGATGGTTAAATCCAATGATAATGTACTACATAAAATAGAATCTACATATGCTGGATTCAGTACCAATTTAGTTCTAATTGCCTTCACAAAATCCTTCCTTCAACCTTCAAATGATGTTTGCATGTATAGCCCTCCTTATTTTCGCATATACCTTATTGAAATCCTTTTCGCATTCACACATTTGTCTCACAAATGAGATCTTACATTTATACCATAACCTAAGACCAATTGAATAGGTCAGCTCACTAAAAGATATTACAATAAAATCAATTACAAATAAATCAATATCCGATGCATGATGTCAGCTCATTGCATTTATAATAATAATAAATCATCTCCATAATGTGTTGTGTTGATCTGGAATAGATATACCTGCCCATGCATATCTTGGACCTATTTGCAGGTAACAACAAATATGCAAACCCAAATAAACAAATAACCAAATCACCAAAACCAAGTGATCGAATAATGTCTTCGACATAACCAAGTAGTCTCCAAGTCATTCCAAGTGCCGGTGAACAATATAATCTACTGGTGAGCCAAATATCGGTGATTGTGCATAAGTCTCTGACTTGCCAGTGAACATAACCAAAATCTCCAAGTGCTAATAAGTGTTGACAAGCGATGACAGGTGTTGACATCAATGACAAAACCATATCAACATATCCAAAATGCCAACAATCTCCCCCTTTGGCATTGATGGCAACACAAGATGGAAAAACCATCAAAGTGCCAAAATAGAAATGCCAAAAACCAAAAACCAACAATCTCCCAAAGAGATCATTAACCATAAATCAAAATACATAATATCTCTCCCCAAAAGAAAAAGATAATGTGTTTTTCCATATCAATCTCTCCCCCTTTGACATCAAATTCCAAAGCAATACAAAACCAAATACAAAATACCAACTTATTTAATATACCAACTACTCCCCCTGAGAAGTAGCTCTCCTGATCAAAGCCGGAAAAAGATTTCTCTTTTAATTCTACCGGTTGATGACAAACATCAACTGTCTAAGTCTCTACCGGTGGGGCTAGGACTCCAAGTTTCTCTCTGAGATACTCAAATGTTTCCTTAGGCAAAGGTTTTGTAAAAATATCTACAATTTGCTCTTTAGTATTCACATAAACCAATTTCATTTCTTTTGCTTCAACATTCTCCTGTAGAAAATTCAATTTGATAGAAACATGTTTAGTCTTAGAGTGAAATACCAGGTTCTTTGATATATCAATTGCTGCCATATTATCAAAATAAATAGTTATAGGTTCCTTGCATTTTACCTTTATGTCCTTCACATTTGTTTGATCCATAATACCCGTCTACAATTAGTTGCTACTGTAACATATTCTGATTTTGTTGTTGATAGACTTGTACAACTCTGTTTCTTGCTCAACCATGAAATTAGTCTGCTACTAAGAAACAATGCTTCATCGGTGGTGCTTTTTCTGTCATCCACATCTCCTGCCCAATTAGCATTTGTGTATGCACATAAGTCAAAAAATTTATCTCTAGGATACCATAAACCAAGATTTGTAGTGCTTTGTACGTACCAAAAAATCCTTTTCATTGCTGATTCATGATTTTCTTTAGGATTACTCTAAAATCTTCAAACAATATATACTGCATTCATAATATCAGGTCTTGTTTGTGTCAAATATAGTAAACCACCTATCATAGATTTGTATCTAGTCAGATTAACAAGTGTTGATTCATCCTTCAAAGATAGTTTATCAGTTTCAGTCATAGGTATGGTTACTGGTTTACAATTTTCCATGCCAAATTTATTTAGTAATTCCTTCAAGTACTTAGATTGACATAGGAATATACCTTTATCAGTCTATGAAATCTACAATCCTAAAAAGAATTTTATCTCTTTAATCATAGACATTTCAAATTCTTGCTGCATTTTGTTAGAAAAGTCTTTACACAAGCCATCTTCTCCTCCAAAGATTATATCATCAACACAAACTTCAATAACCAAGATGTCATCATGAGTCACTTTGTAGTATAGATTGCTGTCAGCATTACCTTTAGTGTAACCAAGCTTCAAAAGATATTTGTCCAATCTAGCATACCAAGCTCTAGAAGCTTGTTTCAATCCATATAAAGCTTTCCTTAACCTGCAAACCATGTCTTTGTTATCTGTCAAAGAAAATCCATCAGGTTGTTCAATATAAAATTCCTCTTCAAGATCTCCATTCAAAAATGCACATTTAACATCCATTTGATATACTTTATAGTTCTTGTGTGTTGCAAAAAGCCAATAAAAGTTTGTCTGCCTTAATTCTAGCTACCGGTGCAAAGGTTTCATTGTAATCAATTCCTTCTTTATGTGAATATCCCTTACACACTAATCTTGCTTTGTTTCTGATTACCTTGCTATCTTCATTAAGTTTATTTCTGAAAACCCATTTAGTTCCAATTACATTTTTGTCTTTAGGCTGGGGAACTAATGACCCAGTGTTATTCCTTTCAATTTGTTCCAATTCATCTTCCATAGCTCTAATCCAATATTTCTTTTCACATGCCTAATTAATTGATGTAGGTTCAATTTGAGAAATAAGACATACCTCTTCATTTTCCAATCTTCCTCTAGTCATAACTCCTTGAAATTTGTTTCCAATTATCTGATCTTCATAATGATTCAATCTTACATATCGGGGTGTTTTTACTTGCTATTGTTCTTCAGTGACTGTTGAATCTCTAGATGATGTCGGTGTAACTGGATCACCATGTTGTACTGGTGTATTCACAGTAGGTTCATTTGTGATTATCTCTATTTCTGGTTCAGAGTCTGTGTACCTTGAATTTCCTCTAAACTGTTCATCAATCTTCACATTTGCACTCTCAACAATTTTCTACAATCTCTTGTTAAAACATCTATATGCCTTTCTCTTAGATGAATAACCAAGAAATATTCCTTCATCACTTCTAGGATCAAATTTGCCAATATACTCATCTCTTCTAATATAGCATTTACTCCCAAATATTCTGAAATATTTAAGAGTAGGAGCATTACTAAGCCATAGTTCATGTGGAGTCTTACCAGTTTCACCTCTGATGTGAACTCCATTGAATGTATAAACTACTGTATTGACCACTTCTCTCCAGTATATATGAGGTAGATTTGCTTCAGATATCATACTTCTAGCTGCATCCAAGATAGTTCTGTTTTTCCTTTCCATAACTCCATTCTGTTGGGGTGTTCGGGGTGCTGATAACTATCATATGATCCCATTCACTTCATAGAATGTATTAAATTCCTTAGATGTGAATTCACCTCCTTGATCTGATCTCAAATTAACATTTGATTTTCTTGTTGGTTTCATTTTCTACCATCACCTTGAATAGTTTGAATTTATCAAATGCTTCAGATTTTTCTCTGAGAAAAGTAACCCAACACATTCTAGAATAGTCATCAATGATTAGCATAAAATACCCATCTCCTTGTATACTTCTAGTTCTTGCTGGACCACATAAATCAGTATGAATTAAATCAAGAACATTGTTAGACTTCTCTAGAATACTCTTGAAAGTTGCTCTAACTTGCTTTCCAAATTGACATTCCTTACATACCGGATTGTGAGGTTTAACAATCTTAGGTAAATATCTTACCGCCTTAGTAGTACTAATTTTCATAATGCAATCAAAATTTACATGACAAAGTCTCTTATGCCATAACCAACTTTCATCGATATGTGCAATCAAACATGCTTTCTCATTGTTGTTCAAATGAAAGATATTACCTCTAGTCCGATTACCGGTTGCAATTTCCAAACCAGTTCTGTTTAAGAGTTTGTATTTACCATTCTTGAATTGTAACTGAAATCCTTTCTCAACTAATTGACCAACACTCAAAAGATTATGCTTCACACCTTCAACATAGTAAACATTATCAGTATTGTGCTTACCATCAAAAGACATAGTGCCTTTTCCTTTGATCAAACAAGCTTTATCATCTCCAAATCTTACTAGACCTCCATTGTAATCCTGAAAGGTTAAGAATTTACTCTTATCACCAGTCATATGATGTGAACATCCCGAATCAATAATCCATTCATCCTTATCTTCAAATTTAGCTGTCAAGGCCTGCTCTACCGGTTGAACAGTAGGTGCCGGTTGATCTTCTGTTATAGCAACAAAATCCCATCCATTGTCTGTCGGATCCTTATCAGAATCATCAGTAACTCCTTCATCAACATAATAAGAAGATTTGTCTCTATTCTTCTTAAACTTGTATTTCTGATAGTCAGGGTTAGGCTGACCAATCTTATTACAGTTAAAACATTTAAAGGGTGCTTTACCTTTATACTTACTTCCAATTGGACCTTTAGGCATTTTCCTAGCAAATAGTGCTTCAAGTTCTTCATTTTCTCTCCTTCTTTCTTCAAGTTCTCTTGCATAAAAGGCTTTCCAATCAGATTTATCAGATGATGATGATGCTGCAGTTGATTATGATGCCTTGAAAGCTAGATCTGTCTTGATAGTAGTAACATGACCAAATTCTTCAAGCTCAAAAGCTGAAAGTTTTCCAACCAAAGTGTCTGTAGATACTGATGCATTAGGAATTGTTCTCAATTCATTTATAGGCATAACTTTCATTTTATATGCTGGTGGAAAAGCTCTTAAAACTTTAGAAAAAATCTCATCTTCACTTAAGGTTCTTCCACAATATTGTATACCCAAAACAATTTCATTTACTCTTTCCATAAAAGTAGAAATTCTTTCTTCTTCTTCTTCCATTTTCAGACTTTCATACCTAACCTGGAAGCATTTAAGTTTTGGAATTTTGACTATGGAATCTCCTTTATTCAATGTTTCTAGTTTGTCCCAAATAGCTTTAGCAGTAGATATATCTGACAATCCCATGACTTGCCGATCTGACAATGCACTCAAAAGTGCTTCTCTTGCTTTGCAATCATTTTCCTCATCTTTAGCCAAGTTAGGTGGAATAGGTTGACCTTGAGTAGGAGTAGTATAGTCATTCTTTGTAACATCTCATATGTCCTTTCTAATGCAATTCAAATGTGTCTCCATCCTGATCTTCCATATGCCATAGTTAGTTCCATCAAGTTTCAAACTATCCTTCCTGAAATAGTTAGAAGACATTGGATCTCCTCAAGCTGTTAAACTTCTACAAAAAGAGGACTAGGCTCTGGTACCAATTGTTAGGTCCCAAAGACAACTGAGAGGAGGGGGGGTGAATCAGTTGTCCAATAAATTCAACCAAAATTAACTTAACCAAAACTTGATGCTTAGTACCGATAAACCAAACTTTATGCTGGTAGACAATCTTAACAGTTAATTGTAGTACCGGTAAAGATTAATACATGAAACAGAAAGACAATAACATCCACAACACATAACACAAATATTTGTACGTGGAAACCTTGTAAGGGGAAAAAACATGGTGGGAAGCCTTACCCACAATCAAATGATACTATTGCAAATAGTATGTGTGTACAATATGGATTCTGCACATGCAAAAAGGCCAGCTTCCTAGAGCTCACTGCTCAAACACAAAATGAGAGTCACATTGACTACAATTGGATGGTTAAATCCAATGATAATGTACTGCATAAAATAGAATCTTCATATTCAGTACTGGTTTAGTTATGATTGCCTTCACAAAATCCTTCCTTCAACCTTCAAATGATGTCTGCGTGTATAGCTCTGCTTATTTTCGCATATACCTTATTACAATCCTTTTCACATTCACACATTTGTCTCACAAATGAGATCTGACATTTATACCATAACCTAAGACCAATTGAATAGGTCGTCTCACTAAAAGATATTACAATAAAATCAATTACAAATAAATCAATATTCGATGCATGATATCGGCTCAATGCATTTATAATAATAATAAATCATCTCCATAACGTGTCATGCTGATCTGGAAAAGATATACCTGTCAGTGCATATCTTGGACCTATTTGCCAATAACAACAAATATGCAAACCCAAATAAACAAATAACCAAATCGCCAAAACCAAGTGATTGAATAATGTTTTCGACATAACCAAGTAGTCTCCAAGTCATTCCAAGTGCCGGTGAATAATATAATCTGCTGGTGAACCAAATACCGGTGATTGTGCATAAGTCTCTGAGTTGCCGATGAACATAACCAGAGTCTCCAAGTGCTGTTAAGTGTTGACAAACGATGACAGGTGTTGACATCAATGACAAAACCTTATCAACATATCCAACATGCTAACAATCAGCACCGGAGGCTAGGATCATGGAATAAGGCTATCCAGACATGCATCAACCTTCAACCAGATCCACAACACAAGATATTAACCTGAAATGAAATGCTACCCAAAATAGTGAACTCTATTAGATACTCTATTCTATTCTATTGAACTTGAACCAATCTGTATTTTGACTTCTGGTAGGATCAAATAACACATTGCGGATGAGATAATTGACTTTGGTTGCCATCAATGACAACAATGGATGACCTATGGAGTGTCTCTTGCCAACAAAGGTCATTAGATGCAATCGAATTGGACATTGTACTTCTGTTGATTTTAAAAATACAAATTGACGCACAGTAAAAAGGAGGCACAAGAGACAAGTTCAAACGTTAATATGTTCGTGACAATAAAAATGAAATACAAATTAACTTATGAACCTAAACATGCATATCAACATAGATAAAAAGCATACAAGAAGAAGCATACAAAAACAAAAGAGGGAAAGAAAACCCTCTAAGATGCTCCCCACAATGCTCATAGTTTCTCCTCACTTGTTCCTCTCCTCTCCAAGTCCCACATGAGTGTAGCTCTCAGCTTTTTACACTATTCATGGATGTCTTATGAAGATTCAAGATGTTTATGAAAATGAGAACAAATGTCTATGCAAGTGTAAATAGTTTACTATGAGAAAGTACTTAATTAGTCTATGCAAATTTTATCAAAATAACAATGCTAATGCTTCTAAAATGCTCTCTTAAATTGACTATAAGTTTGATGCATAAAGACTTCTCTCTTTTTAAAATGAAGAATGAGAGCTCTATTTATAGGGAAAATAGGGCAATGGATGGTCAAGATTAAGTAATCTTAATAAGGGCCATGATTGATGGGTTTATGATCCATGTGGTGGCTTTCAACCCAATCCCATGATGACAAATGTCAACATGAGATGGCTTGAGAGGAGAGGGAAGAAGCATTAAATTCTTGAGATGACATGAAGGTTACCTTAGGAGGGTTTGGCTAGGCTTGAGTTAGTGAATAAACCTTCTATCCAATGAATAATGCCTTTATCCAATGGATAAACTCTTGTGCAAGAGTTAATGGAGATAACCATGGTCAAAGAAATAAATGCTTGAAGAGACCCATGAGTTAAATGATGGTTGAGTTAGAGGGAAAGTCTCTAACCATGTGGGTGAGTTGAGTTTAACCATTAATGGTTATGTAAGAGCCATAAATGGTTATTTAAGAGCCATAAATGGTTTGGAAGACTTTGGGGGTTAACTTGTTGGAGAATAAAAGCCTTTAATTCATTTCAAAGACTTTGGAAGCTTTTGAGAGAAAATAGGATTTTGATTAAAATAAAATTCATTTATTTCAACTAAAATTGTGCAACTTGCATTTCTAGGAGAATGCAAGTGGGGGGGGGGGGATTTAGAGATTTTAAATAAATATTAATTTAAATGAGGAAAGGGGTTAAATTAAACAAATATGCTTTATTCATTTAATTAATTGTTAGAGTGTGGTTTAATGAATTAATTTAAATAAATTGAATAATTTATTTAGTTAATAGAAGAAGACGTTGAGGATGAATTAATTAAATATTAATTTAATTAACTGTTGACTGATGGTTAAATAGTCAAATAAATACTAAATATTCATTTAATTAAGTGAACAGATTTATGTGTCTACATTTGCCCCTCTTTGAGACGGTGCAGTTTATTGCATCGTTTCAAAGAAAGAAAAATAGGTATGAGAAATATGCCCCATAAATATTAATTTAGCGAGTGGTATGCCCCCTCGAGAGATGAGCCGAATTTTTTTGAAAAATTGAGTAATCTCTCGAAAAAGAGAAAGAAGTTGGGGGGAGGTAGAAGAGAAAAATTTAGAAATAATGACAAAAGAATGGGAGAAAACATAGTTAATACGGAGAAATGAGAGGCTTCTAAAGTTCACAGGGATCAGAATGGTGAGCGGGGTGAAATAGGGTTAGGGTTGGGGGTATATTTGGAGGGGAAGGGGTAAAACTGTCTCATTTGCACCTATCTCCTAGGTAGTTTAGAGCTCTGATAGTGATCTTTGGCGAATGAGTGAGCAACAGTCATCATGATCGTGCCTATAGCAGATCACTGGCTAGAGCGGATTTGTCGATACCAACGGCCAGAGGACTACGGACCAACGGTATGTAAATCTTGAATTTTTCTTTTTATGCATTTTTGTCATGTCTTTTCAAGCATCAAAGTCCAAGTAAGACAATATCACTAAACCTATTTTTTAGCGCTTTTGTTGCCTAAAGTAGCGCTATTGTGCCACAATGGCGCTATTGCATAGTTGTGTTAGCGTTGTTGTCCATTTAGTGCTTTTGCAGTTTAGAGTTGTTGTGTAGGTGTTGTGGCGCTTTTGCAATAAAATAGCATGATGGTATAGCTATTGTAGCACTATTGTTGTTATAGTGCGCGTGTATCATAGTAATAGCGCTATTGTCAGCAGAGTAGCGCGATTGTGATAAAATGCCCCAGTGTTAGATAAAATATCTCCTGATGCCTATATTGATTGATTAATTAGTTGTTTGGTGAATCATAGCAGCCTCATTGAGACTAGGTCATTGTGATAAATGCCTGTTGTAGTCTAGGTTTGCCATAATTAATTAGGTATTGAGACCCGAAGATACTTGATTGAAAAGTATTTGTTGATAGTCTAGGAAGAAAGTTTGTAGCAAAACAACTGATATGTGTTGATATGTGTAGGAGGATCTTCCCGTCTTATAGATGCGGGAGTGACACCCCGCGACACAACAACTATGTGAGCAGTTGATTGAGGCGGAGATAGATTGTATCTGTGTAGCTGGATTATATGATATGGTATACCTACCCATGATTCGAATGAATCATGGACTACTGACAGCATTGGCCGAGCGATGGCACAGCGAGATGTGCTCCTTTCATTTGGCGATGGGAGAGATGACTGTGACCCTAGAGGATGTGTGGAGGATACTTCATATCCCAATTAGAGGGGAGCTTGTGACATATGATTGACACTTGGGGACGACAGTCATGTAGAGGATATTTGCTGAGGACGTATACATTGAGGATGGCTCTGTGGCGTGGGAGGATATAGCAACGCTTTATGAGCTCCTACCATCAGCACTAGTAGGCATCATCAAGGGTTTGCTTTGCCCCAATCGACGTTTGTATGGATTGGCCGTTGGTTGGGGCCAGGTGATAGAGCAGATGGTGACAGAGGGGACTTGCTATGAATGGGGGCCATGTGTGTTAGCGCACCTTTACAGGGATTTTCATGAGGCGGTGTACCAAGAGAGTAGATCACTAGGGGTAGGGATCATGTTATTACATATCTTGGCTTGGGAGCACTTGCCAGTCACATGACCGATATGTTTGAGGTTTAGGGCAATAGATTAGCCCTATGTGTTTATGTATGGAGGTTTGATGACCCAACGCCATTTGGGGAAGTTGGAGTTTTGGTGGCGAGCATTAGATGACTTAGATACGGTCATATGGAGGTCGTACATTAATTGTGAGGTCTGGGAGGATGATGGAGAGGCCTTGCCATATGTATATGTGACTCATTTTTTGATTGGTTGCACATCCTATGTTGTGGAGAGACAGTTGCCAGGGAGAGTGATGAGATAGATTGGGCAAAGGCAGAGTATGCCGAGGGATTTGAGGGAGTATGCATGGGTAGTGCAGGAGAGATGGTAGTGGGGGCCGATGTTGCCTTATGATAAGGCCCTTGCAGAGTTCCGTACATTACAGGTGAGACCATGGCAGATGAGGCCATAGATTGTAGATGCAGGGGTGAGAGAGGAGTATACACAATATCGTGTTGCTCATCCAATTTCATGGATTTCACATCCTACAGAGCCCATGCCACTATTTGAGGATGACAGAGCATGGTGACGAAGGAGGAGAGTCAACAGAGGTGGCAGAGGTTTTGGAGGAGGAGGAGGAGGTGGAGGTGGTGGGGGAGGTGGATTTGGGGGTGGAGGTGGATTTGGAGGTGGAGGAGGAGGATGGTTACAGAGGAGAGGTAGAGGTGGGCAGCCATTACGATTGTCATAGGGTCCATTGATACAGGGAGTGGCGAGAGCAGGAGGGAGAGATGTTAGTGAAGGAGAGGGTGGTGATGAGGTGATGGAGATGGGAGAGGGAGCCACAGGTGGTGGAGAGGATCCTATGGAGATGGGAGAGGGAGCCGTAGGTAGAGGAGAGCATCCTATGGAGATGGGAGAGGGAGCCGTAAGTGGAGGAAAGGGAGACCTACAAGAGTTTATGATATTACGGTTGCAGACATGGCTTACAACAGTCGAGGCATAGTTAGAGGATAGAGAGGTAGAGATTGCAGCCAGGGATAAAAGATTTTTTGCATGGGAGGGCGAGTTGACTGTAGTTGTGTGAGAGAGAGATGATCTGGTGGATAGAGTGAGGGAGCTACAAGATAGTGTTCGGATTTTGGAGGGAGCACATGGACAGGGTCCGATTGGGGAAGTGCTGAGGGAGATGTGATGGGCAGGGGAAAAGATTGACTACTGGTGGGGATTATATGAGCAGGCTATGCCAGTTAGTCAGCGAGTGATGAGCTACTCCCAAATGCGGTGGGCGAGATCAGAGAGGTCTCATAGGGTTCAAAGCAATGGTGGTGTTATGGGTCCACCTCGATGAGATGGTGAGGGTGGTGGGGGAGCTGCATCTAGCCAGAGTGCCATTTGAGGTGTTTCTATGCATTGTAACATTGTTACTAGACTGATATTTGGATGGCTCTTGGTAGCCGATATTTGTAGACATCATTGTTCTATGATACATGTATTCTTTTTGATGTGATATATGATGAGAGCTCATTTTTGTGGTGATGATATGATATGTATCCATGTGATGACATGTATGTTTTTATGCAAGGTGATGATATGAGTTATGCTTAGATACATGCTATGGAGATGTTTATTTTCTAGATGTAAATGTTGATGATATGATTTCTATATGTATGATATGGATTATTTGCTAAAATGTGGATGCAGGCTAAAAGATGAATGATTCTTTTGTAATGATATTAATGTGATGCAATGATGATGATTTATGCTAAATGATGAGATGCGATAATGAATAATGATATTGTGATAGATAATATTGTACATGTTGAATATGATAAGATGATGATATGAGTAAATGATGCATGTGTTTAAGATGAATCTAAAATGAATGAAATGTTTATGAAAAATGTTATGTATGCTTCTAGATGAATGCACTGAAATGAATGGTTGAATGCACTTAATGCACTTTAAATGATAATAAATGTATGCACTAAATGGATAGATGAATGATTTGAAAGGCAACTAAATGAATCTAAACAAATGAAATGATGTGAAATGCAACTAAATGATGATAAATGCACCTTAATGACTAATATGTAACTAAAATGAAAGTAAATAAATGAAATGATTTGAAATGCATCTAAATGAATCTAAATACACTTAATGCAACTAAATGAAATGTTGAAATTCAAGTAAATGATAATAAATGCACTTTAATGTTTAAATGAATGCACTAAATGATAATAAATGCACCTTAATGTTTAGATGAATGTTCTTGATAACAGATAAACAAATGCACTTAAATGCAACTAAATGATGATAAATGAAATACGAAACAACTAAATGATGGAATGAACTTTAATGATTAGATGAATGTAACTTAATGATTGAGATACAACTAAATGATAGCAAATGCACCTTGATGACTAAGTGAATGTATGCCAATGACTAACATGTAACTAAAATGAAAGTAAATAAATGAAATGATTTGAAATAATCTAAATTCACTTAATGCAACTAAATGAAATGATAAAATGCAAGTAAATGATAATAAATGCACTTGATGTTTTAAATGCACTAAATTGATGAATAAACAAATGCATTTAAATGAATATTTGAATGAATTTAATGAATCTAAATGCAAGTAAATGATAATGAACTGAATGCATTTGATGCAACTAAATGATAATGCCACGCCTTCATGATATATGAATGCAAGTTGGTGAGAAAATGCAGATGTGGAATGGAGATGTGAGACGATGTATCAGAGAACTCCATCATGATTATACCCAAGACAAATTTATATTAGGTTCTTTCTCATAGAAACCTGAATTTCTTGCATGCAAACAACATATATGAATAATGAATGAGCAAATGGATGGGTGATATGCAATGAAATGCAATATAAACAGATGAGATGAGATGACGATCCATGGATTATTCATAGTGCCTTATTTTCATCATCGAGCTTGGTGGTATTGATCTTGGCCAAGGTATCAGAAACCACGGTTGAGCATTTCACTTGTAAGCAAACATCGAAGACAAGGAAAGTTCCCCTCCATTCCGGTTCATGTATAAATGGTCGAGGTATACGTTGTAGTCAGTAAGCCATAGTGATCCATGATTGTAGTTTTGCATAGGATCACATAGCTTAGTGAACTTTCCACATAGACACCATTAGTACATGCCCCAAAACTTCATTGGATCAATCCACAAACAACAAATAAAAAAAAAGATATCAAGAGCCATCCCAACTACTCTAATCACTTGTGGATATCCTAGAGTAGTGTAGGAACTTGATATAAATAAACAAATAACAAATCAACCAAGTACTTATTAGCCAAACCGAATTTTCTTGTCAAAGAAAATGTTACCATGTCTTGTCTATGAGGAAGGATGCATCCTTGTGAAGATGGTTGTGTGCAAATGTTTGGATTGGTTGGTTGATTTGATAGGTGGTCATTGTTTGAACCAAGACAAATTTATATTAGGTTCTTTCTCATAGAAACCTGAATTTCTTGCATGCAAACAACATATATGAATAATGAATGAGCAAATGGATGGGTGATATGCAATGAAATGAAATATAAACAGATGAGATGAGATGACGATCCATGGATTATTCATAGTGCCTTATTTTCATCATCGAGCTCGGTGGTATTGATCTTGGCCAAGGTATCGGAAACCACGGTTGAGCATTTCACTTGTAAGCAAACATCGAAGACAAGGAAAGTTCCCCTCCATTCCAGTTCATGTATAAATGGTCAAGGTATACGTTGTAGTCAGTAAGCCATAGTGATCCATGATTGTAGTTTTGCATAGGATCACATAGCTTAGTGAACTTCCCACATAGACACCATTAGTACATGCCCCAGAACTTCATTGGATCAATCCACAAACAACAAATAAAAAAAAAGATATCAAGAGCCATCCCAACTACTCTAATTACTTGTGGATATCCTAGAGTAGTGTAGGAACTTGATATAAATAAACAAATAACAAATCAACCAAGTACTTATTAGCCAAACCGAATTTTCTTGTCAAAGAAAATGTTACCATGTCTTGTCTATGAGGAAGGATGCATCCTTGTGAAGATGGTTGTGTGCAAATGTTTGGATTGGTTGGTTGATTTGATAGGTGGTCATCGTTTGAGTAGCTCAAAATGTTGTGTTGTGTCTCTTGTGATATGTATGTACAAGGAATAATGTTCTTTGCAATGTTTTTGATTGATTTTGATGCTTTTGTCATGTTTTTTGGATTTTTTGAATGTTGTGAATGTTTTTGGTATTATCTTTAGGACATTTTGCAAATGTTTTTGGGACTTTTAAAGATTTTATTTCTATTTTTGGTATTATTTCAAGACATTTTTGAATGAGCAACTCAATGAATCACAAGCAATGGAGAATCCACTCCCATTAATAGGTTTAAGAACATTTGCCCCTAGTTGGATCTCAGTATAAAAGTGTGATGCGAGACACATGAAGTAATAACCCTGATTGCATATCAATAACAAGCCATGGTGTTAGGAATCCCATAGATACTAAGAGGGGGGGTGAATCAGTATCTAACCAGTGAGTAGAATTTCTTGAATTAAAACATGCAGAACATATTATAATAGTGTACCGGTATGCAAGAAATAATGCAATAAACAGAATTAAGAACATCCACATGAAAAGCACACCATAACACAAGGTTTTAACAAGGAAACCCGATGTGGGAAAAACCTCAGTGGGATTTGTGACCCACAATATTCACTCACTAGCCAATAAGAGAATATTACTTACAATAGGGGCATGCACATGCAGGAAGGCCAACTGCCTAGAGCTCACTGCTCAATGGGAAGTCTCATTGACTTACAATGAGGATTATACAAATCCAATATCTTGTACTGCTTTACAGTAGCATCTATAATGCCTGATCTAGTACCGGTTGCTGCTCTGCTTCTTACATAAACTCTTAGCCTATATTTCGCATAATAGGTCTGCCTGATATTTTTTCTTTTTGCTTCCACATATATTACAAATGTCTACAATGATCTCTTTTATATATAAGAGTCATTTTACAATTTGCCAAGTCGGCTTACAAAGTTTTTACAATAATAAACAAAATATAATATAACAAAATCATGTCATCCTCTATGCCGGTATACTTCTTTTCTTTGTGCCGGTGCTGGTGTCCTGAGTGCCAGTGTAGAGTGTGATCTGCTGATGCCGATATAATGCCTTTGTTGGTGCCATAGGATTGCAAGGTTTCCATCAATGATAAAACCTTCAATCATATATAATGTCTCATTGGAGTGTGCCTATGCCAACAATCTCCCCCTTTGGCATTGATGGCAACACTCATGAGAAATTTCAAAAATGTATCCAAAAATGTGAAGTCCAAAAATGCTACCAAAAATGTGTGTGCTCCCCCTGAGCATATGATTCCTGTGATATTGAATTTTCTCATCCCACTACTCCCCCTTTGGCATCAATGACAAAGGTTGTTAGGATGTCAGTAGAGTTTGTAGTTTCAACCTTGTAACTGGGTTGTTACAATTTGAAAAAGATCTCCCAAAATCAAGTTTATACTGTCCATAAACTTCTTGCTATCCTTTATTGCTATCTCTATTTTGTTCACTATATCAGTGAGATGCTGCAAATGCTCTGCCAGTGTTTTTTGTCCCTGTATTAGTGCTTCAAATACTTCCTTCCATAGTGATGCTAGATAGTCCAATCTTGGACTTAGTTTTAATCTCAAATGTTTTGCCTTATTCACTATTCTTTCTCTCTCTCTTTCCAATTTAGGTAAATCTTCTTCAAAATTTGTTATCTTCTCCTCAAAAACTGATAGTGTATTAGGTGAGTTAACAAAATTATCTGCAAGTTTATTGATCTCATCCTTTACCTTGCTCATCTTTTTGTCTATATCTACAGTCAAAAAGTTTGTTTTACAGGTGTCTTTGTACAGAGTTTTGTACTCTTTCAATAAATTACACAATTTGGGTAGAAGTGTGTCAAAATCTCTGTTACACTTCTTTATTTGCTCATCAAAGAATTTCTATTTTTCAATTTCTACTTTATCCTTCAATGACTCTTCCTTTATTTTCTCAATGTTTTCTGTGATATATTTACACAGTGTATCAAGTTGTCCTAAAGAATCTTTATTGTCTATATTACAGTTAGGAGCAATTACCTTCAAAATTGGTATGGTATCATCAATTGCCTTGTAAGCTTGTGAGCTGCAGTCTGTTATCTTTTTGATTGAATCTAATAGTACCTCAGTCACATTAGTTGATTTGTAGCCTGATGATGAACCAACATTCTGAGTACCGTTAGTGGAAGTAACCAAGTTTGTATTGACCTCTGGTAGGTCTGTTTGTGTTTGCATTTCTTTAAGCAATGGTTTTTCTATTTCTCTAGTTGCCGATGGCATTGTTTCCTTATGTTCCTATTTCTGTTGCTGTTGTTTCTGTTCCAGAACCTTTTTCTCTATTTGTTACATTGTCTCAGTCCGAGTCTCTACCTTTTTCTCTTTGTCTTCTGCCAGTTTCTCTTGTGTGTTTTCAGTTTGCTCAGCTACTAGAGGCTCACTAGCCATGTCAATCTTATCAATTGTATCTTTGTCTACCACTATGTTGATCTTTTGAGTATCAACATCCATAGTATATAAGACTTTAGGATTAGGATTACCATCCTCTACATCCATACTCTCAGCTGCTGGTTGATCTTTTGTAGCTGTTGTTTTTACCGGTGGAGTAATCAAAGGAGGTGGGGGTAAGTTGTCTCTAACCTTGATACTAGGCGGTCCCCCAACTTTACCTTTACCCTTGTCTCTATCTTTCTGATAAACTTTTATGGGTTTGGGGTTCCTGTATTCTTCTTGTTTTTCTTTTTCAACTAGGAATATATCCCATCCATTTTCTGTTTCTTCAGTCACCTCATTAACTCTTCCAACCATTAAAGCAATGTGCCGGTGTGCAGTAGAAAATACTGACCGATTGGCTTGAGCAATTAGGTCATCAATTTCTTGGGGTGAATTTATTGGATAAACAACAAGTAGCTTTTCAATCTTTATTTTCTTGTCCAGTTCTATTACTGTTGTCTTCTTGCTTCCAGTCTCTTAAATAGTTCATTTGGAATTTCATTTACTACTTCCATCAAAAACTTCTTATACATATCCATATGCAATATAACACTATTTTCAACTTGTTCTTTTTCATCAGCTGTTAAAGTGTCATATATTTTCTCTATATTTTTCAATTTACCTTCCTCTGTAATTTCATTCAGCAGTATATCAAGAGGGGCCAAGTCTTTGTTTGTCCTCTTCTTCTTTTTGGGTGTCAGTTTCTTCTTCTTTGGTGTAGCCTTTCTTACCAGAGATCTCACTGCTTGTTGTTTTTGTCTTGTCCTCCTCGGTAAGGGTGTGGTTGCTGGTGAGGGATCTCTTTTCCTTACAACTCTTTTGAAATTTGCAGGCATGTCACTCCCCGAAGAAGTACCTACCGGTGATAGGTGAGTTTCAGGTTGTGGAGCTGCTCACTCATCCTCTGTTATACCTGTTTTCTTCAACACATCTTCTTTGATGGCCTTTGCTTGTCTGGAACCTTTCCTTACAACTGCCTCAACCTTTTTCACTCTTTTCTTTGATTGTATTTGGCTTTCAATAGTTTCTGCACTACCAAATATTTCATCCTTAGGTTCTCTGGGGGCTTCTAGAAGTGCTTTAGCATATGTTTCAATTATATGATCATCTATTTCATAGCCCATCTCGGTTACCCAAACTATCCTAGGGATGACAACTTCCATCTAGATTTCATCCTTCTTGAATACAAAGCATATTTCATCTTTGTATTTGTCAACAATCTTTTGTGATAACCTGATTCTTTTCTTCATTTTGGCTTTTAATGCTTGAAAGAAGTCATGAATATTGTTTTCCTTGTTTTCTCCCATGTTATTGAATAGTTATGTTAACTGTTTACCTACCGGTATATCATATCCAAGTTCTTTGTAGCCTATACCGGGAACTTGTTTGGTTATATGTAGCATCAGACATACTAACAGATTTCCAAACCTAAAAGTTCCTTTCTTGTCTTTCTTAATATTTCCAAAGTTGTCAATTAATTCATCCTTTAACCACTCACATATATCAATCTTTGCATTATCTGTGACCATATCATAAGCACTTTTAATGCATAAACTTGAAACTGAATTGAGTCTATTTGCATGAGTAGCTTTATACCCTAATATCATGCTTATAAATCTCACATTAATGTCTGTTACATCATTAACTCTTAGGGACCTTTTGTCGAATGTTGCACCAGTTAGGTTTGTGACTAGGTCATTGGATACCTTCTTGGTTTTATCTGGCCTTTTACCGATGGTTAGTAACCCTGTGACAACTTTCATAGCTTCCTTAGTGATTTTGTGGACTGCATCTAACCAGAAAAATTCACCATGTACCCTACTTAAGACTATCCTAATCACATCCTTGGGGAATTCAGGAATGCTAAGGATCTCTGTAAATCCTAGGGTTTCAATGATCTTGTGTTCATCTTTTACATTGTCGGTTTTATCACATATCACAGTTTTAAACATGGTTTTAATCTCTTCATCTCCTAGTTCCTCAATGTTGCAGTGGATGTACATTCTAGGGTCTTCAGCATAAACAACTCCCTTGGGAATTTGAGAAAAAGAACCTAAGGTATCATCTTTCTTTGCTACCTCGGGAACTAACTGAAATATGGGCCTAGGTCTTTTTATTACTTTGACAATAGTAGGGTTTGCTATATATTCAATTGTGGAGGTGGATGCCATGATAAAATACCTTTTACTACTTTTAGAATGGATGAATGCTTGAAGTGTTCTTGCCTCTTGCTCGAAATGCCTTAGCTCGGAATCTTCATGCTCTTTGTAGGTTTGAAATCTCGGTGAAATGGAATGGAGCGAAAACCTTAATTTTATAGTGTATTTTTGCTATCTACCACATTAAATGCATGCCGGTTAAGTATTCTCTTAACATTGTCTATTGGTAAAAAGTAATTTTCAACTTCTTATCTCTAACCGTGGGAATAATAGCACATGTGTCATTAGATTGCCAAACCCTCAAGGAAACTTTCTTCAATTAGATGAAGAGCTTCCTGCCGGTGGAGCACTGCTCTGTCCTGCCGATGAAGCATCACTCTATCCTTTCAGTGAAGCATCACTCTATCCTGCCGGTGAAGCATTGATTTTCTCTACCGGTGGAGGAGTATTCCCAATATTTAGATAAGCTTTTCTAATCCATTGTTTTGAGAATTCTTGCTTAACCTCTTCAAATTTTTCTTTACCTTTCAAGCTAGAACTTTTGTTGTCTACCGATGTTCCTTTACTTCTACAGAAATTTGCAATATGCCCAATCTTGTTACATGCATAACTAGTTACATTATTCTTTTGAATAGCTTTCCCATAACCTATGCCGATTTGTGTTCTGCATTGATTAGATAAATGTCCAAATCTTCCACAAACATAACATCTCACATTCATTCTACAATTTTCAAAGTTGTGACCAACTTTGTTGCATTTAGAACATTGACCGGTGGGTGTGTTGATATTCTGATAATTTCTAGATCTACATTAATTTGCTCTATGACCATACTTATTACAGTTAAAGCATTTTCCATTGAATTTATAAGCATTAGGTTGTCTTACCGATTTGTTGTGATCCTGAGTATTTGCAGTACCAGAGCTTTCACCAACTTCAAAGCCAATTCCAGAAGTGTCACCTTTAGGTTTTTGATTCTTCAGCAAGGTGCCAAGTTCCTCTAAGCTTTTCTTGAATTTTTCTTTATGTTGATTTGCAGTTTCTAGGTCTCTTTCTAAGACTTCTTTTTGTCTCATCGGTTCATTTGAGTCATTCTGAGTATGCATCAGATCTGTCTTCAACATATCATTTTCATAGCTAAGTCTTGTGTTCTCATTTGCTGCATCACTTAGTCTTCTGGCCAATTCTTCTTCATTCTTCTTCCTATCCTCAATCTCTTTGCAAAATCTCATAGTCATATCCTGCATCTCATTCTTTGTTGTCATGTTCTCTTGTTTCAACTTGCTTATCATATCATTAAGTGATTCCTTTTCATCATTCTCATTTTGCAATTTTTCACAAAGTTCTCTTCTCTTATTTCTTGCAACAGTAGGATTTTCTTGAAGTGCTTAAATGATATCCTGAGCTGCCCTTAAATCATCTTCTAGTTTGATATTTTTCAATTTCTCTGCATCATAGTCTAAAAGAGCTCCTTCAAGTTGCTTCATCAGATTCTCCATCTTTACCGGTGTCAAGATCTTCCTCAAGCTATTAGGCTTCTAAAAATAGAGGACCAAGCTTTGATACCAATTGTTAGGAATCCCACAGATACTGAGAGGGGGGGGTGAATCAGTATCTAACCGGTGAGTAGAATTTCTTGAATTAAAACATGCAGAACATATTATAATAGTGTACCGGTAATGCAAGAAATAATGCAATAAACAGAATTAAGAACATCCACATGAAAAGCACACCATAACACAAGGTTTTAACAAGGAAACCCGATGTGGAAAAAACCTCGGTGGGATTTGTGACCCACAATATTCACTCACTAGCCAATAAGAGAATATTACTTACAATAGGGGCCTGCACATGTAGGAAGGCCAACTGCCTAGAGCTCACTGCTCAATGGGAAGTCTCACTGACTTACAATGAGGATTATACAAATCCAATATCTTGTACTTCTTTACAATAGCATCTATAATGCCTAATCCAGTACTGGTTGCTACTCTGCTTCTTACATAAACCCTTAGCCTATATTTCGCATAATAGGTCTGCCTGATATTTTTTCTTTTTGCTTCCACATATATTACAAATGTCTACAATGATCTCTTTTATATATAAGAGTCATTTTACAATTTGCCAAGTCGGCTTACAAAGTTTTTACAATAATAAATAAAATATAATATAACAAAATCCTATTGACCTCTGTGCCAATATACTTCTTTTCTTTGTGCCGGTGTCGGTGTCCTGAGTGCCAGTGTAGAGTGTGATCTACTGATGCTGGTATAATGCCTTTGCCAGTGCCATAGGATTGCAAGGTTGCCATCAATGACAAAACCTTCAATCACATACAATGTCTCATTGGAGTGTACATATGCCAACACATGGTATAAATGATGGGTGAATGGATGTGATTGAAACAAGTCTGAAAGACAATGGAGGCATAGCCTTTATGAATGGCACCTGTTTGCTAGGTTTTCACCATCGTACTTACCCAAGGTGCCACCAAAGTGGTTTTCACCATTTGGATGAATGATTTTGCTTTACTATTTTCTTGATTTTGGTATTTTTGTATTTTGTTCAAGATTGTTTTCTGAATGTTTTTGGTATTTTCTACTATTGGAGGAGCCTAATGCTCTACACATCTTATGTATGAAACCTTTTTAGATGCATGTTGTTGATCAGATTTGCTAGTGGTTCTCCTTCTAAAGTGGCTAACTGATATGTCCCACACCTGAAGACAACAGTGATAACGTATGGACCCAGCCAATTGGATTCAAATTTGCCCTGATGTTCTCTATTTGGTTGATTGTGAGGATTCTCCTTGAGAACAAGATCTCCTACTTCAAATGTACAAGGTTTGACTCGATGATTGTAGATTTTCCTCATGCGCTACTGATAGGCTTTTAAGTGGTTGTAGGTAGCTTGTCGCTTTTAGGTGGTTGTAGGAAACTCGTCACTTTTCATCAAGTAGTTCCAAGTCCTAAAGATGTGAGACTCGGTATGATTCATCATCTATTAGATTGTGCAAGGAGACCCATAGAGATGGTATTTCAACCTCAATAGGCAAGATGACTTCTTCTCCATAAACCAGTGAGTAGAGAGTTGCGCAGGTAGGGGTTCAAAAGCTATTTCGATAGGCCCATAGTGTTGGATTCAATCAAATGTGCCAATCATGACCAACATCATTGGCTATCTTTTTGAGGATCTTCAATATATTCTTTTTTGATGCTTCGGCTTGACCACTGCCTTGTGGGTAATATGGGGTGGAAAAACAATGTTGGATATAAAACTTCTCACAGATTTCATGGATATCTTGATTTTTGAAAGGGAGTCCATTATCTATGATGATGGACATGGGTACACCATACTGACAGATGATGTAATTGAGGATGAATGAGGTGATCTGCTTGCTAGTGACTTGGGTAAGTGGAATGGATTCAATCCACTTTGTGAAGTATTATGTTGCGGTAATGATAAATTTATGACCGTTGGATGAAGATGGATGGATTTTACCCACAAGGTCAAGTCCCCATTGACAAGAGGGACATGGTGTTGTGATAGGTTGTAATTCCTGTGTTGAGGCATGTATCAGGTCTCCGTGAACTTGACACTTCTTTCACTTTCTAACAAAGTAGTAGGAGTCTTTTTCCATGGAGGGCCAATAGTATTTGGCTCGCATGATTTTCTTTGCTAGTGAAGGACTGCTTGAGTGAGCCCCACAAATTCCTTCATGTACCTCTTCTAAGGATTTTGTTATCTCATCTTGTTCCAAACATTGAAGGAGAGTACCATCAAGACTTCATCTGTATAGGGTTTCAACAATGATGGTGTATCTAGAGGTTTGGCGGATAAAGGTTTTTCATTGGTTGTTTGATTGGTTAGGGGGAAGTGTGTGGTCATGTAGGTAAGTGAAGAACTCACCATACCATGGGGAGTCAGAACCGACAAGGCGACATATCATTTCAGTTTCAAGGATATCATAAGCGGGGATCCAAAGCTGCTCCACCAAGAACTCATAGCATGTCAAATTTTGTGGAAGATCTAGGAGAGATGCAATTGTAGCCATTGTGTTGGTGGCTTGATTCTAATCTTTTGGTACTTTCTCAAATGTGATAGTCGTAAATGAATCTTTGAAACTATCCACCATCTTTTTATACAACATGAGCTTATCATCCTTTGTTTGGTATTCATCAATGACTTGTCAGATGACTAGCTGGGAATCTCCATATACCTATAGCTCTTTCAAATTCCATTGTATGGCCAATCTGAGCCCTGTGATCAAGGCCTCATATTCTACTAAATTATTTGTGCATGGGAAAGTAAGATTGCATGACTTCAGGATGTTGTCACCTTGAGGTGTGATAAAAAGAGTACCTGCCCCTAAGCCATGTCTGGTGTATGAGCCATCAAAATATAGCTTCCAGGGTTGTGTAGCTGTGATCATAAAGATTTATTCATTTCGAAAGTTGGGAATAAGAGGATGGTTGCCTTTGTGTGGTGCATCAACCAACTAATCTACAATAATTTGTCCCTTGATAGCTTTGCGGTCCACACACTCAATATCAAATTTACTCAATCATAAACTATTTGGCCAAGAGGCCTGTCAATGTTGCCTTGCTGAGTAGGTACTTGAGTGGATCTATCTTAGCAATAAGTTGTACCTTGTGTGTTAACATGTAGTGCCTTAATTTGGTGGCTGACAAGATAATTGCTAGGCAAGCTCGCTCAATAGGTGTGTAATTGAGTTCATAGCCTACCAGTGTTTGAGAGATGTAGTAGACAACACATTCTTTTCCTTTCACATTATGATGTGCAAGTAGTACTCCTAATGTTGTAGTTGTAGCTGAAATGTATACCAATAGAGGTCTGCTTGGATCTGGTGGAATCAACAATGGTGTATTCATTAGGTAGTCTTTAAGCATTTGGAATGCTTGCTGGCATTTTGTATCCCATTAAAAGTGGATATTCTTGTGTAATAGATGGGTGAAGGGATGACATTTATCAGCCAATTGTGCAATGAACCACCGAATGGATTGTAGCCACCCTTGTAATGTCCTCAATTGACTAATATTCTTTGGAGGTGGCATGTCCATGATTGCCTTGAATTTTGTAGGATCTACCTCAATGCCTTTACTTGAGACAATGTATCCTAAGAGCTTTCGGGAAGTTACTCCAAAGACACATTTCTTTGAATTGAGACGGACATGATATTGTTCTAATCCGTTGAAGATTTTATCCATTACTTCAAGATGATCATCCCTTGTTAATGATTTAGCTATTAAATCATCCACACAATCTTCCATTATGGTGTGCATCATATCATGAAAGATGGTAGTCATGGCTCTTTGATATGTTGCCCCTACATTGTTTAGACCAAATGGCATCACATTCCAATAGTATGTTCCCCATGGACATGTTAAAACAATTTTGTGTTGATCCTCTGGAGCAATTTTAATCTAGTTGTACCCTGAAAAGCCATCCATAAGAGAAAGCATTGCATGAACTGCTGTTAGATCAACAATCATTTCAATGTTTGGTAAGGGGACATCTTTAGGACATGCCTTGTTTAAATATTTGAAGTCCGTAAAGATACAGATGCCCCCATTAGGTTTTCCAATAGGTACAATATTGGAGATCCACTCTGCATAATCAATTAGTCTGATGAAACCAACATCCAAGAGTTTTTTAAGTTCAGCCTTGACAAGAACGATAATCTGTGGGTGCATTTTTCTGAGCTTTTGTTTGACAGGTGTAGCTCCTTCTGCTACAGTTAGGTGATGCATGACCAAATCTGGATCTAAGTCGGGCATGTTTGCATAAGACCATGCAAAGTTGATTTGGAGCTTCTAGAAGAATTCCACAAATTTTGGTTGTTCTTTTGGAGTTAATAGAGATGCCAAATGTATCTTGTGAGGAGTCTCAGGGGTCCCCACATTGAATTATTTTATTTCTTCTATTAGGATAGTTGATCTCTCCTGATTCGTACTAAATGGGAGGATGTCAAACCTTTCATCCCCTAGTGCCTCAGAGAGGTTTTCACCTTTGGCTACGCTCTTTGTTTTTACTTTTTTGGGATCAAATGGCACCACAGTGTGGTTTTCACTAGAAGATTCATGTTTTATTATAATATTTTTGCAGCTAAAAGGTTTGGCATCTACCCCAAAGTATGCTACGTTGTTGAGATCAATAGAAAACCCAGCTTTATGATCCCCGCTTGGTATGTTATCCAGTAATTCTAAAAAGTCTATGAGTGCCTCATCATTTTGGAAATGGTCAAAGCATGGGGGATTTGGCTGGTTCCATTCAATGAGTTCAAAATGAATGATAGGCATTGCTTCATCGATTAAGTTTAGTTCATGGGAGGCATCAGTGAGGGTTAATATGGAGGTGTGAAGTTGATCAATGGTACTCTCCTTGTTAGATTCAGGTGTAGGATTTGACGTAGGGTCTGTGGAAGTTGCTTCTAGCTCAGGAACCCAAAAAGTTTTAATCCATGCTTCTCCATAAACTGGTATATCCTTACGAGGTGGAGGGGGTGATGTTTCTTCCTTGTCTAAAGTATTTAAATGCACTGAATCCCATTCCCACTTATGTGAGTCTATCTCATAATCACTCTCTAGCATCCGATTATTGTATCAAGTTGGGATGTCTTTTGAATTGAATAATGCATTAGTTACTGGCTTATGTACTTTTGGGAGTGGGGTTGTTGGTGCTGCTAGTGTTGCTGGTGTTTCTCGTGCTACTAATGCTGCTCATGGGGTTATTGGTTCTATTGATGTTGTTGGTGTTGTTGATGGGGTTGTTGGTGCTACAGATATAGTCAAGGATTGCATCCTTGGGGTAACTGGATGATACACAGGTTTGTTGGGTTTTCCTTTGAATCAAATCTTAGGAAGAGATTCTTTTTGAAAACCTACTCGAATTATATCTCTTGGTTTTAACTCAGGTTGTAAGGGCTCTTGTCATCCTTGCTTGCAAGGTCCCAAAGCACTATGGCCATCATAGCCCATTATTTGCATTATAGTGAAGCCTTTGCCATATTTGTCAGTGGGGAGCTTAGCTTCGAGATTTCTTTGTCAATAGGGTCTGTGTAGATCTATTCTACCAGGTCTCTATCCATGGTTTCCTCCTCTTGACTTCTACCAGGGGTGAATTGTGCCAAAGTGCAAGTTCTTTTGGCCAATGGTGTTTGAAGTAAACCTTGGGGTTTGCTATGAGTTCTAGGGGATGTGAGTAACTGCCCAATACAAAAGAGTTGGCTAAGATTATATTCCTCAGGACCTTCCTTAGCTATTTTCATTTTCAATTTCTCCTTCTTTGGTGTAGGGGTTGTCAAGATGGAAAGAGAGGCTGGATTAACATATGATGATGAAGAGATAGCTTTTCTGTTGTTAGGTATGATGATCTCTAGCTGATGGTGAATATTATTATAATATACAAATGGATTAGCATCACCAAGGATTGTAATTTCTACCCCATTATGTGGAAACTTGATGCATTGGTGATAGGTATATGGAACGACTTGCATGGCATGTATCCAAGGTCTTCCTAATAGTAGATTTTATGGAAAAGGAAGGTCTAGAACTTGGAAAACTATATGCTTCACCATTGGCCCAACCCTGATGGGTATTATAGTAGATCCTCTAGAAGAACATTTTGCATCATTACATGCTTTGATGGTTATATTTTTGCTGACATCCACCGATTCTATTGCATAACCCAATGTGTGACTAACTACAAGGTGCATATGTTTAAGCCGACTCCATTGTCACTCAAGACTTGCTTAATTCTATGTTGGTTTACGAATCCTTCAATATGAAGGGATGCATTATGGGGTTGTTGGAAGGATTTGTTGTCACTTTACGTAAATGTGAGACATGGTGATGACTTTAGATTTCCAACCATGGCTTGAAACTGATCTATGTTGAGGTTGGTAGGGATAGACGCTTCTTGGAGAGGTTGATCCAAGATTGTTTTATGTGAGGGGGATAGGCGCAAAAGCTCTAATATGGAGATGAGGGCTGGTGTCTTATCCAATTGCTCTAAAAGATAATATTATTTGGGGAGGGGTGTTGTTCCTTATGGTGTTGCTCGAATAGTAGTCTTGCTACGATGCGTAACAATGTTGCATGTAGGATTTGGATCTTTTATGGTAAGAGTTGAAACTTGTTCATCTGCATCATAAAGGTGATTCACAGAATAATTGTATACAACTTGTGTGTAATTGGTTGTGGTATCTGTGTTTCTCCCTAAGGTGGAAGGACCCTTGTGATCTTGTGATGGAAGTGGATTCTTGAACATTAAGTGATCATCATTGGATATTTTAGGGTCATGTCCTTCAATTTCAATTTCTCCTCTATCAATAAGATCCTAAACAAGATCTTTTAGTTGATGGAAATTGCTTGTTTTATGCCCTCTTCCTTGGTGAAATTCACAATGTTCATGATCTCGCCACCATGGAGGCTTGACCCGAGGCTCATAATTGAATGTTTTTGGTAAGGTCACAAGATTGGAGGATACCAATTGATGTAAGATCGTTTCAATAGGTTCCCATAAGGGTGTATCTGTGCGTTTTGGTTTGTAGTTTTGTTGCTTTTTTTTTGGTTCCTCTTGTTGTGTATTGTGACCTTGATTTTGTGGATTATTGATGGTGTTGTTGTTAGGAGGGGGATTTTGTCTTGCAAACCTGACCACAGGTTGTGCAATTTTTACTGTTCTTGTGTCCACTATCCTGTCATTGACAATGTTCTTGTTTTTGTTCCAAAATTTTGGTTTATCACCATTATAATGTGGATGAGGACCATCTTTGGGTTCATTGTAAATTTTGGTAAGTCCCTTTTTTATGAGGGCTCTTTCAAATTTTAGTCCTTGAGTGATCATTTCTTCAAATGATTTTGTACCCTTCATGTCTAAATGAAATTCCATTTCATCATTAAGTTGGAAATGAAAATTTCCACTAGTTTTTGCTCAAGTAGATGAAGGGAGCGTCTGCTAGATAGTTGTCTGCACCGTTGCAGGAAAGTTCAGAACAACTCCCTTGGTTTTTGTTTGGTGTTGCACAAATTTTCCATGGTGACATCCTGTTCTATGTTGTGTGTATAATGAGTGTTGAATTTTTGGACCAAGATATGCTTCTCCCAAGACTGAGAACAAGAAGAATTCATAAGGAATGACTACTTCAAATGAGTAGCTCAAGATCAACAAATGAGGAAGAAGACAAAGAAAACAAGTCCACAAGATCTCCACCAATTCTACAAAATTATTCTGTAAGGTACAATCCTCCCTTCTCTGGTTATTGTTATTTATGCAAAGGTTTTGGGCATAAAGAAAGTGAATGTAGAAAAGTGTCGAAGAAGGTTCAAGTTGCATTTGGACATAAAATTTCAAATTGTAGACTTATGTATAGAACGACTCCAAGCTATGAAAGTAAGAATCATTTTGTTGTCCTAAGATATATGAATGTGATTTGCTATTACTACAAAAAGGTTGGTCGTAAGAGCTATGAATGTAGAAGAAAAATATTTCAGTCAAGTGGCAACCTCCCTACTTCCTCTTTTAACAAAAAATGTAAAATGTAACAACTATGATCACAGAGAAAGAGAGTATAGAGAATATGTAAGACATGAATATGCATGGAACAAATATAGAAGGGTCTTAGTTTGTTAAGAAATTCTTTTGTTCCTTCAACTAGTTACAAAAATATGGATTGGAGAAGGTAGCCCAGTCAACCAAATAGAAACTATTTCATTCCTCAGCCAGACATTGACATGATTTGTTATACATTACATAATTTTGGGCATATAACACAATATTGTAGAGGTAGTCAAATGAAATCATCTAGTAACTGCAAGAAGGCAATCACCTTGACCGGAAAATTATGAAAGTATGGAGAAGGAAGCACAACATAAGTGATGAGAAAGGAAATAATGAATCCATGAGCTAGCATTATGCACCCCATGCACATGTGATATCCCCTCGATCTTGAGAAGGAGAAAAACCTTAAGGTGAGCTAAATATGATTATATCTTTTACCCCCAAATTTCTGAAAGTAATAAATGTAAGAATGCTTAAAAGATAGGAACTAGAGATAGGAAAATTGTTGAGAATAATAATTGTGTATCTATATCAACTGATATAGAGTTTGATAGTTTTTTTTTGTAAATTTGTTATCGTTGCTTGAGTTGAAAATTTGTATGCCTTGGTAGCAATTAAAGTTTGACATTGTTGGCATATAGTATAGTTTACTGTGAAATTGCATTGGTTGTAGCTGCACATTTGCATATATAAGGTTGAGTATAGTTGCATGTGCTGAAGATAATTGCATACATATTACATTGAAAAAATGGTGTATGTTGAACGATTGCAAAACAATCACTGTAAACAAAAGTGCCACAACAGAGCTTATTTGTAAAGGGACTAATCTATATCATTGTTCATAGTCTATGTTTAAAAAGGTTGAGCATATAGTTTGGGTTTCATAAATCTTTGTGACAATACTCTATTTCAGCATGGAAGGATATAAATCATTGAATCAATTGGATGATAAGTATGGAGTTGTAGACACTTAAAAAATTATTACTTTTAATTATTTTTAATTCCTCACATAATTAATTAATTAATATGTTAATTCAAATTCTCCTCAATATTAATTAAATATAATTAATATTGTCACTATAGCATGTGACTGATTTATTTAATAAATCAATCCCTTTCTTTATTCTTCTAAAAAATTAAATCCTCACAAATCTCCCTCTTAGCTAATTAATTTCAATTAATTAGTTAACCCACATGATTCCTACAAACCATCTTCTTAATTCATCATTAACCTAATAAAGTCTTCTAGAAACTCCCTAAACTCACTTAACCTTATTATTCTAATTTTTAATTCCCTCCACTCATTCCCTCTCCTAGTCAAATCCTCCTACAAATCCTAATCCCACCTAAAATTTCCTCTAATCCCCCTCCTAATAATTTGCTAATGGCTAATCATCATGATTAGCCACAAAGTCAACTCCTTGTCCCTTCCATCCAACCACTAGCTTTTAATGCTCTTTTCCTAGGTGAATGTGAGATTTTCAAAATCTCACAATCCTCTAGGCATCTCCTCTCCCAAGGAATTTTTAATTCCTTTTTATTCCTCCAATCCCCATGATTATCCCTTTTCGGAGAATTTTAAATTCCTCCTCCCCATTCTTCAAAGAATGTCACATCCCTTGCTCCTCTCAAGGCACATTGAGAATCCTTCCCAATGCACCTTGCTCCTTGTAGTGTCCTAAAATTGCGACACTTGCAATTTCGACCGCATTTGGGTCTTCATGATGGCGACGCAACACTAAACCTGAATGGAGACCCCGAAACTTGCTCATGACACCAAAAACTGCATTTTTCCAGCACCCTGGCCTGATCCTCCTTGCACCCTGCTGTCCCGGGAGGTGGGACCAGAGTGCCTAGCACCCTGGTCCCCCAGGACCATGGCACCCAGCACCCTGGTCCCTGGCCCTATTTTGGGCCCGGTCTCCTATGGGACTTCGGGCCTTTTTGTTTGCAAATTGGAAAATAACATTTCCTGGTCGGCCTAAGGTCGGGAAAATTAGTCTATCAACCCTAATTGGCAAGTATATAAACTAATTTTCCTCTCTCATTTTGGTATGAGGGAAAAAAGGTGAAAATGATATTCAAACATTCAAGCATTCAAGCATTCAAGCATTCCTTCAAGCAATTGATCATTCTAAGTCTCCATTCAAGGCTAAGTGTTGCATTCAAGACAAGGATTCAACCATTGAAGAGGAGATCACTTACAACACATTACATGCTACAACATACAACATACAACAAACAACAACATCTATACCTTCGCATATAAGGATACAAACATCCTTACAACAAGGTATTAGTACTTGTTTTACATTACATTTACAACATTTCTCATTTCTTGGTTAATTCCAAAACCGGGGTTTGACCTAAGGGCAAACCCCTAATCCCTAACCCCCCAATCATCTTCGCTTTTCTGTGTGTAGGTTGCAGGTACGTGGCTGAAATTGAAGATCTGGAATCCTTGTGCAGAGACGAACAGATCCCCCTTCGTTTTGCGGATTTTTCGGAGGACCGTGTGCACGCCGGGCGCCATCGTCCCATCAACTTTTGCTCAAATTTGCAGGACAGTGCCGTATCGACATTTTACTGCTAATTCTAGGTCCGCAGCTTCATCCTATATCCCTAACTTAGTTTATAAGCGAATCTTTCTCACTTTCTATGCATTCCTAGTTCAATCTTTCCATCTACATTCTTTACAAAAGAGGGTATCCTTGCTATCACAACCCTTGAAACTCATATAGAATCCAATCTTGCATTGCGTGGGATTGGATCTTGTGGGTTTCAACCCCTCTTTTGAATGTAAAGTCCCTCCTAAGTGAAAACCATCAACCCTAGTGACTCCCCCTGCTCCCTCCTCGGAGTTGGGGAGGGGAGAACGACTAGGGTTCGATTTTTCCGCTTTACATTTTGGTGAACCCGACGTGAACATCCCTTCTGATTATTCATAGTTAGATCTGAAAATTGGATTCCTTGATTACATTTCCATGTTTGATCTTTGGCAAAATTTTAGAGGTTAATTGCATAAAAACCCTAAATTTTCTTTTTAAGTAATTAAACTTGTGAAATGTTTAATTGTTAATGCTTGTTTCAGATCTGCCCTTCTATTACAAATTATCAATTCATATTTGTGCTTTGATTTTGAAAATTAAGTGGTTAAGTGTCAAAACCATAATTTTTGAAACTCTCTTGATTCAACCTTTGTCCGACAATTTCACTGATCAATACACCTCCAAATTGGCTGTAACTTTGGATTCCGCAATAAAATCACAATATCTTTCATCCTTGAAAATTTGGAAAAAAGTTGCGAGGACCGTGTGCACTCCGAGCACCATCGTCCCCGACATTTTTTCCGAAATTTCGGGAGCGAGATCTTACTGTATTTTCCTGCTAAAATCCAGAATTCTGGCTGATTTTATCAATTTTAACACCTTCAAAATTACAGTCAAAGTTGGTCTAGTGATTGCTTGGATTGAGGCTTCTAATCATTCAAAAATTGTTGAAATTGAAATTTGTGTCAAAATTGTGTTTCTTACAGTCCTAAATCTGAAAAGTGTGTTAGCATTCATTCGAAATTTCAGTGATTTATTCAAATTTTTGCAATTTGTGACTTTTGAAATTAAGTGCTTAATTACAACAACTTTGATTTCCGCTTTCAAAATTGAATTTTGTGTGAAATTGAGTCAACTTTCAAATTTCAAAACTTGCATTGCTTTTGGTATTCCCTCTAAAATCATAAAATTCAAAATTTCAGTTTCCCTCTCTTTTTCAAAATTCAAATTTTGCATTTTTCGACAATCTTGGTAGGATTCAATTTTGAGATTGCAACTTTAATTTGGCCTATCTACAGATCATAAAATCACTCAATTTTTTCAGGTTAGCTGTAAAATCATCATAACTTTCATCCCTGCAAATTTCAAAAAAAGTTGCGAGGACCGTGTGCACCCCGAGCGCCACGGTCCCGGACATTTTTTCTGAAATTTCGGGAGATTGTCCTGATTGTATTTAACAGCTTAAATCTAGAAGATTGGCTGGTTTTACTGAAATTTGCTACCTCTAAAATTCAAAATCTTCTCTCTTTCTTTAGTGCATGAGTTTTACAACAATAAGTCCTACTTACACTATTCCCGTTAGACGAAGCCTTAGAATTAAGTCCTTCCAAGGTTTAATTACTGAGGAGATGGAAACTAATTTGAATGGTCTTTTTAACGAGGACATGGGTAATTCCTCTAATCCTCTTAATGATGAAGAAGCTCTCCATGAGGTTTCTGTAGAACAACTTTCAAAATTGGATAACCAATTTGACGATTTTCGACAGTGGATGTCTCAAGAATACCCTGATAGTCAAGCTCTTCCTTTAATTGAGGGTCTAAAACGTATGGTTCAAAGTGATAAGAATGGAATTGATATTTTGCGTGGTATTGCACACATTGTGGATTCAAATGTGATGCCTATGAAAAGTTGTGCCGAAACCTTAGGTTATACACAACCTCCTACTCAAGACAATCATTCTATTCCTTTGACGACTCCTATTGCTAGTATACCTACTTTTACATCAAACATAATGACTACTTCAACACAAGACATTCCTCCTATGATCACCAGTCATGGGGGCAATCCCTCTTCTTCAATTAACCCTCTTCCTTCATTCAATCCAACTTCTTCATTCATTCCTTCAATGAGTGTTCCTATTATATCACCACAAATGAACATGACGCAAGGGGGCAACTCGTTTAATCATTCCATTCCTCCTTCTAGTGTTCCTCCTGTCCAATCATCTCCTATGACTAACTATCATAGTGTCCCACCACCTTACTCTCTACCTTCTTTCAATAACATAACACCTCCATCACAATCTAACACGTCTAATATGAACTCTTCGACTGAAGCGACCATTAACAATCTTGCACAAACTGTCTCTTCTTTACAGCAACAAATTGCCTCTATGAATCAATCTAAGTTTAGTGTGCCCACATTTGATGTTGCGAACCCACTTTCTCTTGACATTGTTCGAGCTATTCCCCCTAAACATGTTGAAATTCCGCATTTGGAGGTTTATAATGGTAAGGGTGATCCTCTAACACATGTTAAGACCTTTCAAACAATATGTACTGATTTTGCTTATGACCAAAGGTTGCTTGCAAAACTGTTTACTAGAACATTAAGAGACAAAGCCCTACAATGGTATTGCTCATTGCCTTCCTATTCTATTACTTCTTTCGAACAACTTGCAAATGCTTTCATTCAATAATTTCAAAACAATATAAGTCCTAAAGTTACTTTGATTGATTTAATGCATTGTAAACAAGGTGTTAAAGAAAAAGTGACTGATTTCATTGGTAGATATAAGCATTTGTATGCTCAAATTTCTTTTCCAGTGCCTGACAATGATATTCAAAGAATCTTTATTTCTAATTTACAAAAAGACATTAGAGAAAAACTCCTGTTTTCTGAGTTTACTTCTTTCCAACAGTTGTGCGCAACTCTTCACAATTATCAACTGACTGTGAGTCAAATGGAACAATCACATCCTATGACTCCGAGTGATAAGGGTGATAGTAGTCAACAACCATTTGGGAAGTTTAAACCGAACAGAGAGTCCATTAAATTCAATGAAAACATCATCAACAACAATGTGAATGCAGCATCAGGTGTGTCTCCTATTTCTAAGTTTTTCAAGAAAGAAAGAAAGTTTACTCCTTTGAATGAATCATTGCATAGTATTATGAATAAGTTATTGGAACAAAATGTGCTTACTCTTCCTCCTATAAGGAAAATTGATCCTGCAAAGATTAATTCACCCTATTTTGATAACAAATCTTTTTGTCAATTTCATCGTCAACCTGGGCATGATACTGAAAAATGTTTTGCTTTAAAGGGGAAAATTCAAGATTTGATTGATAATAATACTATCTCTGTTTCTGGTGTGAATGATAAAGGCAATACATCTGTAGCTCCTCCTAACCAAAATCTTCAGATTTTCACTGATCCATTACCTTCTCATACCTCTAATGCGATTGATACTACTGATTCCTCTATCTCACCTGATGATCTTGTGTCCATGACTCCGAATGTGATTAACTTTGTAGAGCAGCAGAAAATCCCTAAAGAACCTTCCATCACCTTTGATTCTAGTGAAACTATCAGGGCACCTGATGGTCCTTTATATATAGTTGCAAAAGTCAAGAACACACCTTGCCGTGGAGTGCTTATTGATCCTTCTTGTATGGTTAATGTCATTACTGAAGAATTTCTTTTTACTTTGCAATTAAATCAAGTTATCTATGACAAAATAGATGTGGTTGTGAAACTATTTGATGCATTTTCTTCTCCTGCAATTGGTTCTATTACATTACCTATTGAAGTCCATAACAAATCCCTTGATGTGAACTTTGCTATTATTCCATCTTCCGAACAATTTCATGTGAAGCTTGGCTATCCTTGGCTATCTTCCATGAAAGCTATTGCTTCTCCTATTCACAAGTGTTTGAAATTTCCCCATAATGGTGAAGTTGTTACTGCCAATCATAGTCTCTTTAAACCAGCTGAAAGAACTTCTAGCGTTCCTATTGATTATTTTTGGCCTAAACAATTCCAATCTCTTCCTCCGCGAAGTGATCATCTTTTCAAATCTTATCAAAAGTGGAAAACAGATATGATCCTATCTCTAAGTGAACCTAGAACACCCAAACTTGACATTCCTATCATTCTTGAGAAGGAAGTTCTTCCTTTGAAAGATAAAACTAATGTCTTTCCTCAAGAAGATTCCCAACCCATCCCTATGGATGTGACTATGCCTATGATTAATAAAATTCCTAAAAGTAGACCTATCCCTCCTCATCATGATGGACTTGGTCTCCTTCCAAAACCAAATATTCCTCCTTTATATGGAGCAGTTCCTCCTCCTTCCTCTTATGGAGAGAAGAGACCTTCCTCTTCTCCTATTGTTCAGCCTAAGAGACCACAACCTAAACACCCAAGTGATAAGGATGAGAACATTCCTCCTCCTCAATCTTCTCAACTTCCTACTAAGACTAGATGAAATCGTTCTGCATGTGAACGCCGGCGAAAGCGTCGTCTTAGAGCTCAAACTTTGCAATCCCCAAAAACACCTTCAACAAGCATTATTCCATTTTCTCCTCAGCCGACGATTGAGCCGAAATCTCCTAAACATAAGATGCATGATGGTCTTGATCCTGTGCGAGTTAAAGATCCTATTTTTATAAATCTTGATGATGATATAGATGAAAATGCTACTTCTCCTGTTCATTCTGATAGTGCATATGAACTTGTTGATATTGATAACCATTTATCTAACGATTTTTCTAAAGCACTTATCCTAGCTCCTAGACAAGAACACCGCGGCTTGGGATATGAACATAGCCCTTGTTTGGATCTTGTGATAGCTCCATCTGTTGTGTTGGATGTTCCTCCTCTAGCGTGTTCCCTGCCTTCCCGAAACATTGATCAGCAAGATCGGGGGGTAGATGACGTGCTAGACTAGTTTCATTAGCATAGCAGATTCTCTCCTCCTCTCTTTTGTTACTTCTTCTATGTGTTATTCTCATTCTTCTATTTGTTGTCCTTAGTGTTGTCTACTTGAGGACGATGCAAAGCATTGAGATCTCTCGATCTCTCTCATGTTGACTCAAAAGACACATGTGTTCCCTTCTTCTAGGTGACCTTCCTTGATTGGGGAATGAAGAACAATTATGCATACATACATATGATATACATGAATTATCATACAGCATACTGACCCCGAGGAAAGCGAAGTCACCTCGTGCTTTGTGTTTTGTGTCTATTATCCTTGGGCTTATCTCACACTTGGGGGCTAAATCCTTGTGATAACGTGCTCCTTTCCCTTTTTCATTTTCTTATATGTATCACTACCTTAAAGCAATCACCCCCGGTGAGGCGTGTGCGATCACTTTAACATAGGGGGGCATACATCCCGTTCATATCTTTTCAAGATACTTGAAAATTTCTTGACAAATTTAGCTTTGCCTTGAAAATTTTTGATATCTTTCTTGCATGACTCATAGTGAGGGAACCTTGCTACTGACAGTCATGGTTCTCCCTCATGATCTCCCCTTTTACCTTGTCAATCGAAGTCGTAAGATCCTTAGTCCACTAGGGGCTTGGTGTATCTTGCCTCCTTGACGTGGTGAAAGTTTTTCAATGTTGCTTCCTTGTACTTTACCGGAAGTATGAGCGTACGCTTATACTCCCGCTAAAGTGGGGGCTAAATGTAGCATCCTAAAATTGCGACACTTGCAATTTTGACCGCATTTGGGTCTTCACAATGGCGAAGCAACACTAAACCTGAATGGAGACCCCGAAACTTGCTCATGACACCAAAAACTGCATTTTTCCAGCACCTTGGCCTGATCCTCCTTGCACCCTGCTGTCCCGGGAGGTGGAACCAGAGCGCCCAGCGCCCTGGTCCTTGGCCCTATTTTGGGCCCAGTCTCCTATGGGACTTCAGGCCTTTTTGTTTGCAAATTGGAAAATAACATTTCCTGGTCGGCCTAAGGTCGGGAAAATCAGTCTATCAACCCTAATTGGCAAGTATATAAACTAATTTTCCTCTCTCATTTTGGTATGAGAGAAAAAAGGTGAAAACGATATTCAAACATTCAAGCATTCAAGCATTCAAGCATTCCTTCAAGCAATTGATCATTCTAAGTCTCCATTCAAGGCTAAGTGTTGCATTCAAGACAAGGATTCAACCATTGAAGAGGAGATCACTTACAACACATTACATGCTACAACATACAACATACAACAAACAACAACATCTATACCTTCGCATATAAGGATACAAACATCCTTACAACAAGGTATTAGTACTTGTTTTACATTACATTTACAACATTTCTCATTTCTTGGTTAATTCCAAAACCGGGGTTTGACCTAAGGGCAAACCCCTAATCCCTAACCCCCCAATCGTCTTCACTTTTCTGTGTGTAGGTTGCAGGTACGCGGCTGAAATTGAAGATCTGGAATCCTTGTACAGAGACGAATAGATCCCCCTTCGTTTCGCGGATTTTTCGGAGGACCGTGTGCACGCCAGGCGCCATCGTCCTGTCAACTTTTACTCAAATTTGTAGGACAGCGCCGTCTCGACATTTTACTGCTAATTCCAGGTCCGCAGCTTCATCCTATATCCCTAACTCAGTTTATAAGCGAATCTTTCTCACTTTCTATGCATTCCTAGTTCAATCTTTCCATCTACATTCTTTACAAAAGAGGGTATCCTTGCTATCACAACCCTTGAAACTCATATAGAATCCAATCTTGCATTGTGTGGGATTGGATCTTGTGGGTTTCAACCCCTCTTTTGAATGTAAAGTCCCTCCTAAGTGAAAACCATCAACCCTAGTGACTCTCCCTTCTCCCTCCTCGGAGTTGGGGAGGGGAGAATGACTAGGGTTCGATTTTTCCGCTTTACACTCCTCTCAAGGCACATTGGGAAGCCTTCCCAATGCACCTTGAGGAGTGTGGAGACAAGAAATGCCTTTAAGGCATATCTCTTGGTCTCCACACCCTCTCTTGGACCTTGTGTGAGCTCACAAGAAATCCTAGCCCTTCATCTTGAATCCATCCCAGCCATACATTCTTCCTCTCCTCTTCTTATAAATTGAGGAATCCATCTCTCCATTCTTCATCTCCATGTTCAGTAATCTTATGCTGCCCTTTTGAGCCTAGGAAATCATCTTAGCAAGCAAGAGGAGAGCCATTTTGTCCAAATCATATTTCATCCACACTTAACCATTTTGTCCATATCATCCTCCTAGAATCCATTTCATATTGTGCAGAACATTGGAGAGCCATCCACATCAAGCAATCAAAGGAGCACATCAAGTGGAGCATCACCAAGGGGCCCCTTCACTTCATCAAGCTCAATCTGAGGGAGAGGTATAAGGTTTTGTGAGGTATATGCATCTTGTTAATGTTTTCATGTGTTTTGGAGTTATGCCTTTGATTTCATATGATTATATGTTTGACTTGCATGTTTTCTAACTAAATCCACCTCGCTAGTCTTTTCCCCTCTTCATTCTTGCATGCCTGGTGGGATCCACGTCTCTGAATTTAAACTTCTTTTGCAAATTTTTGTGAGTTCTTGTCGTAGGTTCCGCTTCAGCATGAAAACTTGTACGAGTTCCTATCTAATGTTGAACGACTCTATTTCTTTTGTCGTATAGGCCACCAAGAAAACTCATATGAGTTGGGATTTGTCGTACGAGCTGGTATAATAACTCGTACGAGTTTTTGTTTACTCGTATAAAAACAAAGAATTTTTTTAGCAGTTTTTTTTTGTCCTCTCTACTGAAACTCGTACGAATTTATATCTTAAGTAGTACAAGTTTTGTGTTCTGTTATATGGTAATCTGGGGTTTGTCGTACGAGCCGGTGGAATAACTTGTACGAGTTGTTGTTTCTGTTTACTCGTATAAAAAACATAGTTTTTTTTAGCAGTTTTATATATGGAATATAGTCAAATTTCAGGGCTTTTGCAGGATCATGAGTTTTTGGATGTTTTGACAATCTAACAAGTGTTTTCAGATCTCATTTGTCAAAGGATTTGTCAATTAAATCTACGCTTGTCGAAGAATTCATTTTTGAAACTACTAACCAAGCGGTGTTGCAGGTTGCCTTGGAGATTCGATTAAACCATGTGTTTTCGATTTTTAGGCACTTAGGCTTAATTAAGTGGCTAAATGAATCAGTCTTTTGTGTTTGTGGAATGTGAAAGTAGGAGAGTATGTTCTTGTCTATCTAGACAATCAGAAATCTAGACCTTTGACACTTTTCTATCTGTTTAGCACGACTGTCTGCAAATCTGCTCTGTTAAATTTAGGAATATCTGCTTTTGCCATATCTGTTATATCTACTTTATTCTATTTTTTTGCCATATCTACTTTATCTTCACTCCATTTTCCTCCAAACTTCACTAGATCCCCTGCATTGCCATTTTGCACATTTCATTCCTAGGGGACCTTATCCCAAAATCCACTTTTTGAAGCCCAAAATCCCACATTCCTCTATTTTTAGGGTTTGTCGTAACTCCTTCCACTTTTACCCAATCACCTCCAAATTTTCCCACATTGTCTATCTCCAACTTTTGCTTCTTTGTCCCTCTTGGACAAATTTTTCCATTCCTTCACCTCTCCTCCAAAATCCCCATTTTATGTTTTTCTATCTCTTGGAAAGTGGTAAAAACCTAGTCAAACCCCATTTACCCATCAAAGATTCCTCCAAATCCATATTTGTCATTAGTAAAAAAGTTTTTATTCATGTTTTTCTACTTATTCCCAAAAATTCAAAAAAAATAATATTTTGTCATTTTGTTGTCTTTTGCAGGACGCTTGTTGAAGACTCCATTTTTCAAACTACTAATCAAGTTGTTTTGCAGGTTGCCTAGCTGATTCAACCAAATATTGTGCATTTATTTAAATTAGGCACCTAGATATTAATTAAAATGGAATGAACCATTGTCTTATGTGTTTTTAAGAAAAGCGTAAAGGTAGGAGAGTATGCTCTCGTCTTACTAGACGATCAGAAATCCAGACCCTCCAACCTTTTCTTGTTTGATTGCATGTTTACCTCTAGCGGGCCTGCCCTCCCAACTTTCTCTTTGAGAAGGTAAGAGGGGAATGACCCAAGTGAGTACACCCGGACCTGGGGTTCCCAACTCACTATAATAAATAGGCCATTGACTACGAAAGGGTCAATGGTTGGGGCTATATGAGAGTTCACTCTCACATTGGGTGCTTAGTAGGATCCTAGAGATCTCAATCACGCTTGCATGACTACTAAGTTCTTGGTGCTTCATTGGGCTATAGGCCTCAATTATGCTTGTGCAACTTTGAAGGGTAGCTCCTAATGGGAAGACTTACTAAACACCTTGTTCATAGTGGCCAAAGACCTTCTAGTCATTGGTGCAGGAGGTCGGACCTCCGAAGCTGCCCATATTTTTACGGCCCTTAGTAGAGACACAAAGCTCGCCATGAGGAGTTTTCATGGGAATTGATGCTTGGCTGCCCCGAGAAGTGAGTGTCATGGAGGGGAGCCAGTGGGGTCAAGCATCTAATTGTCCGCTCTGGGTAAGCGTAGCTGGGAAACCGATTGGGATCCAATGACTATTGACCTTGCCAGCCTTAAGAATGTTGTATATGAGCATGAGTGTCTTTGAGATAATATGCATTTGATCATTGTGTTTGCCTTTTTTGATACATACTTGCCAAGAGAAGACTAAAAACACATCACTATCCCCAAACACTTTGCAAAAACACTTGTCAAGACACAAACAATTGTCCAAGTCATTACCCACACAAAGTCTAAAATTGCATCAAAACTCCGTCCGTCCCATGTTTCATAAGCCCAAGAGAGAAGCTAAGAGTTCATCCTCTCCATTAACATTCAAGTTTGTCCTTTGAAACACCTACTATCATCCAAATCAGGGTGGTCGTATCCCTTCAGTTAACTTGCCATTCGAATCGATCCTCCATTAAGTCATGTTCATGCCAAAGACAACCTAGTCATCAAATTTCTTCTAAGCCATCACTACCATACCTCCTCCATCAATCATCCTCAAATTTCCCAAGGACTGAGCACATCAAAGCAATCTACCTCCACTATCAAAACAATTATCAAAATTCAAATCCAATCATCCTCTAATCCAATTTAACCTCGTGTTAAGGTTACATGCCTTGTGAAATTCCATTTAGACCTCATCATTAATCAATTGGCTCTCGTGCTTGAAGGGGAATCCTCTCCAAGTACCTTTTGCCTAATCCTTTTGAGTCGATCGAGACTCTTAACTCACATCTTTACTTTGCTTAGGGTCATTAGTCAACCCTTGGTATAAGAGAGGCTTTTTAATCATCAATCCAAGGTCTAAATTCTACACAACTTGGCCATCACCTTACTTGTGGTTGCATCAACCACCTAAAATCCTCATCCAAGGACTAAGGTGTCAAATCCTAATCAAATCCGGGCTCTAATCCAAGAACCATACCAATCAACAAAATTTGTTGTCATAAAAGACAAAATCCAAAATTCCACAAATATCTTGCTAAGTCCTTTCATCACAAATTTCCCCCTCCAAACTTTTCCAAGGTTATTCTTGTATGGTCACAACTCGATCCCAAAAGAGAAAGATGGTTGAACAACAATATGGCATGCTGGACATTAGTACCCTATATGAAGATCCCATGCAAGATCCTACACAAAGTGGGCAACCTAGCAATCAAGATCAAAGCCAAAATCGTAACATGGTTAGCCAAGATGAACTCTCTCCGGAAGTGCAAACTTTCCTAGTGGATTCTTATAACCAAGAGATGATGGAAAAGTTTATTCGACACAATCCTACTACACTTCTGAAAACTCTCCTTGAGAGTGGAGCTCAACTTCTACCTGAATTTAATAGATCCACTCTTGCCCAACAACCACAAGGAGACCTCGCTCCCACACAAAGTGCTACACCTATTATTCAGACTCAATCAATTGCAGCCCCATCAATCATCCAAGCTCAATCAATGCCACCCGCGGAACCTCCCACCATGGTCTCCATCCCACCTTCTTCCTCCTTACCATCTATACCACTATCACATCCGATCTCATCTATTCTCCAATGCACTTCTATACCACCTCCTTCCATTCAACCACCTATTTCTATTCCACAAACTTCCCTTCCCGCCAACAATGTCTCAAGTTTTATCCAGGCTGTACTCAATCCCGTCACAATAGTTTGCGGACCGCAACCAACTATCACACAAATCCCTGCGACATCGGCCTTCACATCCCACGTTCCCGCCTCCTCATCATATCAATATATTGGTGGTGGTGCACCTTCTTTGGCTTATCCAATTCTTGGGGCAAATACAATTCATCATTATCAAAGTCCACAACAAGACCTCATCAAGGAAATTCAAGACATGAAAATTATCATCAAGGACATGAAAGAAAGGACTAATAAAAGAAAAACTTACTCGTTCAAAGAGTTTTGCCCTTGTCCTTACGACCCATCTATATCAGTTGCACCCTACCCCCCGGGATTTGAGATCCCCAAATTCACCAAGTATGAAGGAAAAGGAGACCCCCGCGACCATGTCCGAGAATTCCACATCTTATGCCAAGAAGTCTCCTATAGTGACCTTTATCTTTGCAGACTCTTTCCCAAGAGTCTCACGGGAGACGCCCTGACATGGTTCTCATCTCTACCACGAGGTTCCATTGTCTCCTTTCCAGAATTGGCAAAAAAATTTGTGGCCCACTATGCTTACAACATGGTTAATGATGTTTCTATGATGGACCTATGCAATACAAAACAAAGGCCCAGAGAAATCTTTGCCAATTCCCTACAAAGATGGCGACATCTTATCAAAAAATTCCAGTGGGACATGCCAGAACAACATCAAATTGAGCTATTTCAAAAGAACTTGGTGCCTAAACTTTCGAGACCCTTAATATCCCAATGTATCAAATCCTTCCAAAAACTAACCGATAAGGGCCTCGCCCTCAAACATGTCTTGATGGAGGAAGGAACCTTGAAACATTACCAGAAGTTGACACAAAGTTCTCCCTCTTATCATAACGACAAGCCAAAATTCTGGTCTAAAAACAAAAACATCCTCAATGATGGTGTAACTGATGCAAAGCGGGTCCAAACTGTGGCCGCTCCCCCAAAATCCACCACCAATAATCATCAATTCAATAATCAAAACAATCAAAATCAATCCCAAAAACCTCACAACAATGTCTCAATCCAGGGACAACCACCCTGATCGAATAACCAAACTCCAAGAGACTTCACTCCTATGGCTGAGCCTATTGAAATGGTGTTTCAAAAACTTGTCCAAGCAAGTGTAGTGGTTTTTCCAATCACTCACCTGTTTGACCCCAATCAACCTAAACTAAGATGGTATAATGAAAATGAGTATTGTGAATACCATCGTATCAAGGGACATGATACACGAAAGTGTATGAAATAAGATCTACATACAAGATCTCATTGATAGAGGTGAGATTGAAGTAGCAAATGCAAAACCTGGTAATAACAATTAAAAACTCAAAATGTACCAAGAACCCTTCCCGAAGCATGATAAAGGAAAAGGATCACCATCTAACGCAATGGGTTATGACTACGCTAATCACATAACCGACTTTGATTTTTTAGTAGGTCGCATTGAACCTGCAGATAATCATGTCAATGTCATAATCATCCAAGGAGTTAATCCTCCTTCTTCCCAAAGTAGACCAAATCCTGCTAGGATAGTCATTCAAGGGGGCACACCTTCCACCTCCCATTCCCAGAACGACTGCAATGTAACTACACACCAAGGTAAAGTCACCATCCAAGGAGTCCCTCCCCCACCAAATCCATCGCCCATGTCTTCCACCCACCGATATGACCTCCTGGACCAACTTGGGAAGACCCCTGCTCAGATCTCCATTTTGGAACCTCTTAAAACTTCCCCAATCCATAAAGAAATTTTGGAACAAGCCTTTCTCGAATCATGCATTCCTGATAACATCAACGCCACCCAATTCCAAGCCCTCATTGGAAACCTTGCTGCCCACCAGCACCTGGTATTTACCTCCAAAGATGCTCCTATAGATAAAGACCATAACAAACCTTTGCACATCGAAGCTCTTATCCACAAGCATAAGGTCAAATGTATCCTGATAGATGGTGGATCCAGGCTTAATCTATGTAATTACAAATTAATAAAACAATTGGGACTTTCTGAGGATCTAATAGACACATCAGGAAGGATCACAATAAAGACATATGATGATGCAAAAAGAATTTCAAAGGGCATGATCACCTTACCTCTTCAAGTGGGCCCCATTACAATTGAAACCCCTTGCCAAGTACTAGATCTTGATCTCCCCTACAACATTCTCCTCAGGCGGCCATGGATTTATTCCTTGCAGGCCGTACCCTCCACCTATCACCAATGCATTAAATTCCCCTATAATGGAATAAAGATCACTATCAAAGGTGATCCCCAACCTTTTCAATATTGCAAACTATTAGAGGAGAAACATTTGTATCATTGTCCACTAAATAGACCCTCGCCAATGCCCCCATCTGACACATCAAATGTTGCCTCCACTTCATCCCAACTGGATAATCAAATCAAGATCTTGGACAATGGCTCTGGAGAATACAAATTGGAGGACGTCTTGTTAATAGACAACCTCCCTCTCTCTCCTAAGTCATTTGGCAAACCAAAAGAGCTCAAAAAGCCAAAATACCACCTTGCAACAATGGGGCATACTTAATGAGGAGAGCCTTGAAGTAGATATCTCTTCCTGGTTGTACCGGGAAGAGGATGACGATCCAGCAAAGGTATCCAAAAAAATGTACCCAAAAACATCTGCCATAGTTGAAAAAATGGGTTACAAAGGACATGGCCTGGGACCAGAGGAGAAAGGAAGAAAAGAACCCATAAATCCTATCTCCTACAAATACAACAGAGGCTTAGGGTACACCCCGGTCCCTAAGATTACTATCATTGGTGCCCCTTCTAGTCCTTCTTTGGATATTGAAAGCATTGATGAAGAAGAATTCCACGAAATGCCTTATGAATAGAAGATAGATATCTTCTTTGACGCTTACATCAATACCATCACCCCCTTAACCCCTCCCACTTCACACGAGCTACATCTTGTCCATCCTGAACTCATTAACTAGGGCCAATGAGACAAACCCACTTTGGATATCTGCGCCGACGATAATGCTCTCATTGCTCTCCTGACGATGCAAAACTTGGAAGATTGTAACAAAATCGGGGGTATTCAACTACATGAAAAGGGATACTTTGGTAATCAGGACAAAGCCCTTAGCCACAAAAAAGATAATAAAAGGAAAAGACATGATTCCCTAGGCGAAAACCTACCTGAGGCACCTTTGTATGAACAAAAAATAAAGACAAAGGGCGTATCCGAAAGTGAAAACCTACAAAAGCCACTTGATGATGAGGGATTTGGCCTCCCTACCATTGGTTACCTTCCACAAGACAAATCAAATTTACTGATAGAAGAAATAGACAACATCAACATGGGCACCGAAGCCATCCCACAAAATGTGCTCATTGCCAAGTCCCTCACAGAAAAAGAGAAACAAGATTTCATCAACTTCCTTACAGAGGTAAAAATCAATTTTGCATGGTCTTATATCGATATACCAGGGTTGGATCCTGCCTTGGTGGTTCACAATCTTGCTGTCCGCCCAGATGCAAAACCTATAAAACAAAAACTACGCAAAATGCACCTGCATATTGCTCTCCTGGTCAAGGTGGAACTCCAAAAGATGTTAGATGCAAAATTCATCAAACCCATAGACTACGCTGAATGGGTCTCTAACATTGCACCTGTTGGCAAACCTGCCGAGGGAGTCCGCATTTGCATAGATTTCCAAGATCTAAATAGAGCTTTTCCTAAAGATGATTTCCCGCTCCCCAATATAGACATGATTGTGGACCTTACATCAGGACATGAAATGTTATCGCTAATGAATGGGTTTTTGGGATACAACCAAATCAAGATAGCAGATGAGGATCAACATAAAACCGCATTCACAACACCATGGGGTACTTTATGTTACCAGGTCATGCCTTTTGGCCTTAAAAATGCTGGAGCTATATATCAACGTGCAATGACAACAATTTTTCATGACCTCTTGCACAAAATTATGGAGGACTACGTGGATGATCTGCTAGGCAAATCCAAGACAAGACAAGCCAAGAGCACATCCCTATTCTAAAACAGATCTTCGAAAGATTGGAAAAATACAAGTTGTGGCTAAATCCCAAAAAGTGTGTGTTTGGCATCACATCGAGAAAACTACTAGGATTCATTGTTTCCCGTAGAGGTATCAAGGTTGATCCCACAAAGGTAAAAGCTATTATGGAAATGCCTCCGCCAAAAACTCTCAGACACCTACGTAGTCCCCAGGAAAAACTCCAGTTTGTCAGGCATTTCATTTCACAGCTAGCAAACAAGTGCCATCCATTTGCATACCTGTTGCGTAAAGACACAAAATTCAAATGGGATTACTTATGTCAAAATGACTTTGAGAAATTAAAAGAATATCTAGCATCACCTCCATTTTTGATGCCACCTACCCCTGGAAAACCCCTCATTTTGTACATATGTGCTACTACAGTGGCATTGGGGGCATTACTGATGCAAACAGAAGATCAAGGGAAGGAACACACCATTTACTACATCAGTCAGACATTGGTAGGATATGAACTCAATTAAACCCCCATTGAAAGAGCATGTTTGGCATTAGTGTTTAGCACACAAAAAATTCGACACTATATGCTGAACAACAAAATAAAGCTGATTGCCAGGATAGACCCGCTTAAATATCTCGTCTAAAGATGCTCTCACTGGCAGAACCACTAAATGGGTCATGCTCTTGAGAGAGTTTGACATTGAATACATGGACAGAAAGGCAATCAAGGGACAAGTTATTGCAGATCAACTGGTTGAAGCTCCACTTCTAGGTGACCATCCTCTTCTCATAGAATTACCAAATGAGTTCATTATGGCTGTCACCACATCCCCCACATGACAATTATACTTTGATGGCTCTTGCACTCAAAATGGATCGGGGGTAGGAATATTATTGGTTACACCTCAAGAAGATGGCATCCCCAAATCATACAAAATAGCCTTTGCATGTACCAATAACATAGTAGAATACAAGGCACTCATCATAGGTTTGCGTCTGGCTATCCACTGGAAAATAAAGGAGTTACAAGTTTATGGTGATTCTCAGCTCGTTATAAAACAAGTCAATGATGAGTACCAGACAAAAGATGATAAACTCCTTCCTTACCGTACCATGGTTGAAGATCTTAAGCAACATTTCATAGCAATCACATTTAATCAAATCCCACGAACAAACAATAGGGCTATAGATGCAATGGCCACCATTGGTTCCCTCCTTCAAATGCCAGCACATAGTCAGAAGTGCGAGTTCTTGGTCGAGCAATTATTTATACTAGCATATGACCTACCAGAGTCTGAAATGGTGTGTGTTCTCGTTGCTCCTGAGTCCCCTTGGTACCAAGAAACCTTCGCTTTCCTCAAAGACAACACCATTCTCCCACATCTCACAAAAACCCAACAACAACCCTTCATCCACCGATGTGCTCGTTACACCATCCTCAAAGACACCCTATTCATAAGGCTTTTCAATGGTTCCCTCCTAAGGTGTTTAGATAAACAAGAGGCAAAATGGGCATTACGCAAAGTACATGAGGGTATATGTGGGGCACACTCAAGTGGGCTCACATTGGCCAAAAAACTCTTGAGAACAGGATACTATTGGCCTAAAATGGAAGTAGATGCATATAACTATGTGAAGAAATGCATCCCTTGCCAACAACATGGCGACAAGATTCATGTACCGTCACAAGAATTGCAGCCATTCATTACACCATGGCCCTTTTTGCAGTGGGGGCTCGATCTCATTGGGAAAATCAACCCCTCATCTTCCAATGGACATAAATTCATTATCACTACCACCGAGTATTTCACCAAGTGGGTAGAGGCTATCCCTCTTACTTTTACCACTGGTAAGCAGATATCCAAATTCATCCTGAACTATCTAATCTGCCAGTATGGCATCCCAAAAGTTATTATTATAGATAATGGCAAACAATTTAAAAACCAAGATGTCAAAGAACTCTACCAAAAATTCAACATCCAACATCGCTTCTCCACCCCGTATTATCCCCAAGGCAATGACCAAGCTGAGCCTTCTAATAAAACCTTAATCAAAATCCTCAAAAAGATAGTCAATGAAGCTGGCTGCGATTGGCACCTCCAACTCCATCCCACTTTGTGGGCCTACCGCACCTCCATCCGCACCCCCACAGGTGCCACCCCTTATTCCTTGGTCTCTGGCTCCGAAGGAATCCTTCCCCTTGAGAGCAAGATCCCCTCTCTAAGGGTATCGCTGCAAGACATCCTACCAGAGGAAGAATACAGAATTGCCCGCTTACAAGAGCTAGAATTGTTAGATGAAAGGCGCCTCAAGGCCTTGAACCATCTCCGGGTATATTAGAACCGATTGCGGATGAGTTATCACAAAAGTGTCAGAACCCGAGAATTCCAAGTTAGTGATCTTGTCCTCATGGAGAATCAGAAAAATCTACAAGAAAGAGAAAAGAAAGGCAAGTTCAAACCTAATTGGCTTGGACCATATGTAATCACAACAAAATATGGATCAGGAGCTTATCAGTTGGCTACTCCTGAAGGCGATCCTTTGGATGATCCAATGAATATCATGCACCTCAAAAGATTTTATGCTTAGTCCTCAAAAAGTCTAAAATTGTCAAAAATATATATATATATATATATATATATAAAATAAAAATTAAAATTTTTCCATTAGTGAAAACCACTTTATGGCGCTATGCACAAGTACCTTGGTGAAAACCTCCATGCGGGTGCCAAGGTAAATAACTAGATCCACTGTCTATCAGATCGACATTGCAAATCACTCTCCGTCCAATCCTCCCATTCACAACATTCCTTCCCTCTCGCCTTCCAATAAAACACGTGTATGATGATTTGTCTTCACTCGAGTCATGAATAAGGAATGTCCCATTAAACTGAGCTTCTATGCCTGTCTGTAAACTTCAAGAAGTCTTGAGAAACAATCCCAAATCCACTAGTCACTCTCCAAAACCATAGAATCACTTGCCTAATCCAAAAGCCCACTTTGCTCTAGGGATGACTCCTTCCCTTTCCTGACAACCTAATCCTTCATCCTAGTTCTACTCTTGGCAAGAGGTATCATTTGGTAGCAAGGAAGTGACTTGTTAGATTTTGTTAGATCTTTTCATATAGACTTGCATCTTTTGCCCTACGACTGCCACTATTTACGACTGCCTGGGTCTTCCATATCCAGGTACGTTATGATAAGCGCATACTAGGGCATATTTCATAGTATGGCATGTTTTGGATCCCTCTTGTATAAACCAACAACCTGGTACTAGTGTTTATCAACACTTACCTTCTTGTGTACAAGAGCTATCGGTGTGTTTGAGGGTTTCCTTGTATGAACCCATAACTTTGTATTAGTGTTTCTTAACACTTGCATTGTTGTGTGCAAGAAATTCCCATTTATCTACAGAGTCAGTCCATGCCCTGGGTTTCTCATGGCATCCCAATTTCTATAATCAGTGGTGCAAGCCACTCAGGGCAACATCAAACTAGGTTGGCTCTCCACATTTGTTGTGCACAAAATCTCACCATCATTCCATCAAATCCTAAACTCAATAATCCCATGGAGTTCTCAGTTTCTCCCACTTCCCATCTATTCCATATTCTTCTATCTAAGATCATTGTGTTATTATTGACATATTCCCTCTTTTTATTAATTCATTCACATCATGTAGAGTGCATTTCTAAGATAGTCATTTTTTTCCACAAAACATTTACCATATAAGATTGCATCACATAAATAAAAGATACACTCATCCATATAGCATTACATTCATACCACATCATAAATCATTCACACGTGTATTTATACATAAAGCATAAAAAACACTCATCTTGCATCCAAAAACTATGTCATAAACACATCATAAACATACATACATAAGCATCCACTCTACATCACAAAATAGGTCAGCATAGCACATCCATGATTGCATCCATATATGACATCATAAGAGAAACAAAAATAATCCATCACAATAAATGCTACACATCATCTGTCACCAATCGAATCATGTATACATATATATAAAGAGGAAAATATGTCCATCATGATACAATGACCCCTCATTGGGTCCGTTGTGGTGTATATGGGCCCCCATGATGGCCCATCTTCCCCCGCGGTCTCGCCTCTCCTATTCTTCTTTCCAAATTCTTCACAATTGCTTCATATTTCTTCCTCATTTATCCCTTCCACCCTGATTCTTCTTCCTCTTTTTTCAAGAATTTTTCGTCCTTTTTCCGAAAAAAATCTTGAGGGGGCATACACCCCCCATGCTTTACGCTGGGGCCCTTTTCTTCTTCTGTCTTCTACACACCGTCAAAATGTAGACACTTAAAAATAATTATCTTAGTTATTTTTAATTCCTCACATAATTAATTCTGATTCTGATCATGTCTTATACAGGATGAATTCTTCCTAAAACCAGACGCTCTGATCATGTCTTATATAGGATGAATCCTTCCTGAAACCAGATGTTGTGATCAATCATGTCTTATACATGATGAATCCTTCCTGAAACCAAACGCTCTGATCATGTCTTATAAAGGATGAATCCTTCCTGAAACCAGACGCTCTAATCATGTCTTATAAAGGATGAATCCTTCCTGAAACCAGACGCTCTGATCATGTCTTATACAGAATGAATCCTTCCTGAAACCAGACATTGTGATCAATCATGTCTTATACAGGATGAATCCTTCCTGAAACTAGACACTCTGATCATGTCTTATATAGGATGAATCCTTCCTGAAACTAGACGTTGTGATCAATCATGTCTTATACAGGATGAATCCTTCCTCAAACCAGATGCTCTAATCATGTCTTATACAGGATGAATCCTTTCTGAAACCAGACGTTGTGATCAATCATGTCTTATACAGTACGAATCCTTCCAAAAACCAGACGTTGTGATCAATCATATCTTATACAGGATGAATCCTTCCTCAAACCAAATGCTCTGATCATGTCTTATACAGGATGAATCCTTCCTGAAACCAGACGTTGTGATCAGTCATGTCTTATACAGGATGAATCCTTCCTGAAACCAGACGTTGTGATCAATCATGTCTTATACAGGATGAATCCTTCCTAAAACCAGATGCCCTAATCATGTCTTATACAGGATGAATCCTTCCTGAAACCAGACGTTGTGATCAATCGTGTCTTATACAGGATGAATCCTTCCTGAAACTAGACGTTGTGATCAATCATGTCTTATATAGGATGTACCCTTCCTGAAACCAGATGCTTTGATCATCTTTGTCTTATATAGGATGAATCCTTCCTGAAACCAAACTGAATCTAGATCTTATCAATCGAATCGAACAAGATGTTTCAATCTTACCTACCTAAGCCATCAAGCTCATACTAGAATTTAGCAATCAAGAGTTGGGGCATCCTATCAAATCAATATCATCATCAAAGAAACGAGATTATTCTTTGAATCAACGCGTAATCACACCTCGCTTCAAAGAGGGGCAAAATGTAGACACTTAAAAATAATTATTTTTAATTCCTCACACAATTAATTAATTATGTTAATTCAAATTCTACTCAATATTAATTAAATATAATTAATATTGTCACTATAGTATGTGACTGATTTATTTAATAAATCAATCCCTTTCTTTATTCTTCTAAAAAATTAAATCCTCACAAATCTCCCTCTTAGCTAATTAATTTCAATTAATTAGTTAACCCACATGATTCCTACAAACCATCTTCTTAATTCATCATTAACCTAATAAAGTCTTCTAGAAACTCCCTAAAATCACTTAACCTTATTCTTCTAATTTTTAATTCCCTCCACTCATTCTCTCTCCTAGTCAAATCCTCCTACAAATCATAATCCCACCTAACATTTCCTCTAATCCCCCTCCTAATGAGTTGCTAATGGCTAATCATCATGATTAGCCACAAAGTCAACTTCTTGTCCCTTCCATCCAACCACTAGCTTTTAATGCTCTTTTCCTAGGTGAATGTGAGATTTTCAAAATCTCACAATCTTCTAGGCATCTCCTCTCCCAAAGAATTTTTAATTCCTTCTTATTCCTCCAATCCCCATGATTATCCTTTTTTGGAGAATTTTAAATTCCTCCTCCCCATTCTTCAAAGAATGTCACATCCCTTGCTCCTCTCAAGGCACATTGGGAATCCTTTCCAATGCACCTTGCTCCTCTCAAGGCACATTGGGAAGCCTTCCCAATGCACCTTGCTCTTCTCAAGGTACCTTGGGAAATCTTCCCAATGCACCTTGAGGAGTGTGGAGACAAGAAATGCCTTTAAGGCATATCTCTTGGTCTCCACACACTCTCTTGGACCTTGTGTGAGCTCACAAGCAATCCTAGCCCTTCATCTTGAATCCATCCTAGCCATCCATTCTTCCTCTCCTCTTCCTATAAATTGATGACTCCATCTCTCTATTCTTCATCTCCAAGTTCAGTAATCTTATGCTCCCCTTTCGAGCCTAGGAAATCATCTTAGCAAGCAAGAGGAGAACCATTTTGTCCAAATCATATTTCATCCACACTTAACCATTTTGTCCATATCATCCTCCTAGAATCCATTTCATATTGTGCACAACATTGGAGAGCCATCCACATCAAGCAATCAAAGGACCACATCAAGTGGAGCATCACCAAGGGGCACCTTCACTTCATCAAGCTCAATCCGAGGGAGAGGTATAAGGTTTTGTAAGGTATATGCATCTTATTCATCTTTTCATGTGTTTTGGAGTCATGTCTTTGATTTTATATGATTATATGTTTGACTTGCATGTTTTCTAACTAAATCCACCTTGGTAGTCTTTTCCCCTCTTCAGGAGTGTCATAGAAGTGAAATGACATGATGAAAAAGTTTGAGGATAATGAGTGTAACTAGGAATTTGGAATAACATATCAAAGCCTAAGTTATGCAACCACAAAACATAACAAGCTAAGAAATTAATCCTAATACATTCAATGAAAGAAGGAAAGACAATATTTCAAAACAAAAGCACAAACCACATGTAAAAATCTCCTTCCTTGACCTCCATAGTTTCTCTTTTCCCTCCAAATGTGTTGTGGATCTCACCTACAAAATGCAAGTGTGATAGAAGCAAGATGATAGAAAAATCGCTAGCGTGAGGATACTTGAGACGTAGTTGTTGAAAATGAGCAATGAGAGCCCAATTTATAGAAAAACTGGGATTAATTGGATGGCTAAGATTGATTTGAGACTGAAAATAATCAACCGATGAGATTGAGTGCACAACAAAGCTTCCATTCGGGGAAGGATGAAGATAGAAGAAAGCAAATGAGAAGATATTATGAGAATAAATAATAAAATCCTTAATTGTCTTCTCATAAATACCAAATTAGCAAGTTGAAGGGATAAGGGAGACATAAATTAGAAAGTGAAAGAGATAAGTGGGGTTAAAATAAATAAATAAATAAAATTTATTTATTTCACCCACACATGGTAATTAAATAAATTAAAAATTTGTTTAATTAGAATAATTTAGAGAAAGGGATTAAATAACTAAAATAATTATTTAATCATGGAAGAATAATTAGCTTAGAATAAAGGGAATAAATAATTAAATGAATTATTTAATCAAAGAGGAATAGTTAGGATTAGTCGATTAAGATAAAGATTAATTGATTAGAAAGATATAATGATGAATATTGATTAAATAATGAAGATTATTTAATTAATATTTTAGAATAACAATAAATAAACAATTAAGAATTATTTAATTATAGGAAATTAGAAGAAGAAAATTAATACTGATTAAATAATTAAAATTATTTAATTAGTTTAAATGAAAAAGGTTAGTGAAAAGTGTCGTCAAAGACTTAGGATAATTTTTAGTGTCTACATTTTGCCCCTCTTTGAGACAATACGATTCTGAGTGTTGTTTCAAAGATTAAATTGAAAAATCATGCCCCAGTAGTTGACAGGATGGAGGTAGGATGCCCCCTCGAGAGATTGTTTATGTATGAAAGAAATGAATGATCTCTCGAAAGAAGAGAAGAATGTTAGGTGAAAGAGGAAAAATGAGGAAAGAGAAAAAAAATGGTTAGTAAGAAGTGAAGCATGTTAATTGATTGTAGAAAAGGGGTGATTGATATCAAATGAAGAAATTCTTGATTGATCTGATAGAATAGATAGCATGATAATGATTAATTCGATGAATAGATAGAATGATTGATGGGATAGAAGAAATGTTAGCTAGAAGAAATGCGAGTGAGAAGTGAAGAATGATTAGTGTGATGAAATCCTTCTTTGAAAAATGCAAAGTCTAGGTGAGAGCCTTTATTTGATATGGCAAAACAGATGCGGAACACCATGGCAATGAAGGCCATGATGATAATGCAATCCCTTTTGCATAAAATAGACATGTTGCAGACAAGGAATGATTCAACCATCCTCAGACATACTTGCCCCAAAATGTTATGAAACAATCCACAAATAGATAACAAAAAACAAGAAAAACCATGAGCCATTCCGGCCACTCTAAATCACTTAGTGACATCATCGAGCAACATATGAACATGGTTGAAGCCAAAAAAATCAATAAAAAGATAAGACTCACAAATTCAAACAAGTCAAACAAACATTCCGATCTTCGTTGCCAAAGTGATAGTGTTGTGATAAAAGGGCGATCATGTTGTCTAGTTAGTACAAAGTCTAAGACAAGACACAGTCTGGTTTCGAGTATACTACACCCTGTATAAGACCAATGATAACGGTTGACAAAGGACTGATAATGTTGATGTTGATTGATTGATAAGACAAGTTTGATAAGTTTGAATGCTTGGTTTGTTGAAAAGTTCATATATTGATACTTGATTTCTTAAGCGCAATATTTTATCGTGTTTCTATTGGATGTCTGCTCAAATGTTTGTCTATGTACAAAAGGGACAGTTTATTGGCGAAATGAAAGAAAAACGATTATTTTTGAATTTTTTATGTTTTCTGATTTTTTAGGGTTTTTTAAATTTTAATTTTTTCGTGTTTTTTTTAAGGACATTTTATGAATATTTTTGTATTATTTCAGGACATTTTTTGATTTTTAATTGTTTTATTTTAGGACGTTTTTTTCGATTTTGGGGGGATTTTTTTAAGGATGTTTTTGGAATTTTTATTGCTTTTTTCAAGATCATATTCAAATTTTAGTGATTTTTTTAGGATTTATTTAATTTTTAGTTGTTTTTTTCAAGACTTTTTTTTTAATTGACTTTTATGATTTTGCCCTAAGCTTGCTGAAACGATGGTGAATAGAGGGAAGACATGTATCATTTATTATTAAGACAAAGTGGATGCAATTTCAAAGGACTATCATGTGATGGGATAAGGGACTAGATATGAAAATGCAAAGCAATGGAATGACATGAGGAACATGTCAAGAGGTTTTTGAAACCATGTTTTGCATTTTACGTCCTTATATTTTATCAAGATCAAGGGATGAAAAAGAGGGTATTGACGGTGATAAGATATGGATAGGATAAGGAAGATCAAGAATAAATTAAGGGATATGGATTGAAGGTTGTGATAGACTAAGGGATAGTGATAGAATGTTGCAATTAGCCAGGGAATATGGATGAAACATTGTAATAAGCAAATGGATAAAGACCAAAAGTTATGATAGATTAAAAGCTATGAATAGGATGCATGACGTTCATGAAGATCCCTAGCCTTGTCAAGATCAAAGGTGAAAAATGAAAAATATGGACATGAGGGATGATAGGATAATGGAGGGCGATAGGATATGATAGGACAATGGAGAAATGAAGGGAAAAAGGATATGATAGGATAAAACTTGCCCCCAAATATGGTATGCAAGAAGCTCATATATTATGCATGACACTTGTTTTCTAGGTTTTCATCATGGTACTTGCCAAAGGCGCCTGTTTGTGAGGTTTTCACCAATGGACAAATTATTTCTCTCTACTTTTTCTTTTCTTTCTTTTTTTCTTTTTTATTTTGCCTTATTTTTTTTTTACATTTTGACTTTTTGGAAGAAATGACACATAATAGGATATCGAAGAAGGAATCAATAATCTTGTTACTCAGATAGTAGCCTTGAAAAATGGACCATGACGATTAAAAGTATTCTCAAAGACGTTGGCAAGATAATGACATGGAAATGAAATGGAACTAAGGATTTAGGCCAAGGATTGGATAGGATGGATGAAAGGATGAAAAATATGCATTGGCTAATGGATAGGATATTGGAAAAAAGGTTCTTGAGTGGATGGGAATGTGGGCAAGACCAACATTGGCACACACCTTGAGGGGTTATGAAGTGATGGAGGAAAAATGGATCTCATATTTTGAGATTTGGATGGAAGAAAGGTTGTGGATTTTAGGACATAAGGACCCAAAATGGATGAATGAGGCAATGGAGGAATAGCAATTTTGGATACCAATTTTGATGCTTCTTTAGATTGTTTTGCTTCAAGGAGCCTCTTAGGAATCCACATGGTTTTTGATTTTTCATTTTTGTGTGGTTCCTTGGAATGCATTACTCTACAAAGGATTTAGGAACCCATATAACTTTTAACTTTTCTTTCTTTTTCTCAGTAGGCCTTTGTGGCCTTTTGGACATTTATTTTTCTTTTTGGATCATATTTTGCTTTGTTTTACATGTCGATTAGATTGGACATGTTGATCCTTAAATACATGTGGATTGCTGGACTTATGACTTTTATGCTTTGCATCCAAATTGCTTGGAGATGGAAAGGAATATATGGATGGATAGGAATGATATGAAGATATTTTGGATATATAGATGGAAGGTTCTTGAAGATGTGTGCCTTTGATAACCTTGAATAGGGGATGACAGGGAAGGCGTATGCTTGGATTTAGGTTTTGTAGGGATACCAACGTCTTGAGGAATGGTACTGAGGCCATGACCATTAAGATTTTTTTTATATTGAGGGGTTCTTCCTTGTGAAGGTCTACCCCTTTTCCTTTATAATATTTTGACTTGTAGGATACTCTCTACTTTGGGAAGAAGATGCGAGTCCATTATGAGGTGGACCTGAGATGATGGAAATGATGGGATCATGTAGTGGATCAAACTGGACCAAAGGGGATTCATGAACATATTGCACCAACATGTTAGGATCACAAGGGGGATTAGGATCAATGAAAGGTTCTTCATGAGATGGAGTGGGAGAAATAAAGGGACCATCAAAGGAAATGAGATCTTGGAGTGTATTTGGAGGATTAGGATATGGAGATGGAGGAGCAAAGAGATCTTGTGGTGGACATGAAGGTGAAAGGGTCATTTGATCTTGACAAGGAGGAAGATCATTGGATTTATATTTATAAGGGTTTTTCTCATGACTTTCAATAGGATCATCGAAAAGGGTGGAAGGGATATCTTGATCTTGATTAGGAAGTGGAATGTCGATGGGATTCAAAAGGACATTATGTTCATGACATGGAAGGGGATCATTTGGAATAGATGGCTAGGATATCTTGATATTGCTCAAAAAGTAGAGTCTCAATAGGACTTTGGATAGGATGGATAGGGATAGGGGGATCATAAAAGGAAATGAGATCTTGGTCAACAAGTAGATGGGATGATATGGTTTCAAGATCTTGATCTTGATTTATTTTAGGACTCATTTCTTCATGCTTTAAATCATCCTCTTGACATGGGATTTGATGTTGGACATGTGCAGGGGATTCTAGAAAGGAATCAATGCTTAAACATGAGGGAGTCAGACTTTGTATGAGACTCTCTGCAATAGATTTGATGGGAAATGAAGCGCATGATGGTATTGGATCTGGCATTTCTGAATTTTATAAGGGATTGGTATAAAGATATAGATTATCGTGTATTTTTGTTGTAGACAACCCTTGGGAGGATGCATTATTTGATGTATCATTTGGAGGCGAAGGTGGAAATTTCTCTTGTGAAACTTTAGGAGATGATATGGGAGGTTCTTGCGAAGCTTCAAAAGTTGTAGGATTAGAGGCCACTGGAAAATCAATTTTCTTATGCGGGGATGAGCCATTGCTAGAGATAGGTGCATGATTTTGATCTTCCTTAGAAAAATCACTTAGGACTCTCCTTAAGAGCTTTGTAATAGAGCTACCTTTCTTTGGAGACACATTTGAATCCTTATGAGGTTTTGACATGGTTGGGTTTTGATTTTGGATTTGTTTGAAAAGTATTTTGTTTTGATTTGGTGTTACGCTTTGATCTTGAATTGGTTTTTGGTTGAATGAGATTGGATTTTGGTCTTGGTTGAATTGGTTTGACATGTTTGAAATTTGACCTGGTGTTGGTTGCAACTTTTTTTTTTGAATGTTTGGTTGTAGTTGTTGATATTGATTTTTGATTGATTTTATTGTTGGTACTCTACATTTGGTTGGACAAATTGTTGACATTGTGTATTTGGTTGAACACATTGTTGAATTTGTACCATTGATTGTGTTGGTTGGATATGTTGGACCATTGGCTGTGTTGGTTGGAAATGTTGGACCAATGGTTGTGTATGTTGGATCATTGATTATTGGTGGATCGTTGGTTGTATTGGTTTGAAATGTTGGACCATTGGTTAGGTATGTTGAGTCATTGATTGTTTGTGGATCATTGGTTGTGTTGGTTTGAAATGTTGGACCATTGGCTGTTGATTCATCATTTGATTGAACGGAGTTTGATCGAATAAATTTTGACTTGGGATTTGGTTGAACAAGGTTTGATTTGGGGCTTGGTTCAAGTTTTTTCTCATTTCTTGAAATTGTTCCATCATCTCTATTTGTGCAAGGAGAGATGGTATATTTAATCAATCGATGAGAGATTTTACATCAATGGGCTCAATATTTGGATTTGGACCTTGAAATTTTTGAAATAGTTCAAACATTTGGGACCTAATCTTTTCATGGTTTTTCACTTTTTGTTCCAAGATCTCTTTTTCTCGAGCTATCTTTCCCTCTAGTTGTCATATTTTTGTTTGGTTGGATAGAATTTTGATTTCCCTAGATCAAAACTTGATTGAATTGTGTTATACATTGGACCAATCATCGGTTGATATGTCAAAATTTGTTGCATCATAGGATCTTGGAATCTTGTTTTGAATAGACATGTCACTTTGCAATGTTGTATTTTTGGGATTTTGGATTTTAAGAATGATGTATGTAACTAATGCAACCTAGGTGATTGACAATGCAACTAAATGTTTTTGGTATTTTTGAATGTTTGGAATGACAATGATATGCAACTAAATGCAATCTTAGGAAATGATAATGAAATCTAAGGTAAGAATGCATCCTATTTTATTTTTTGACTTTTCAAGGTTTGGACAAACTCTTGGAATGCAGACCTAAAGACTCAACCTTGGTAAATTGAAATGAAGTCAATACCTTAATTGACAAAAGGACAAATGACAAAATGACGATAGGACAATGACAATGTCTCACCTATATGCTTCGATACTAAGCTAGGTTTGACAAAATGATGTTGATAGAAGGACAAGATTTGGACAAAAAAAAGGTTGGACAAGGTCAAGACTTCCTAACAACAACTTAGGGCTTAATCTAAAGTTTTGATTTTATAAGTTTGAAAAATCTAATTTTGAGACTAATATGCAAGAGGAAAATGATAATGACAATGACCTAAGGATATGATATCAATATGATCTCAAGATATGATATGACAAAATGATATGAACTAAGGATATGAATGCAAATGTTTGACAATGTTAACCTAAGACAAGACCTAGGGTTTGGACTATGCAATGACAAAGGAAATATGATAGGGATATGTGAGGACCAAGGACTTTGGAAATACAAAATGCAACCTAAGCCAAGGCCTAATTTTGGAATGATGATAATGCAATGAAGACTTAGGAAAATGAAATGAGGATGCTTGCAATGAAATGGACTAAAATCAAGGGTAATGATAATATGTCCTAAGACCTAAGTTTGAACTATGCAAACCTAACCCTAAGTGACATGAATTTTGAAACAAGGGTATCCAATGTTTTGGCAAGTCATGTTAAAATGTTGGATAAATACTTGGGACAAAATTTTGACTCTTGGTTTGAACTTGGTTGGGTATGAAACTTGTTTGAACTTTTGGACTTGTTTTCTTTTGAAAACCAAGGTTGTTTATGACCACTTATGAGAATTGTTTTTTATTCACCTTTTGACAAACAAGAAAGACAAAATGTTTGTTGGACCTTGACACAAGATAATCATGCACCTTCAACAATGAATCCTAAGGCTGTCAAGGACAATAGTTGTTTGATCTTACTTGGGTTTCCCCAACTACATTTTCTCAAAGCAGATACTTAGATGCTTGAACCCACTGGCTCCACTCCATGATACTCACTTCTCTGGGGCAACCAAGCATCAATCCCCATGAAAAATCCCCATGGTGAACTTTGTATCTCTACAAAGAACCATAAGGATGTGAGATATCATTAGAGGTCCGACCTCTTGTACCAAAACCTAAGAAGGTTTTTGGCTTCTAAAACAAAGAGTTTTTAGTCAAGGCATCTGTTTGGGTGGCCATACATGCGACGTTTCACTTCATTAAGGAGGCCTCCCAGCCTGTAGAGGTTACGCTCTATAGGTTTTCACGTGCCACATGGACACTGAGAGAGACCTACATCGGTAATACACATCGACACCTGTCGCCTGCAACTTTCGTTATAAATGCATTTATTTATAGTGTTTCAGAAGAGCTTGGCCTTAGCCTGTTAGCACTTCGGTCGTTCCCTCTTGTTAATGCTTGTGCGAAGTGCCAGGCAAATTAGGAGGTAGGCCATCTAAAGGTAAAAACACACACACACAAAATAAAATAAGACATAGCAAACCTGGTGTTGTTTATCCTTTAGAAAATTGAAGTGTTCTCTACACTAAGGCAAATAGTGTTGCTTCAAAATTTGCATGATATGAGTTCATTGATCCATTTGCATCCTAGTTAAGACTAGATGAGGTTAATTCCACCTTAATTTGATAAGGATTTGATCAATTTAAACCATGATTAAATACAATTTGTTGTTCATTTTTAAACCCTTTGCATGCATGAAATGTGAAATTTGTTGTTGTTCTTTGATCCAAATCCTATTTAAGACTATGTGAGAATTGTAGAGCTCATTAAAACCTCCTAATTAGGCTATGTGAAGAGTTTCTCATTAAAACCTTCTAATTAGGCTATGTGAAAAATTGGTGTTCATTAAAACCTCTTAATTAAACAATGTGAAGATTTGTTGTTCATTAAAACCTCTTAATTAAACTATGTGAAGATTTGTTGTTCATTGCATGTTAATAAATCTTGCATAAATCATTGTTTAGACTCCATAAAGCCCTATTTAACATTAGATCCTCTCATAAAACCTGCATGCAACAATAAATTAGTGCAAAAAACCTGCATGCAATAATGGATTAGTCAAAAAACCTACATGCAACAATAGATTATTGCAAAAAAACTGCATGCAAGAATAGATTATTGAAAAAAATTGCATGCGACAAGAGATTAGTGAAGAAAACCTACATGTAAAAATAGATCAACACATAAAACTTGCATGCAAACATAAATCAATATCTAAAAACTGCATGCAAATATTAGACTCACAAAATCATCAAATTTAGCGTGATTCGCATCAGGTTCACCAAGAAATGTAACTAGGAATTTGGAATAACATATCAAAGCCTAAGTTATGCAACCACAAAACATAACAAGCTAAGAAATTAATCCTAATACATTCAATGAAAGAAGGAAAGTCAATATTTCAAAACAAAAATGCAAACCATATGTAAAAATCTCCTTCCTTGACCTCCACTGTTTCTCTTTTTCCTCTAAATGTAGTGCGGATCTCACCTGCAACATGCAAGTGTGATAGAAGCTTGAGATGATACCAAAATTGCCAGTGTGAGGATAATTGAGATGTGGTTGTTGAAAATGAGCAATGAGATCTCAATTTATAAAAAAAAATGGGATTGATTGGATGGCTAAGATTGATTTGAGACTGAAAATAATCAACAGATGAGATTGAGTGCACAACAGAGCTGCCATTCAGGGAAGGATGAACATAGAAGAAAAAAAATGAGAAGATATTATGAGAATAAATAATAAAATCTTTAATTATCTTCTCATAAATACCAAATTAGCAAGTTGAAGAGATAAGGGAGACATAAATTAGAAAGTGAAAGAGATAAGTGGGGTCATAAATAAATAAATAAAATTTATTTATTTCACCCACACATGGTAAATAAATAGATTAAAAATTTATTTAATTAGAATAATTTAGAAAAAGGGATCATGGAAGAATAATTAGCTTAGAATAAAGCGATTAAATAATAAAATGAATTATTTAATCAAAGAGGAATAGTTAGGATTAGTCAATTAAGATCAAGATTAATTGATTAGAAAGAGATAATGATGAATATTAATTAAATAATTAAGATTATTTAATTAATATTTAAAAGAACAATAATTAAACAATTAAGAATTATTTAATTATAGTAAATTAGAAGAAGAAAATTAGTACTAATTAAATAATTAAAATTATTTAATCAGTTTAGACAAAAAAGGTTAGTGAAAAGTGTCATCAAAGACTTAGGACAATTTTCAGTGTCTACAATGAGAAATTATATAAAAACAACATAGGAGAAAATGAATGTGTCAAGATGGATTGGATATTCAGAGTAGTGTTGAAGCTGAAAGGATAATGCACATGGGAAATGATTGGATATATGGAACAATTGATGATGTGTTGTTTACATACATGTATAGGGACTACAAGTAGTTTGATTGTAGTAGCATGGTAATGTAAAGAATTAGTGATTTAAGAAGACCAAAATGGTGAAGCCATAAAACCAAGACAATGGTTATACAATGTATGCTGACATGAAGGACAAAGAAGATAGTGAATTGTAATCTCATGATACTATGAAAACAAGATGTAACACAAAGAAGAGGAGTTGAGAATATGTGTACAACATGATGGCTAATGATAAAGAGAAAATGGAAGAAACCAGAGGACATGCCAGAAAGAGTGTTGTTTGGTTCAAGGCATGAAAGAAGAATTGTAGCAGATGAGGAATCAAAGAACAAAATTGACTAGAACTCAGTAGCGGATAAAAGGAAGGAGACCAAGAAAGATAACAAAAGGATAGAAATGCATACCAAGAAGTACATGTAGTCATTTGATCATAGGGTCACAATTATAGGTGGCTAATGTACAACGAAATAGAGCTAGCCTAGTTACAAGGATGACAAGACAATAGATGTAGCTATGACAAAATAATAGATTCATGTTGAACACAATGTACCATTGAGAGGGGGTTGAATAAGTGGTTCCCAATATTCTAAACCTTTTAAACCAAACTCTTGGTACCCGTTACCAAATCAGACACAAGGAGGATATACCGGTGAGCTAAGGAAAGAGATCAAATGCAAACACACAAGGATACTCAACACATAACACCGAATATATGAGGAAAACCCAATGTGGGAAAATCTCGGTGAGAAATGTTGCTGGAGACTACTGCTCCAATCCAGACTCACAATATACACTGATTACAAAGTTTAGGGCACCAACCCAAGGAACACCAATCCTTAATTTTAGGGCACCAACCCCTGCACTGAGCTCCAACTCAGTGATGTACTATAGATCAAATTAATGCAATAGCTATAATCTTGCTACAAATGAGTTTTGTAACTCTTGCAATCAAAAGCAACTTTCTTCTTGAATCCCCCTTGCCAGTTTACACAATTGTAGTTCTATTTTCTAGCTAGCCGGTTTCTCTTACCTTACTAGTAAAACCTCTGATAAACCTTCTACCAGTTATACCTTTCTGTCAGATAGCTCCAACACTCAAATTCTTTTGATCTTCTCTCTGATCACTCTCTTCTCTCTCAGTTACTCTATTTTTTTTGGCATCAAGCATCATCAACTTAAGTCTTTAGTCTGCATATATTATACTTGATTGTTCTTGCCAAAACCTACATTCAAACTGGGTACATTAGGGTTCTTCATCGAGTAAATCCATATCAAATCTAATCAGATCTCCTCTCCTTGATTTATTATCTGTAGTAGATCAAACACCACCGCCATTTCTGATGACATTTGTATGCACTTTCTATATTTATCAACTTGCAACTTGTTTTTCGGCCTTGCTCTGTCATTCACCATTAATGCCTTAGTTTTTTCCTTCAACCATCGAGCACAAAGATTAGATTGTCCTAGCTTTATTCATCTCACCAAAAAGCTTCTTCATCTCGATCTACCTTGAGCTGCACTTCTTCTATCATTGACTCATGATTCACGGGTTCCTTATTCAAAGTCAACCTGCTCATCACCTATCACATCAATGGATGGTTTTCCTGCCACTACATGCTTTCCACATGGAATCTACATGTCATCCTCAGACACCATCCAACTCAATCCAGTCTTCTATGTCGGTTTGAGTTCATTCACCGACCAAGATACACGACTAGTGTTTTACTAGTTCATATACCCTACCGGTAGATCATATTGACTTGGAATGGTTCTAGTTTTGTGTCCATACTTCATGTGATCCAACAACCATTAACTCTGTTGGTTTGTCTTCTTCATGCTCATACATGCTCACCAGTGGATCTCCTTATTGTATTTGCATACTGGGAACATACCTATCGATTGAAATTTCATACCGGTTTCCAATACTTACTTGCCACTTATCATCCCATACCGGTTGACATCAATGACAACACAATACCAAAAATCTGCCCCTTTGGTATTGATGTCAACACACTTTGTTCCTTCACCCTGATGTCAACACACTTTGTTCCTTCATCCAGCTCATGTCGAGGCATTTCTCCATCTAATTCATTCTTCATTGTTTATACTGTGTATTCTCCCCCTTTGACCACTATCCGCTCAACCAGAAACATATAAGATGGAGGATAGAGACACCAATTGACATCAATTGTTCATAAGAATCAAATGTGATTGTACTATGAGTGCTACCAATTGGGAAAGTAGACTCCCGTAATCATGAAATTCTCTTGGGTATTCCTACAACAATTCCCTTCTTCTGCATTTTGTTCTTCCAGTACACCTGTCTAGTGTTCCTTTCACTTGGTGGTCCAATCAATTTTTATTAAAGTACAAATTGAATAGACATTGAAAGAAATTTCAAATGAGGACCAATAAGTACTACCCAAAAGCTCAAGCATGTCGGTACTGCAGCATAATCACTTGATCTCCCCCTGTGTCTAGCATGTGGTCCAAGAGATAGGATATTTTGCAATAAACTCCCCCTAAACCATAGATCTCCATACACATTTAAGTGCATGAAGCAAGTGACGCCACTCCTAACCTGTGTCTTAGATACTCAAATGTGTTTACCGGTAGAGGCTTGGTGAAGATATCAGCCACTTGTTCACCTGTAGGGACATACTCTACCTTGACTTCCTGATCTACCACCTTCTCCCTAAGAAAATGATATTTGATGGCAATATGATTTTTCCTTGAGTGCTTAACCGTATTTTGATATTTAATTGCACAAGAATTGTCACACTAGATGGAAGTGGGGTCAGACATCTGTACCTGAATATCCTTGATGGTCTGCTTCATCCATAGCACCTGAGAACAACATGTGGCAACAACAGTATATTTTGCCTCAGCAGTAGATAAATAAATTGAATCATGCTTCTTGTTGTGCCATGAGACCAACCGGTTACATAGGAAGAATGCACCACCACTTGTGCTCTTCTGGTCATCAATGCAGCCTGCCCAATCAACATCAGTGTAGGCATGCAAGATAAAATCCCCTTGCTTGGGATACCATAGTGCATAATCAAGTTTCCCTTGTATATACTAGAATATCTTCTTGATTGCATTTACATGTGACTTGTTGGGTGCAGCTTGAAATATAGCCACCATGCATGTTGCCTACACTATATCTGGTCTAGAAGCAGTAAGATATAACAAACTATCAATCATGGATCTATACAATGTTTGATCCGCTATTGATGATTCATCATCCTTGCTCAACTTGCATCCGGTCACCATGAGGGTACTTACTAGTTTGTTGTCTTCCATTTGGAATTTCTTCAACAAGTCTCGAGCATACTTGGTTTGAGAGATAAAAAATCCCTTGTCTTGTTGTGAGACCTACAAACCAAGAAAAAATGACAACTCTCCAAGAATGGACATCTCAAATTCTATTTTCATCTGATCAGCAAAGTCCTTGCATAGAGTGTCCTTGTTACCTCCAAAAAATAATGTAATCCACATACACAACCACAATAATCATGTGGTTGCCTTTTGTTTTAACATACAAATTATTGTCTGCACTTCCTTTTCTGAAACCTTTTTCCTTTAGATACTTATCTAGTCTAGAGTACCATGCTCTAGGAGCCTTCTTCAACCCATACAATGCTTTCTTCAACCGGAACACAAAGGTTTCATTATCGTGTAGCAAAAAACCTTCTGGTTGTTCCATGTATACTTCCTCTTTTAAATTTCCATTTAAGAAAGCAAATTTGACATCCATTTGATTAACTTCATATCCCTTGTAGGCAGAGAAAGCAAGAAACATCCTAGTAGGTTCTAGTCTATCCACTAGTGCAAATGTTTCTTCAAAATCAATACCTTCTACTTGAGAATATCCTTTGCATGCTAATGTTTCTTTGTGCTTCACAATGTTCCCTTCTTCATTCATCTTGTTCTAGTATACCCACTTTGTGCTAATGACATTCTTATCAACTGATCTAGGAACTAATTACCAAGTCACATTCTTCTCAATCTATTGCAGTTCCTCTTCCATTGCATCCATCCATTTTTGAATTTTACTAGCCTCATTGAATGGCTTAGGTTCCATTTTAATCATGAGGCAAAAATTTACTTGTTCATCATTCTGGGTAAGTCTTCTTCTAGTCTGCATCCCATCACTCTTATTACCTAAAATCTTCTCTTCCGGATGGTTATCTGCACATATCAGTTAGGGACCTTATTGGATGCTTCTTCTAGTTCATTGTCTGCTAAGATTCTTCACCTTCATGACCAGAATCATCATACTGGTTCACTTATTCTTTTCTTCCTTTATGTATATCCTCATCAACTCTTACATGCACACTCTCAATAACTCTTCTTAGTCTTTTATTGTAGCATTTGTAGGCCTTACTGTGAGTTGAGTAACCGAGGAAAATACCTTCATCACTCTTGGAATCAAAGCTGCCCAAGCCATCCCGATCTCTTTTAATGAAGCATTTACTCCCAAACACCTTGAAGTACTTGACTGATGGTTTTCGGTCATACCACAATTCATAAGGTGTCATCCTGATGTTTGTTCTCAGTTGAACCTAGTTCAAAGTATGTGTTGCAGTATGAACCACTTCCTTCCAATACATATCTGGTAATTTTGCCTCATTCAATATAGTTCTAGCCATCTCCTTGACTATCCTATTCTTCCTTTCTACCACACCATTTTGTTGTGGTGTCCTAGGGGCTGAATACTATCTTCTGATTCCATGTCTTTCACAGTAGTCCTCAAACTCATTTGATGTGAGCTCACCACCATGATCTAATCTTAGGCATTTCAGCTTGCATCCACTTTCCTTCTCTACCATCTTCTGGAAGATCTCAAATCTGTCAAATGCTTGTGATTTATCTTGTAGGAAGGTGACCCATGTTATTCTTGAATACTCATCAATGAAGAGCATAAATTATCTCTCACCAAGAGCTCTTATCCTATTTGGACCACACAAAAGTGTATTTACCAGTTCAAGTGGTCTTGAGATGTTATGCTCCTTAGTCTTTAAGTTCACCTCAGTTTTCTTTCCTCTTACACATTCATCACAAAATGTCCTTACCAATTTGGTGATTGGTGGTATATTTCTCACATACCCCTTTTTTCTTACCATATCTAGAATATCAAAATTTATATGGCCTAATCTCCTATGCCAAAGCCAACTCTCATCCACTTGTCCCATCATGTATTAAGACTCAAAGCATTCCTTCAGATTGTACACATTTCCACCAGTTCTTTTACCTTCTGCTACAATCTAACTAGTACTCTCTTTTCTTATCTAGCAACTGGTAGAGTAAAAAATGAATGTGTATCCTTTATCACACATCTGATTCATGCTTAGCAAATTGTGTTTTAGACCTTCTATGTAATACACATCATGTGCCTTCAATTTGCCATCTATATTTAGAGTACCTTTGCCTTTTATCTTGATGGAGGAGTTATCTCCAAATCTTACTGAGCCTCCATTCCAATCTTCAAGCTTGATAAATTTCTTTTTATCACCAGTCATGTGGTTGAAACAACCACTGTCTACAACCCACAAGTTTCTTCTTTCTGCATGTAGGGCGGTCTGCACAATCAAACATGATTCTACTTTGTTCTTGTCTTTCTCAACCCAAACCAGCTTGTCTTCTATCTTTTTGTCTTCTATAACTTCTTGTTCCAGTTTAACTACTGGTTTCTGATCAATAGCTATTTGTTTCTACTTGATTTTCCTATTCTTGCAATGCTTTGCAATATGTTCAAACTCTTGACAATTATAGCATTTCATATTGACATTAAAAGATGAATCTTTAAAACTATTGTACGACACCGATTGACTTCTCCTACATTCAAATATCCTATGATCAAATCCATTACACTTATAACAGAAAACATCCATAACTTGAAGTGTGGAAAAAGAGTTTCTACTTTCAAAACTAATAGGGGGATTATTCATCAGTCTATAATCTGCAACTCTATGTCCAAAATTATTACATCGGTAGCAATAACCATGGAAATTGGGTACATACCAGTCTTGTTGCTTTGAACCAGCAAACCTTTGTCTCACCGGATGTCTTCCTCTCATGTTGTTGATTCTGGTGAATACTTCAATATCTACCTTAGGCTTGCTTTTATGATTTGCATATCAGTACGATGTGTGAGCCTTTCGATTTTGAGCATACCGGTTCATAGGCTGATTTCTTATAGCCTCAACATAGGTCTTCTTGCCGGTATCTTTGCTGACAGTAAAGATTTGCTTCTCTTTACTTTCTCTTGAAGAAGTGAACTGTCTCTCCTTATTGGATGTGTCTTTACTGTTGGAACTTTGTCCTTCTTCAAATCCCAATCCACCAATATCTTTTGAATGATTTTGATTGTTCAACATCTTGTCCAAAGCTTCAGTGCTACCCTCATAATTGCTCCTTATTTTCAATTCATCCTTACTCTTTTCAAGCTCTTTTTTAATCTTTACAATTTCTTCTTCCATATTTTGATGCACGTTTTCCTTCTTCATCAAATCGGAGGATGTAACTTCACATATCCTCTTAGCTTCTTCCAACTAGAGTTTCAAGTCAGAAATCACTTGATTGGACTCATCCAGGGGTTGCTTTAGGTGATCTTGTCCTTCTGCTTCACCAAGATTGACTTTCTTGAGTTCTCTTCTTGTCTTACTTAACTCCTCAAGAGAACTTATGAGCTCACCTTCTAGATCCACTTCAACTTCAATGTCTTCATCTTCCACAACTGGTTCATCTAGTGCCATAAAGAGATTAACTTCTCTTTCATCTTCATGGTAGTCATCTTCTAATGTACTCTCTTTATCTATGGCATCATCCTCAATGGTATATAGGCTATTCTGCTTCCGATAGCTTCTTCTTCCTTTCTGGTAAACTTTCTTTTCTTTGTCTTTACTGAAAGATCTCACTGAGCTCCATTTCTCATCTCCACTGATTTCACTATAGGGACATTTTGCAGCAAAGTGTCCTATTTAACCACAGTTGAAACATTTGAGTGGTAGATTTCCTTTATACTTACTGGATTCTCTATTGCTCTTTCTAACAAATTTTTCTACTTCTGCATCCGAGTCTCCACTGGATCCTTTATGAGCAACCTCTTCCTTGTCATTTTTGGTGGAATTGAAATCTGCCTCTTTCCTTGAAGATCCTTCTCCGGTTGTCCTCATCTCATAAGCAGTTAAGGAGCCAAATAACTCATCCATTGTGAAGGTTTTCAGATCCTTGGCTTCCTATATAGAAGAGACCTTAGTAACATACTTATATGTGATTGATCTAAGTACCTTTTTGACAACAATTTCATCAACAATTTCCTCTCCAAGTCCTCTGTTGGTGTTCATAGTTTCATCTACTCTGTGAAGGTAGTCTGCAATATTTTCTTCATCTTTCATCTTCAGGCCTTCAAGATAACCTCTTAGTGGTTTCACCTTGGCCTCTTTGACTTTGGCATCTCCTTCAAATAATCTCTGCAATTTATCCCAAGTCTCGTTGGTGGATGAGCAGTGCATGACCTTGACAAACTCATTATCTGACAACCCACTAAGAATAGCATGTTTAGCCTTTGCATTGCTCTCATACTCCTTCTTGGCATCTGGGTCATTGGGAGGAACACTAAGGACAATATACCCATTCTTTACAGACATCCAAACATAAAATCCTTGAGAGGACATATATGTTTCCATTCTTCTGCACCAAAATGCATAGTTGGTTCCATCAAATATGGGAAATTTAGAAGAGGAGGACTCATTTCTTGCTATTGTGTTCAAAGACCAGAATCTACCCAAGCTAGAGAAAGCTTATCTGTCTGGGAACCTAGGCTCACATACCAATTGTTGAACACAATGTACCATTGAGAGGGGGGTGAATAAGTGGTTTCCCAATATTCTAAACCTTTTAAACCAAACTCTTGGTACCGGTTAACAAATCAGACACAAGGAGGATATACTGGTGAGCTAATGAAAGAGATCAAATGCAAACACACAAGGATACTCAACACATAACACTAGATATACAAAGAAAACCTAATGTGGGAAAAACCTCGGTGAGAAATGTTGCTGGAGACTACTACTCCAATCCAGCCTCACAATAAACATTGATTACAAAGTTTAGGGCACCAACCCCTGCACTAAGCTCCAACTCAGTGATGTACTATAGATCAAATTAATACAATAGTTCTAATCTTGTTACAAATGAGTTTTGTAACTCTTGCAATCAAAAGCTTCACTAGTTTAACTCATCTCAATCGGTTCTCCCTTGCTTAGTTCTCTGCCAGTTCTTTGTTCTCTGTTTATACCTTTTCTGCCCAGATTTTGTCTTGCATACCCTTCACCGGTACACTCTCTTATCTCCTTCACTTTTTGCAGCTTTCTTCCTGAATCCCCCTTGCCGGTTTACACAATTGTAATTCTATTTGGCAGCTTGTCGGTTGCTCTAACCTTACCGGTGAAACCTTTGATAAACCTTCTACTGGTTCTACCTTTCTATAAGACAACTCCAACACTCATATGTTTTTGATCTTCTCTTTGATCACTCTCTACTCTCTTAGTTACTCTATTTTTGCCAGCATCAAGCATCATCAACTTAAGTCTTCAGTCTGCATATTTATACTTGATTGTTCCCGCCAAAACCTACATTCAAAATGGGCACATTAGGGTTCTCCATCGAGTAAATCTGTATCAAATCTAATCAGATCTCCTCTCCTCGATTTATTATTTGTAGTAGATTAAACACCACCACCATTTTTGATGACATTTGTACGTGGTTTCTATATTTGTCAACTTGCAACTTGTTTTTTGACCTTGCTCTGTCATTCATCATTAATGCCTTAGTTGTTTCCTTCAACCATCGAGCACAAAGATCGAATTGTCCTAGCTTTATTCATCTCACCAAAAATCTTCTGCATATTGATTCACCTCGAGTTGCACTTCTTCTATCATTGACTCATGACTCATGGGTTTCTTATTCAAAGTTGCCCTTCTCATCACCTATCACGTCAATGGAATCTACGTGTCATCCTCATATGGTTTTCCTGCCACTACATGCTTGCCACATGGAACCTGCATGTCGTCCTCAGACACCATCCAACTCAACCCAATCTGCTATGTCAGTTTTAGTTCATTCACCAACCAAGACACACGACCGGTGTTTTACTGGTTCATATACCCTACAGATAGATCATATTAACTTGAAATGCTTCCGATTCTGTGTCCATACTTCATGTGATCCAGCAACCATTCACTCTGTTGGTTTGTCTTCTTCATGTTCATGCATGCTCATCGGTGGATCTCCTTATTGCATCTGCATACCAAGAACATACCTGCCGATTGACATTTCATATCGGTTTCCAATAATTGTCGATTATCATCCCATACTGGTTGACATCAATGACAACACAATGCCAATAATTCACAGTTAGCAGTGAAAAGATAATGACCAAAATCAACAATATGGAGATAAGTTTGAAAAGCCACAAGGCTGCAATAAGAGAAGCTATAGGTCTGTATTCAATCATAATACATGCATTGGATCAGAGGAAAAGAGGCCTTTGGTTTAGGGGGATCTCATGGATTTAAATTATACATCCTTGAATCTGTGTGTGTGCTCCCAAGGAGATGGAACATAAAGGTTATGGTTTTTCAGGGGGAGACAGTTGTTGAACAAGGTCAGCAAGATGATAGTAGGCGTTGCTGTTATATAAGGGGGAGAAGATGAGGTGTAGTTTATGTCCACAACATGTTATCAACCACAAGTACATTGTAGTTATCACAGGAGAAGTGACATGTGTTTCCAATTGAGTGAAGAAGATCAAAGAAGGAGAAGATGCACAGTAGACAATTGGTTGTCCCACCCTTTGCCATTGTTGTCAAAGAGGGAGAATACGAGCATGGTTGAGATTAGATTGTCATTGATGTCAACAGAGTTGTAGAAATGATAAGTGCCACAAAAAGAAAGTGCATCTTGACATAGAATGTGCTGAGTTATTGCTTCACATCCCCACAAGTCAGAGATGCAAAGGAATACAAAGACATCCATTAGATAGAGATGCAAAGAAGATAGAGATGACAAACATGGAAGTTTGTGCAGATCAGATTGATAGAGATAGTGTTTTCTCAAGTTGACAAAGGTGAACAGATTTTTGTGAATATGTGCAGGTTGAACAAGCATGGAGTCAGCAAAGGCATTTTGTCAAAGACCATAGAAAAGATAGAGAGGACAATTGGAAGTTTACTTGGTCTTGCTTTTGGACAAAGAAGATGCGGGATGGTGAATGTCCCAAGTTGGAGAAGGTAAGCACATTTGATTGTATGTGTACAAGTTGAATGTGAGAAAGCTAAAGACAATTCGAGTTTAATAAAATGTCACAAAGTAGATAGAGAAGGCATGCATGAAGTGTGCTATTAGGACTTGTTATTGGACAAATAAAACATAGGCCATTGAGAGGTGAAGGCATTGGGAGAATGGGTCTAACTCAGACAAAACTACAGTCACAATAATGCAATAATTTGTCGTGTTAGTCCTACACTATTATAGGAATAGCATAACACATCACGTTGTCATTATCTCTATGATCTCCACACATACGCAAGGCAAAATTCCATCGCTAACTGATCCAATGGTGGGCATTCATTTATGGCTAGATTATGTGTCAAAGAGAGGGAGGCCACAGTGCAATGATAACCATTGATTAGGCAAGTGGACCCCACCTCAGTTGGGCGGATTTTATAAGGTGCACATAACATGATACATTAGTCAAGCTGCCACTGCAAAGCGGCTTCCACAAATCTACAGGTTCACATCAAGTAACTACCTGGCCATTGCAGAACTGAGGTGCACATAACATGCAGTCAATGGTCAACAAACTGCCAGCTTCTGCAACTCCATAGGTTCACATCAAGTGACTGCTCGACCACTTGTGGAACTACGGTGCACATAACACACCGTGTTAGTCACTTTGTGGAAAACAAAAGCTCAACACATCGCCCATGAATCCAACATGGATTTCTTCTATATGTGGACCTTTTATGAGCTGAGTGATTTGTTAATGGGTCCCATCATCCAACAAGTGGTTGAGTGACAGGTGAATGTTAGTTGGACATTAAAAACCTTTTAATTGGTCCATGAAGCAAAAACGTTCGCATCAAAGGAAATCTTTCAGCCTGAACATCAAATAAAAATGGAGTAAATTATTAACAAAGGTGTGTATAACACAATTATATTCTCATAGGTGTGTATAACACAATGCAAGTGCATACCTAACACTGCATAAGAGATTGTATACAAAATGTTCAGATGTGTGGAGACAAGAAGTAGCTGAAAGCCAAAGTAGACAGCAGGAAAATAAAGGACTAAGAAGGCAGAGAAAATGAGACAAAAAGGGTACAACCAAGAAGTGAAAAAGATTAGTAAAATAGAGGATGCAAAATAGAGCACACATAAACGACACACAAACAAATCTAGAACATTTGCATTACAAAGTGGCAATCAGTAAAGAACATATAGAGTGTGTATAATGCAGGAACAAGAAGCACAAAGGTGAGAAGGTTGTATAGTGGGTGTGAGGAACTCAAAAGAAAATACAAACCAAGTGAAGAAGAAAAAAAGGACAGAGGACATAGCCTTAGAACAAAGATCTGAGAACTGAGAGAAGAGAGAGAAGAGGATGGAGGTGGAAAGAAGATACCAAAGAACAAAGAGTGGAGAGCCAAGTTAGATAACACAAAAGGTTATATACACAAAGTGGGGGTAGCGAAAGTGGACAAAACAAAGTAGAGATCATAAAGTCATGATTGACTATAGAGACCATATAGTAGACACCAACAAGCAGAGGATAAAGATTGTGAGCAGAGAAGAGTCTAGGAAATCTCAAGTGTAGAAATTACTATGAGTTACAAAACATCATTTGTAACAAGGTGATTAACTATTATTGAAATTTTATTCAATGTATGTCATCTGCGTTGGTGCTCAGATTAGGGTTTGGTGTTCCTTTGTGTTGGTGCCCATAAACTTCAGGGGTCGATGCTCCTTTGGGTTGGTGCCCATAAACGTTGTAATCAAACTTTTATTTGTGAGGCTGGATTAGAGTAGTAGACAATAGAAACATTTCTCACCGAGTTTTTTCCCCACTATGGGTTTTCCTCGTAAATCTTGTGTTATGAGTTTTTATTATGTGTGTGTGTGCAATTATGGTTAATATCACTGCTCATAGTTTCCTATTTTATGGTATTCAAGCTTAGATCATTTAGAAAGTTGAAGTTTTTGATTACCACTAATTCACCCCCCCCCCCTTCTCTCAGTGGTCCATTTGTGTTCCTTCAAGAAACTTATGCATCATTATCCTTTTCAATGTGTGTGGCCTAAGCACCGTGTGGATTTCCATGATTGGAGTTTTCTTTTTCTATTTTTCACGCTTGACATTTAACTATGTGGTGTGTCTAGTTACATCTCTTATTCCATATGCCAATTTCATTCTCACATTATCCTTTTGTGTCCAAGAGATTTCAGATCTTCTACATAGTTGATATGTGGCACTTTTTGTAGGTTCTTGATAGATCTTAACATAAAGTCATTGGGCCCACATATTTTCCACACATGTGGCATGTTGGCAGGGATTTTAAGAGTTTTTCTTTTGGTTTCATCCTAAACTTCTATGAAGCCTCCATGTGTCATGTTCCACCATGGGTATCTTTAAATCAAATAAGCCTTTCTAAAAACAAGTGGGGAAAACAAATGGCATGCTTGTAGGTTTCAATGCTAAGAAATGTTATATGCCCTCGAGAGAGAGTTCCATGCTTCTAACTAGAAATATTTCAAAAAAGGGATGCATGAATTGAAGGTACAATTTTTTTGATATCTTGAGTTGGGACTTGACCTATTTGTTGTGGACATGATGTACAATTACCAATGAAATAATTGGGGGCTTCTACAAATAACACAAAAAAATTATCCTAATTTAGGAATGATGGTTAAGACTAGGTTACATAATGGCTAGTGCATTATTGGATGTTAAGTACCATTGGGGAAGCATATGCTCGGACTAGTGGAGCCAAGTAGGGTACTCAATACCCACAATACTCAAAAAAGGTTACAAGTACCCATGCATATACATCATAGTAAAAGCACATATAAATATTCCTCAAATAAGGTAAACATAATAAACATGTTCAGTACATAAAAAAATAATCAAATTACCATAAACATAATCAATATATCATCATATAATCATTGCATCATAAGCATCACAAGTCACTGAGTCTACATGTATAAAACCACTATGATGATAAGCATGTAATATCCTTACAATCAAAAGAATGTAATTATACCAAGGATGCACCATGTGGGTGTCAATACAAAAGAATAATCATAAGAGAAATCCAATAACTTAACATATACAATATTGAAAAAGGATAAAAAATAATGATAGTTGAGCAAAAACACAAGAGACATTACATCCTTCCCCTTTAGAACTAGGCTTATTTCTAGAAGCCTACAAGAAGATAAGGATACATATCTTTCAACCTCAAAGCATCATCCCAATTAGCTAAAGTCTCATCATTTGAGTCCCATTGAACTCTTACTTTCTCTATGTCTTGACCACTAAGAGTTAGCCTCTGATGTTGTAGAATGTGCATAGGATCCAAAGAAAGCTACATGTCCTCTTCAAAATGCAAATAATCCCAATCAAGAATACAATTCATGTTAGGAATATATTATCTAATCATTGAAACATGGAATACATCATAGATGTACAATAGGCAACGAGATCAATAATCTCAATGATCTCAAAAGGAAAAAAAAACACAATGCCAACTTAGAGCCTTTCCCATAATGGGCTCTTCCATTGGAAAACTCACAAGAACGCATGATCACCCACTGATAAGTGGCGATCCAACCTACGGGCATCAACATACTTCTTTTACAGGTCCCAAGATATAGCCAAATACTCCGTAATATAACTTCTCATTGCTCCATATCCGAAAGCATCTCAACACCCCAAAAGAACTCAGTCCTTCAAATGACCCAAAAGGCTAAAAAAGGAGACATGCTAAGAGAAATATGGTACCCATTATTATAGGCAAACTCCACTGAGTACAAATAGTCCTCCCATTGCATCTATTAATCCATGATATACATACAACTTTAGAATATCCTCAAGAACCTGATTGACCCCTATCTTCTATCATTGAACTCGAGGTGGTATGCAGAATTGAAATTGAGCTAGGCACCCAATGCATGTTGTAAGGAAGTCCATAATGCTAATGTGAATGTTGGGTCCCAATATAAAATGATCTTGTGAGGTATCACAACAAGTGTATAATTATATCCTCCATAAACACACATTCTATAGATGCAACAATATATGAAGACCAAATGGGGAATAAGTGAACCACCTGGGAAATTTTTTCCATTGTAACCATAATAGCATCATCATGATGTAAAGATATAGGTAGTCCAAAAATAAGATCAAGAGATATTGTATACATTTCCACTCAGGAATGGCATATGGTTTTAGGAGACCTATGGGATGTTGATGTTCTACCTTCACCCTCTAACACTCTAGGCATCTAGACAAAAAATTGGTAATATTATGCCTCATCCTTATCAGATGATACAACTGTCTAAGGTTGGAATGCATCTTGTTGGTGTCAAGTTGTGTTGAATAAAGGGCACAATGTGCCTTAAGAAAAATCAAATAACGAATATCACCATAAATTGCTACATAAATATGAACAAGAAGTAACAAAAGTCCATTTTACTCTAAATAGTAACCTAAAAACCTACCCTCAAGGGCTCTCCCATACTCAATTTCTTCTCTCACCTCTTGATACCAAGTATCACTAGGAAGTGCCTCAAGAATACAACTCTGTAAATCTACACCAAGGTGAAAACTAATATCTCATGCATCCTCCTACTCAGGGAATCAACAACAATATTCTTTTTTCCTTTGATGTAGTGAACATCAAATTCATACTCACAAAGAAACTCCATCCAAGAATATTGTTGTGTATTTAGATTCAATTGAGTAAATATATACTGCAAGCTACGATGGTCACTATGCGACTCAAACTGATGACCCAAGAGAAAATATCTCCAATGAGAAATCACATGGACAGCTACCACTAACTCCAAGTCATAAGTGGAGTAGTTCAACTCATGATCCTTATGCTTACAAGACTCATATGCAAACCACTTCTCCCTCCTACATAAGAACTGCCCCCAAAATTTCTAACGACACATCAATGCAAACAAAAAAAACTCCTACTAGATTTGGCACTGCAAGATAGGTGCACCTATCAAAAAATCCTTAAGAGCATGAAATGTTTCCTCACGCTGCTTCAAGCACACAAACTTCTTCCCATTTCTTTGAAGAGAATTGATAGGATGAGCCAACCTAGAAAAGTCTCTGACAAAATGATGGAAAACACCTACCAAACCCATGAAATTATGAGCCTCAGAGACATTATTTGGCATTGGCCAATCTAGAATATTTTGAATCTTAGAGTGATCTACTATGATACCCTCTCCTAAGATGATGTTTCCTAGATATCTCACCTCGATATGAAGGAACTGACACTTGGCCAAGTTGCCATATAACTAATGGTCATTGATGAGCCTATAAATTTCCCTATTTATTTCATTATTCATGTCATTTTAATCCATATTTATAATGTCATTATAATGCATTTCCATACTTTACCTTATTTCCATGAAGCATTGACTATGACAAATGACGATTAATAGAAATGTGTATGTTTAATTCATTGATGACTAAATAATGATAAATTACTATGTGAATGGTGATTATTAGATGTAAAGTATTTGGAAGGATTAACATGTTTGTGAGATATTTGAGTCATTCATGCATCTGGAAAGAAGAAACAAGTTGAAAGATGTCACTATGAAGTTGTTAACTAGAAGTGCAAAAAAAAATCAAAACTCAGTTTTAGTAAAATGGGCATATCTTCCTCATTTTTAATGAAATTTACATTTTCAGAGTGATTAAAATTAGGTATGGCTTTGCAACTTGGCCAAGAAGGAAATATCTTGCTTGAGCTAGTGCTTTCTCACTTTGAGTGTCGGGATAACCTTTCGGCCTTTATTATATGTCCTTCATCTAGGGGTTGTTATTACCCTGCATATATTTCAAGCATGCCCGCCAAAGTGGACGTTTTATGGCCCATAATTCTCTGGGAGATTCCATTCTTCACAATCCACTCCTGATGTGCAGTCGACTTTCAGAGAAAAATATTTCAAGGACGTGCTCGTGGATAAACCCTTGCTACCAGAGGATGCCACCTTCATTGTGCAGACCGTGACTCCTTCTATCTTAGATGGAAGACCAAGAGGCAAGTGCCCTAGCTTCGCTAAACTTACTATCAAACTGAATGTTCATATGTCTAAAGCTATAGCTGATGAGAAAGTTAGGCTTAAAGATAGTGTAATATTTCTTGTTGTGCTTGATTTGAACAAACTCCCCTCCCAAAACTACTTGAATTCTTGGTTGCACTCTATTTGGGTCAAAAAATTTGGTTTCATTTTCTTGTTTTGTAGAATGGTGCAGAAGCATTTGTTTGTTATATTCTTTAAGGACCCTAGTCATCAGAAGGATGTCGTTAAGAGGCAATTTTGGAATATTAGTCAGGGTTGTTTTAGGGCAATTGCTTGGTCCCTTGTGGCTAATATTAATGAGGTCCTTGCCATTTATAGCCCAAGATGGCTTATTATACAAAATGTTTCGTCATTTATTGGGCATGTCCTTTCTAAGGCCCTCAAAAATTTGGGCAAAGTCTTGAGATTGGATGAGTCATATATTCTATTGCCACACCTAGATAAGAGAGTCTTGCTATCCATTAATCCTGGTAAGGATTTGCCGGAAGAAATTATGTTTGAGTTAGAAAGTGAATTTGTCTCCTATCCCCTAATGTTTCTTAGCAGTCTCAATGCTTGCTTTTTGTGTCGTATGGAAGGCCATGTTAGGAAAAATTGTCCTTTGTCAAAAGGAAATCTTTGCATAATCTGACCCCTGCCTATACTGTGCCCCCACTTAAATCTTCGCCCTCTGTTGAACCCCTGTTGGCCATCTACTCCTCTATTGCTTCACCTACTCTATCTTCTTAGGTGATTTCTTCTTTCGTTCCTTGCCCATTGCCTACTCCTCCTGACAATCGTGACTACTCTTCTAGCCTTGTTGATACTCAAAATGACAGGATCACCCCCCTCATAGAACCTTGAATGCATAATAGTTGGCCTTGATGAAGATTAAGGATATAAATGCAGCCAGGAAGAGGATTGAGAATCTAATCTACAATAATTCTCATCCATCCAAGGTTGAGGTTTAGAAAAGCTATGCTGGCAATGATGTGAGTGGAGCCTCTTCCAACTTAATCGATTGTAAGGTTGACGTTTAAGTGCAACTAGAGAAGGGGTTGATGCTTGAGGGTTCCCCCATATCTGATGATGAGATTTTTTTTGAAATTAAGAAAGCATATGCCCCTAGTATTCCTCTTACTAATCTATTGATTTAGGCTAAACCCTCAAGTACCCACCCCCCTTTAGGCCACCCGTCGATATTGACCTTGGGATAGGAAGGTCTGGCCTTGACTCCACTAACACCTCTGGTAGAAGTTTTCCTAATAGGTCAAGTGGTATGGGGATGATTCTCACAAACCCTCTTGATGACACCTTTAAGCCCAATAATGATTGGGCTATAGTCCCCTATAAAGGAGAGTCTGTAAAGGGTATCTTAGATGATCTCATGAATAAAATTGGCGCTAAGAAGGAACATAACAAGAGGAAGAGAGTCCCCAAGTCTAAATTGAAATCCCTAACTCCCCCTCTTGGGGCTGATCATATTTTTTACTTCAAAAAAAAGAGGAGCAGACCCCCTAGGTTGTCCAACAAGAAGTTACCTTTTGAGAGACTACCCAAATGCTACAAATCATTTAGGGCACCAATGGACACCTCTTAATAATAGGTAGGAATGGAATTGAATTGTATCTCATGGAACATTAGGGGATTGGAATCTCTGGATAGAAAATATGTGGTTAAAAGGTTCTTGAAGATGCACAAAAATATAGATATATTGATGCTTCAAGAGATCAAATTGGTCCAATTTACCTTGGATATCAACTTGAAATGCATTTGGAGAGATTCAGTGCGATTTGTCACCAAGCACTCTAAAGGGAGAGGTGGAGTGACAATTTTAATGTCTAAAGAGTGGGCTAAGATGATTAAAAGATGGCATTCCTCCCCATGTAATAAGGATGTGTGGAACATTCTGAGCTTTAAAGAACAATAGTTTGGTCTAGCATCAATATATGCCCCAAATGATCATATAAAGAAAGGATAGAGCTCTAGAAATGGGTATCCTAATTGGAGTGGGTGCCCTGGATTTTAGGAGGGGACTTCAATATGGTGGAGCACCCCCAAGATAAATTAGGAGGACTACCTTTTGAATGGAAGCCTAATGAGAAATTCTTTTGGTACAAAATGTTGAACAAACTTAGATTGGTAGTTCCATTAGCTGGTAAACGATCCGAGCACAAAGGTATTTGGTATACATGGTGTAGTTTCCCACAGGGAAGGAAAAGAACTTATAGAAGGTTGGATTGGTTCTATTTTAACAAAGATTGGTTCATTTGAAAGAAGGATGGAGAGAAATTATCTTTGAAGGTCATTCCTTATACCTTATCGGATCATAATCCTATCCTTGCATGCATCTCTCTCTACTCTGCTCCTCCTCACTCTGAGGGTCCTAAGTACTCTTTTTCACACAACTCTAGATTGCTATAAGATGAGTATGTCATCTCGGCCTCGCTCATTATTAGACAATTCAATTGTTGGAACCCGACTCTTAAAAGTGAGGTGGATAGATGGGGTCAAAATCTGTAGAACTGGAAATCTCTGTTTCAGATTTTAGGTAAAAAGAAAGCAAAGGATTCTAGAAAAAAGGAGGATGACTTGCATAATAAATTGATTGTGGCTGAGGAAGCTCTTTAATTGCATCCTGACAATGAGGAAGTTGTTGGTGTTCTTAGAGAGGTTAAGGATGAGATAAAGACCCTTCAAAATGTAAAGATCCAGGGTGCTAGGGTCAAGGCTAGGATTACTTGGCTTGATCAAAGGGATAAAAGTTCTAAGTTCTTCTATGATCTTCTTAGAAATAAACAAGCTAAAGAGCATATTGATAGGATCTATAAGATTGGGGTTGATATTACAAATCAAGAAAGGCTTTTAATGGCTTCCAGGAATTATTATCAGAATTTATATACCTTTGAAGATAGAGGTTGTGACAAGGAGGAGGCTAGATAGAAAGTTAGGAGTATTATTCTTTGTAAGATCAGTAAAGAAGATGCTTCTAAACTAGGGAAATAAATAACTGCAGAAGAGATTCAGAAGGCTATCTTGATTCTCAAGGATGATAAGACCCCTGGCCTAGATGGGTTACCTATAGAATTCTTCAAAAAAATTAGTGAATGGATTATTAGTAATCTTCTCTCATTATACACAGAAGCCTGTGAGAAAGGTTCGTTAGGTAAGGACATTAATAAGGTGTCATCAAACTTATCCCCAAGGATGGGGACATATCTAATATTAAGAACTGGAGGCCGATCACCTTAATTAATGTCTCTTACAAAATTTGGCCAAAATTTTAGCTTTAAGATTGGAAAGTATCCTACCCAAGGTGGTTAGAAATACCCAAACAAGATTTGACAAAGTTAGATACATCTTGAAAAATCTGCTTACTTGCTGGGAAGTGGTGCATTGGGTACAAGTCTTTAAACAAAATGCTTCAATGATTCTTATAGACTTTGAGAAGGCATCTGATAGAATAGAGTGGAATTTTATTATTATGATATTGAAAAGCTTTGGTTTCCCACTGACATTCTGTAGAATGGTGAAGACACTCATGAAGGATGCTACAACTTGTAAGGAAGTTAATGGTGTCAGATCTTAGAGCTTCCCTCTGTCTAGATCCATTAGACAGGGCTACCCTTTAGCCCCTACCTTATTTTTTATTGATGTTGATGCGATGTACTACCTTCTGAGAGACCACTCTCTTTACCCCTCAGTAAAAGGGATTTGTTTACTTAATGGAGAGGATTTATTAAATATAGAGTTTATAGATGATACTTCTGTGTTGCTAGGGTTGGAGGAAGGTAACCTTGAAGCTCTCATGGCTAAATTGGACATTTTCTGTTTGGCTTCTGGCGGTATGGTTTCTCTCCCCAAATCCATTTTTCTAGGATGGGATAAGCACCCTCCATTGTGGCTTGACAGATTTCCCTTAGTGTGGGGTGGCCCTCAACACCAAATCATATATCTAGGTATCCCCTTTGCCTTTGACCATAATCTCAAAGAGATGTGGGAATGGTTAAGACTAAGATCGATAAGAAGTTGAAAAGTTGGAACATGCATTATCTCTCTTTGGCAGGCAGATTTTAGGTGTGTCAGAAAGTTCTCTCCTCTTATAATATCTATTTAATGATCAACAATTCTCCTTTCTCCAAAAGTTAGTTAGAGATTTCTTATGGTCTGATGGGAAAGGAGTCTATAAAAGACATGCTATAAGATGGAAGTGTTGTAACATGAGTAAGGCCAAGGGGGTTCTAGGATTGAAACACTTGAGGTTGCAGGGAATAGCATTAGTTGCAAAATGGATAGTGCATGCTCTCCAAGGGGATGAACCTTGAAAGATATTGGCCAGACATAATATTTCTCATTCGGTCCCCAAACAAAGTCCTTCCTGGAAAAAGCTCCCAATCTATGATTTGGTATCAGGTAAGTTTTAGGTGTATCCTGCAAGATCAACTATTTTTAAATTCATATGGAAAGCATGGGACAGAATAAGACTGCTCATAAATTTCAAGGAAAATATTAGTGACAGTAAGAAGTTCTTTGGTAACAGTTCTATCTGGTGGAATCTGAGGTAGAAGGATAAATTCCTGGCTCTATTGCAAGGGTGTTCGACTAAGTCATGGGATAATAAAGGCAACATTTGAAGATATTATTGAAAAGGGGAAATTGATCCAATAGCAGGTCATTATGGACAGATTTGGTATTCCCAAGACTCAGTATACAACCTATTCTCTTGTGAAATCCATATGTGCCACTCTCTCGCTACTCTTTCATTATGATGATAGGCCCCTTTGCTTGTGCTCCCTAGCTTGGGCAGATGGTTCTTCACTCTATGTTGTTATAGCTAAATCCTTCTATTGCGCTCTATCTAACAATAGTGATATCCTTGACCACTTTAATAAAACTTGACATCTAAACCTTGATTTATCTAGATGGCAATGTATTTGTGACAACCTTTGGCACAAACCTTTTGAGCCTAAACTTAAATATTTTATTCGGCGCCTCCTTATCAATAGACTTCCTCTAAAGAAACCTGATGAGGACTTCAATTTGTGCACCTTCTATAGACTTCCTGAGACACTCAACCACATTTTTTTTAGTGCATTTTTGCTAAGTATGGTATATGTTTGGCCTCATAATTAGTGATAATATTGACATTGTTAATATCATCTGTGGACATTTTCCCATGTTGGAGAAAGATTGAAATTTCTTTTGGTCTATTTTTTCTTCTACTATACTTTGGACTTTATGGAAGCTAAGGAATGATAGTGTGTTTAATAATAAGAGTAGGTCACTTACCGAGTCTTTGAGGAGACTCATCTTGCACAATGTTTCCATGCAAGTTACTTTAGTCATTAGATTGGCAAAAAGGAAATTTGAAGATTTAATGCAAGACGGTTCAGTCAAGATTTTTCAAATGGGAAGTCTCTCATGGCTTCTCATGGGTCACACGGGATGGTGATAGGATCTTGTTGGTGGAAGCCTTGCATAATTTCATGAGGGAAATCAATGAGATTAGAGGTAGAAATGAGCAACAACAAGAGGTGGTTGTACCAGTGGCTGAAATCTTTGTTCATCCTTACCTTGAACAGATCCAAGATGGCAAGGAGTTGGTGTGGAGGGAAGGGCCTCTAGGGTGGATGGCTTGGACTGACATACTTCTTAACAACAGGATTCATGAGGATAGTTTCTTGTAAGGCAACATATTTAGTCAAACTTCTTTCATTTATTGTAATTTGTGTTACAACTTGAAAGAAATTGGATATGAATTCTAATTTATTTATGTACACCAAAAAATCTACAAAAAATCAACTTTTTCATAAAAGAGTCTAAACAAGCTCTTTTTCCAATTAGTCAGAAGACAAATTGCAATATGACTTCTTAGTCATTGTTTTGTTGTCACTCAAAAGAAGAATCCCCTTCCTTGTTTAAAGGAATGAAGGGACACATTATATGGTTGTTAGAAAGTCAATTAGTTTATATATTAAAAATTTTAATCAAGCAAAGAGTATTTGATGGTAATTAGGATTAGAGAGTTGTCATTCTGTAGCAACAACAATTTTAATAGAAGCAACAAATTGTAATTTCTTAATTTGCAAGTCACTTCTATATGAGTTTTGAGAACTTGAACAAGACTGTAAATTATCTAAGCAAGGGCCACTTAAGATATTTTGCACCTTTGTTAGTTATAGTAGAGAAATCCACAACAATTTGTTGCATTATTACATAGTTTCCTGTAGCCACTGTTGTACATTGGATTTACTTTTCAACATTGCTATGCTTTCAATTTTGTTTATTGCTTTCAGTTAATTTCCTAGACACATCGATATAATAGCTTAGAGAATCTCGTAGTGCACATAGTGCCAACCAATTTCAAGTACATGTCCTTGGGTTGACAATAAAATGTAGCTTCTAATACATGAAGGGTTGCTTATATTGGATAACTATCCTTAGGTTAGGAAATCTATTAGACCAACACTAAATCTAAATTGGAATTAGGAGCCTCAACTTTTTTGCCGTCTCCATTGGGGATTGGTCAATCTATGTGAGTCTCTATGTATTTTAGAAGCTATTTCTTGTTTTTCTAGAATCATGTTTTTCATTCAAAGCATTTAGGATTGTTAAAAAAATTTGCAAGTTACAACAATCAAATTTAGCAATAGAAAAGTAGATTTTGGATACATGAAGCATGGCAACTAAGAGCCAATGTCACTTGTAGCAAGTTTGGGAATCAATGAGGTTATGTTCTCTAGCATCATAAAGGAATTTTATTCATGTATTGATGACAAGGTATTGATTTATGAAGTGAAAAATGAAGACCATATTGTTTTGCAAAATGGAGAAGATAGCATACACAAAGTTGTTGGTCAAGATGAATATGATATGAAATCAAAAATCCTACTTCAGGAAGAGAACTTTCATAAAGTGAAAATCAATCCTCCCATGCATAAAAGTAAATAAGATATTGAAGAAGACCAATTTTGGGACGATTTGTAGGTATTTTGCTCAACTTTATATACTAAACTAGTATCTTTTATAGAGAAAAATCATGAACCATGAAGATGGTGCACAATTTTTTGTGCTTCAACCAAATGAATCAGACAAAATAGACTTTACAATTCAAGAAGAGGATAAAGAAGAACCCCATCAACACAAAGTCAACAAGGAGGGTTCTAAATTTGTTATTTCACAAGGATGTCCGATCAAACATCTGGCTAAGGAGGAAAAGAAAGCATCACAAGTTTTGTTTGTACTTAAATATGAAGTTACAACTGAAAATGAAGTTGAATTTGTAGTTGCAATTGAAGAAGAATGATTTCAACTTACTTATGTACTTCAAACAATTAATATTTATTGTCAATATGAAGTCGTAAGTTTGTTAAATTCTTTCCAAAGTCACTGTAGTTGTTTATTAAGTTTCTATTGATGATGCAACTCTTTTTGGTTGTTGATAAACATGTGAAGCATTGTAAGTTGCTAAGAAAAGGTAGATATTTCATAGAACCAATCAATGGTTTTGTTTGAGGAAGTCTTGTTTGCTAGTTAGTGTAGGCTAGGATAGATTAGGATAGAATTTTCATTAAGTGCAGTTGCACAATGTCTTCAATGTCTTTTTCTCAATTATTGAAGCATAGTTAGTTACGTGTGTCTAGCATAGGTGTTTCCCTAGTTCTTGTTTAAATGACTATTTTTGGAGGTGTGCATAGTTGATTGATAATATTTCACAATCATTTGTATTCCAAGGTTGTGAGTCATGTCCTAACATGTGTTGTGAAAAAAATTATGTTAGGTGGTTGTGTCTTTATGAGATAAAAAATGTCTATCCAACTAGTGTTTTCTAGTTAACCACCATCTATGGTTGTGTCAAAAGTCATTGGATAAAGAAATTTTCTTATAGTAAGCACCCAAGTATGTTTTTGTCTACTACTATGTTATTGTAGCAAAATAGGACAATTTTTGTAGTTCTTGACAACAATTTATGAGACTGTTCCTGCAACCATTAACAATAGTTTCTGAGACAATTCCTGTAGCCATTAATACTAGTGTCTAAGATAGTTCCTGCAGATATTGAAAATAGTGCTTGAGACGGTTCCATTAGCCAAAGAAACTAGAGTGCAAAGTGAATATTTTGATGATGAAATGACACAATTGATGATAAATATGCAACTATTCAGGGACCTATTCATTCAACTCTTCAAAGACCTACACATTCAACTATTCACCAATTTTGTAGCTTTTCAAAACATCATAACTGGTACTTGCATTTTTTATTAGCCATTACTAGTAATATTTATCATTTTTAGTTGATTACCTACCTATGCATTCCAATGTTTTATCAATTATCATTGTTCTAATTGAATGCTTCATAAATGATTTCTTCTCCCACCATCATCTTTACATTGTCATTTGAGGACAAATGACCTTTTAGCTGGGGGGATTTGTGCATGCCTTGTATTGTTGTCATATTCTATTTGGGAATGATAATAGGAATATCGGGGCTCTATTCATATCTACAATAGTCATTAGATGCTAGTAAGTATAGGGAATGTCATCATGTGTTCTTGAAGGGATGACACCACACAGAACCAAGCATCCTCTCATACAAATGAGAATGTATGATCATGCAAGTTTCAATGCTACATGAGAGGGCATGCCTCTTCAAACAAGGCCCACTGCCCCACATACGAGCATGCCTTCCCATGACATCCTTGGCCTCATACTAGCACTCAAGGGATGCTTGGGGAACCAATTGTCTTGTTAGTGTTTTCATTCAAATATTATTATCACTTGATTAGAGGACTCCCCACACCATGATCAAGCCTACAAGCCACTTTGGGTCAAGGACACATTGGGAGCCACTCCCTAGAGCCACCCTTGTACCTAATCCTATGATCATCCCGTTCTCAACAAACATGGTATCAAAATGAATCACAAATTGCCATTTTCCTTATGTGGTGGATCCATAACCCCTCAACAATTCCACCAATAATTAAAACAAAAATCCCTTCCAAAGCATACTTTTAACTACCTAAGCCCTGGAGAAATTGGGAGTGATATCACTCTCATCTACTCACTAAGTTCTTTAAGAGAAACATGCGTTCAAGGGGAGCTATTCATTGTCTTATCTTTTGACCTTGGAAAACCTTTGCCATTTATGTCAAATGGGGGGAGTAGAGTAAGGGGGAGCATTCAATCAAGGGGAGATGCATGGAGATTATTTCTTTATAGGGTTGTAGTCAATGAAAAAAGGGGAGATTGTTGGAAACTCGTTGTCATTGATGTCAAACATGAAATGAAGTGCTAAAACAAATCAGGGGCAAATGCAAGGTTGGAGTAATAATACTTAATTTATATTATTCATTTATTTGGCACCATCCTTAGAGTGTAGTAATTGCAAGTTAATGTTGTTGTTTTGGGCTGACCCCTCCTTGTGGCACCCATGTGAAGAGGAAAAGAAAAATCATATTAAATATATCCTTGTTGGCTGACCTAATGAAGTTTGGTGTATATGTTTTGATAATATTATTTTATCCTTCTTGGATGACCCACTTGGAGCAAGAACCCACTCTGGGTAATCTAGTTATAAACAGTAAAACATTTTTCATACCTCTTGGCCAACCTACTCAAGGAGATGCAACCATTGGATGCAAGGGTGCAATAGTTGGTATAAATAAGAGGTCATGTGAAGATCATTTAATCAAGTATTCCATTGGATATCATTTCTATTAAAGGCGGAATTAAGAAGACCTTAGAGCAAATCTAAGAAAAACTTATGAATCAAAACTTGTGAAGACTATGAGTAGATTATTTCAAAATTCATGAGCAATTATAAGTAGATAATTTTAAGATGTATGAGCAGATTTGAGCAAATTTGTAAACAATTTATTTCAAACCTTTTTTAGTAGAAATTTTGAAGAGTACAAGAAAACTTTGAAGGTGATTTATTTCAAACCTTAAGGGCGAATATTTGCAAACCTATGTGCAAAGATTCTTGAAGATCATAAACAAATTTAAGGAGCATTGTTGAGTAGATTTGTGAAGGTGTTTCAAATCCAATTCAAGAAGGAGATCTATCATTTATCACTTTATACTTTTGGAGGTTGGTGTCTTGCTTTCATAGAGATTGGTGTCTCTTGCTAAGTTGGTGCTCAGTTGTGGGGATTGGCGTCTCTAGTGGGTTGGTGCCTACAAAATCATCTAGAGGGGATTGGTGTCTCCTATTGGTTGGTGCCTACAAAATTTGTAAAAAGTTTCTAATACAAAAACAATAATTTGCTATAGTTTTCTCTTGCTTTTCCCCTACAAGGGTTTCCATGTGTTCCTTTTTGTTCCTCTTGCTAGATCTTGTATTGGTTTGATTAAGGTTTTGAAGTATTGCTACTATGACTAACCAAGTGTTGCAATGTAAAAGTTTGTTGATATACTGATTCACCACCCCCTCTCAATATAATTGTGTGCTCTTTAGTAACAACTCACATAACTATTATAGGCGAGAAAGAAATATTTGTTAATTGGTTGTGATTTATTTATTTGTATTATGAGTTGTTAGAACAAATCATCTATATAAAGAGAGTTGTTATATGAGCTCTCCAATAATATAAGAAATCTAATTTCTATAAATTTGTATATGTATTATTGAATAAAGATGAATTAGAAAGATATCTTTTTTTTGTATAATTATTTTTTGTTTGTTCTGCCTAAATTCTCAATAGTACTCACATTTTTTTGTCATGTCCCTACTTTGAAATATATTTTAATAATAAATAATAATAATAAAATTCAAATACAAAAGAATAAAAATAAAAATTAAATCAAAATATAAAAGAATATGATTAAAATTTGATTAAGGTTAATGAATGGTCAAAAGGCATGCAATGATAAGTTGTGACTCCCCCCAAATATGAGGTATAAAAGGGATAAGAGAACTCATTTGAAGGGAGATAATTTTGCAATTCAAAGTGCAAATCTAATTTAAATGAGTACATATTTGATTGTGAAAGTTTGTCCCTTTCAAAGGGTAGAAATAATGAAGAGTTGCACTATTTCAAAGGGTGCTAATGGTGAAAGGGTGTGTCTCTTGCCAAAGGGCATACATGATGAAGAGGTGTGACCTCTCCCTCATATTGAGAGATATAAAGGAAAGGAATCAAAGCATCTAATGACATCACCATCGATTAGATCATATCAAAATTCTTATTAAGTTACAAGAAGTAACATCCTTGTTCTTGGTGGTATGCATGGGAATGTGCTTAATATGTATGCTTAATATATGAAGCTTGGAAATGTTCCTATGCAAAATTTAATAGTAATATTAATATATACGACAATATGTATGGTAGTCATACTTAATTACTTATTTATTCATAATACATTAGAAGTTAGTGTTCTCACATCCCAATCACTTAATCATTTCTATTGTTCCCCCATAAGGAGATGCATGGTGTTGTTAGGGAGAGGCAAAGTAAATCCATCCCAATTAGGTGAGCCCCAAGGGTGGTTTGGACGAAACTTCTTGAAACCCGAGCCCAATTATGGAGATGGTGTCATCCCACCCCAAACAAGTAAATCCCCATCCAAGGTCGAGGATTCGAAAGGAAGTAAGAATTAGAGCTTGAATATAACCGCTATCAATAGCACTACGAATAAATATGGTTATCTAGTTTAATAAATTAATTTAATGTATGCTTATATTAAGTAATGGGTGTTGATTATTGGGAAATTGGCACCCTCTTAGTAAGGGACATTACAATTGGTATCAGAGCTTTGATCCTGCCATCCGACAAGGTAAAGATGAATCAATGAATCATTCTAGTCAATGAGAAGGAACCTAGCAATACGTGTATTCACGTGTATGCTCCATGTTTGCATATATTCATGTTTATGCTTCGTGTTTTCAGGTGTATGCTTTGTGTTTGGTTCATACCTAATGTGTTTCCAACATGTTTATTCCATGGGTGTTTGCACAACCATTTCATATTGAGAATCATTTTGTGATGGTCTACATTAATTTAATATGGAAGATAAGTGACCCCATATTAAGACGTGATTAGTGGTCGAAGGATATTGGATTACCATTGTTAAATATGGGAAAATGATCAGCTTGCAACGATTACACATACAAATTAATAAAAATAAAAATTAAACTAAAATATAAAAGTATAATTAAAATTTGATTAAGGTTAATGAATGACCAAAAGGCATGACATAATAAGTTGCGACTCCCCCAAATATGAGGTATAAAAGGGAGAAGAGAACTCATTTGAAGGGGGCATAATTTTGGAATCAAAAGTGTAGCTCTAATCTAAATAAGAAGTGCAAATCTGATTGTGTAAGGTTGTGTCCCTTTTAAAGGGTATAAATAATAAGAGTTGCACTCTTTCAAAGGGTGCTAATGGTGAAAGGGTGTGTCTCTTGCCAAAAGGCATACATGGTGACGTGGTTTGACCCCTCCCTTACACTGAGAGATATAAAGGAAAAGAAGCAAAAGAAGCAAAAGCATCCAAAGACATCACCATCGATCATATATGCACTTCTTAATATATGAAGCCTAATAATGTTTTTATGCAAAATTTAATAGTAATATTAATATAGATTGCAGTATGTATGACAATCATACTTAACTACTTATTTATTCATAATACATTAGAAGTCAGTGAACCCAACCCAATTACTTAATCATTTCTATTGCTCCATCCGCAAGGTGAGGCAGAGGCAGAGTAAATCCATCCCAAATTAGGTGAGCCCCAAGGGTGGTTGAGATACATGTTCTTGAAACCTAAGCCCAATTATGGAGATGGTGTCATCACACCTTAAACAAGTAAATCCCCATCCAAGGTTGAGGATTATAAAGGAAGTAAGAATTGGGGCTTGAATATAGCCACTATCAATTGTACTATGAATAAATATGGTTATCAAGTTTAATAAATTAATTTAAGGCATGATAATATTAAGTAATGAGTGTTGATTATTGAGAAATTGACACTCTTCTAATAGGGGACATTTCTTTTTTTACCTTTACTTTTAGCCAAAAATAATGATTATTTATTAGCTATTATAAATTGTTTTCTTTAAGTGAAATGCCATGATTTTCTTGTCTTGAACACAAGTGCTCATAAGCCTTATACCCTTGCCTAAAAACTAAGAGATATGTAGTTAACTATTTTTTACAATGTATATGTTCAAAACCTCAAGAATTAAATTACAATATATTTAAGAAAATGCTAGAGTTCAAATCCTTAGGCTTTAGGTTTTTGTTTTATTTTTTAATAAAAATATTCCCTTTACAATTTGAACGACAAGTTATCTCCACATGCCATTCCATTGTGTGTTGTACTATAAGGTGAAAATTAATATCTAAAGAGTGTGATAAAGGTAGTCTATAAAAAACACACTATTCCAGTTGTAAACACTAATCTTGGTGTAATATTTAAGAAAAAAAACTAATAAAATATATTGTGATTTTAAACTTTAATTTAGCAAGTAATTTTTTTTATTGTTTTATTTTCTATTAAAGGAAGCTTTTTATTCCACTTTGAATACACATTTATCTTCACATACCATTATATTGAGTTTACTAAATGGTGAAAATTTAACGCTGATGAGTAATAAAGGTGGTGTAGGAAGCCCACTATTCAAGTTGTAACTACTATCAAATTGTAAAGGAAAACAAATTAAAAAAATATATTGTAATTTCAAGCTTTAAGTTAGCAAGTAGAAATCATTTTGTTAAATATTTTTTTTTTTCAATACTAAAGGGTAATTTTAAGAATTTCCCAAGATAAGACTAGTATAAGGAGAGATAATAGAGCTCCCAAAACTAACTTTGACACAAAGATAGAGAGTTAATACAATTTGTATTTCATGTATTCATTAAGTTTTTTATAAAAATAAACTTAAAAACAACACTAAAAATTGACTAAGAATTGTAACAATTATCAAAGTTAGTCATTACATTAGATATTACCAATTCAAATGTCAAGAGACTAGGTCCTTGAATGTAACGCTGTAAAAACTTTAGAAATCAAGTATTTTGATTCATCATACTATGGAGAATGCAACCCGTAGTATTTGTTCAATAGTTGTTCAGAATAATCTCCGAACGGCATACTCCCATTTGATTTCATCAACTGCAAACTCAATACATGTTGAAGAAGTAAACCAAACTACCCAACGAAAAAATTTACCCATAAATTAACCAAACTAATCAATGAAATCCATCTTACAAGAAAAACATTAAAAACTCAATAAATATTTATTTTTGGCGAGTAAAATCACATACCTCTTTATGCAGATAAGCAACAGAAACAAGATTGTACATAGGTTCATCCCTAGGAGAGAAATAAAAATCTGTAAGGTTTTGTTATTGAAGCAAAATAATGATGCAACAAGTTGGTTATACCTTAACGTCCATGCACAGTAAAACATTTATACTAACGACAGTATTACCCATTCGAAAGTCCTTTCATGATAATAGTACTCTTATGTTTTCCTAGAAAGCTTACCAAAACCGACAGTTTCAAAGATTAAAGTCGTTATAAAATTGCCATTAAAATTTTTCAAGATATATCAGTGCAACAAATACGAATGACTTCTCGCAGTACTTGACCTTTTGGACTGTTCTCATATATTAAGATGACTTGACAGAGTTTTCTCATGCCTACCGCATCCAGTAAAATGGAGCAATTTTTGTTGGAAGTCTGATGCTTACCATTTACAAAGGAAACAAGAATATAAGCAACAATTGCATAGATAAGAGTTCAAATCACTTCACACAATAAGCATTAAGAGCACAAATTAAACCTCAAGTGCTTTGTTTTTCTAGCGAAAGCTTCGCTAAGTCATATTGAGGGTACAGCTATGCATCCAACCACTGGCAATAGAAACATTGGAAACAGCAGCTGATTCCTTTTTTTTGTTGTGCATATTTACTCTTCCTGTGGGTTGTTTCAATGACATATATTTTTCAACTAGGAGAAAGTTTGAAAACCTAAAGCTAATTTTACCTATTATTTGGTATGTATAGTTGTCCTACCAACATAAAACTGAGGCTCCTTTGGTTCCACTCAAGCTTAACTCGATGCTATTTGTTCTGATTATTATTGTTGTGTTTCCATTAATCTGCAAATGAAACTCGTAGTAATTTTGTTGCGTCATTACCTAACATAACAAATTTTGTTAGTATTTTGTGGTGTTGAATACTATCAGTTGATCATAAGAAGGAATAGTCAAAATTGTGAATGTTCTTACTTGAATTACTCTAATATCAAAAAATTCAAATCATTTCTAATAAGTCTAACCTTGTAAGATTGGAAGGTTCCTTGTTTCCCTCTACCTCGCGCTCTAGTGCTACAGTGCCCTCTCGATGCCGATGCAGAAGTAGTCATGTCTGGATTGCTATGCTGAATTTGTCTCTAAAACTTATCGATGAGATATGTACCATACAAGATTCGGTAACAGTGACCATATAGGTTTAAGGCCTGAACTGATGAGAATTAGGACGAGAACGAGAAGATACAACTCAGTGTGACTTGTCGCAAAATAGATGGCATATGTCCTTAATGCTATCTTCAAGACCTAGAATGAGGGATTTTACAAACAAATGGTGTATGCCAAATAAATAGATATCCCGATAATCAAGAAGACGGGTGAGCCCGCTTAAAAGAATCTGAACTAGCATGTAGAGAAGTCAAAATCTCTATTGATGTAGCAGGTGGAGGTGATAGAAAAGTTGTCAGTGCTACAAGTGTAAGAGAAGAAAAAGCAATAGGAGAGGTCTCCTTGGCATCACAACACTCGAGGCTTTCCAATAAACAAGCTCCTCTTTTGCATCATTGTCGTATGCTGGATTCTCTTAATCACGAAGGGTGAGATGCATGTCCATAGAACGATCTTTGGGAATAAATTCTCGCTGCGATCTTCATATATCTCCTAAAGTTTAGTAAGCTTCATTAAGACATTAGGTAGAGATTTTAGACGAGCAGAGTTATTGTTTATATAGTTCCAAGATCTATTTAGATCATATGAAGAATTTGGGGCAGATAAATGTTATGTTTGTTTACTCATTTTCTATGACCAAACAAATGATAAATATTTGCTATTAGAGCAGTTGTGTTAAAGCATTGCCTACAGACTCTTGTTCTTTGCAGTAATACCAAACAAATATGAATGTGAAATCATATTTGTCCCTTTGAAGATTTAGTTTCTGAATGATGAGTTGATATGCCTTCACTCAACACTAGAAAATTTGGTGTACCCAATTCAAAACTTTGTTGCCATCATTAAATTGTGTCAAATTGTGTTGTCAAAAAGTTATTGCCAACAAATCAAATTGCTATATCAATATCCAAAATTATCCCATTACTAAACATTCATAATTTTTTAATTTTTTGTCCATTTTATTTTTAATTATTAATTAAAAATTGATAATTTATATTAATTATTAGTTAATAATTTTAACTAAAAATATCTTTTGGACCTCAAAGGTCCTACCCTTTTGCAACATAGGGCCTTTGCAGCAATAGCAATCAGGTTTCTCAAATGGAAACTGCTGGGTGAAGATCCTAACAACCAAGACAGGGAGGACGAATTTAGAGATTTCACCAGGTTAAATGGTTTCCTCCCTCCTAAAGTTGAGCAAGATGGTCCACTTGCAAGAGGAGATGGTAGTGATGCATCTCATGTGGGTAGGGGCTGTGGGCGGTCAGGTGTTCCAGGCAGAAGTAGGGGTCGTCCGCAAGGAAGGGGTCGTGTGCGGTCTGGTATTCAAGCTTTAGGGTTGGAATGTGCAGCATGGATGAAGCAGATATGTTTTTTTTTGCTTCTAGATGCGAATTTTGCTTAGTTTTTTAAAGGGAAAACTTCAATGTAGTTTTGATGTTGACAATCTCAGACTCTTGAGGCAGTTAGGTTGTTTTTGTATGTTAATATTTACAAACTCTCAATGCAGTTAAGATGTTTTTGTATAGCCATGAAGTTCATTCCTGGTTTTTGCAGTGGGATGAATATGGTTTGTTCAGGGAATCTGTCCTTCTATTTTGAACATTCAACTCTAAGATCTCTGATACTTTCTATGTAATTGGACTTTTAACTCTTAATATAAACTCTCTTGGCTCTGTCGTTTACCTATCAAAAAAAAAATATTGTTATTAATATTATTTTTTATTGATAATTAATTCAAAATAATTTTTAATAAAAAATATTTTAATCAGCGTTCCATGGGGACGCGTCCCCCCCCCCCCTCTTTTTGGCCGCGTCTTGGAGACGGGGACGTCTCCGGGATGGGGGGACGGGATGCGGCGTCCCTCGTCGTCCTGCCACCAAAGTGTCGCCGGAGATGGGGAAACGTCTCCGCATCTCCCAAGGAGACGTCTCCACATCTCCACGGAGGCGTTTCTTGAGGGGCAGGGAGACACCCAGACGTCTCTCATTGCCCCACATCAAATGCAAATTTTCAAATTAATTTTTTTTAAAAAGTGACATTTTTGGGGGTTGGGGGGTAACCCTAATTGGATGTGGGCCCCACCCTTTCCCCCAAAACAACACAAAACCATGTTTTTTTGTTGATTTCACTCTCATTTTGAAAGACTGATTTTTTCTCCAGCAAGCTGAAGAGGAGGAAAACTTGTAAAAGACTAATTGAAGGAGTGAGAAAAGTGATTGCAAGTGTGATAGGAGTGGGAAGAAGCAAGAAGAAGAGGAGGAAGAAGATTTTACAGCATTTTGGAGAGATTTTTCAAGCACAAGGTACAGTTTTTCTTTTTTTTTGGTTTTATTTTCTGATTTTCAATGTCATTTTTGGTTCTTTGTTTGTTTAGCTTTAAATTTTTTTACTTTTTTTTCCTATTCATCTCAAAATCAGATTTGATGTTGAATCTTGAGGGCAAAATTTCATCATTTTGCTCTCAAGATTCAACATAAAATCTGATTTTGAGATGAATAGGAAAATAAATTTATTTGTTAAACTAAGCTAATTTTATTTTAACTTTTATTTTGTGAAATGCAGTGTCAATTTCGCAATGAGCTCCCAAGACATGAGTGAGGATGAAATGGAAATCCATTCTCATAGTGAGAATGATTCAGAATTTGAACCTGAAAATGAGGGGGGTAACCATGGGGCTGATCTAGGAGCCCAATCTAGTTCTATGGCGAGTACACCAGCTAGTATAGGTTGCCCTTCAGAGTTGTTGTGATGCAGGAGCACCGGAGTAGTTCATCCAGTTGGAGCAGTTAACAGTGGAGTTGCTTGGAGATCGTTGCATTTCTTCATATTTTTGGATTTTGAGTTGTGGATTTGGATTTATCACCTTGAGATCGTCGTCTTAATCATATTCGAGATTCATGGCCTTTGGATCTGATTCTGGTGAGATATCGATTCCGGTATTGTTCCGATGTTGGTGTGTTCTTATCGGTTAGTCTTGCAGTGTGTAAAGCGAAGCTGAATTGGGTTGCGGATGGTTTCCGTAACTTGCGGATCGTTGGGAGATGGTGTTTTGGACCTGACATATTATTGTTTGCACGTTTCATCATGAACCGGTTGATCTTTGGCCGACTTGCCCGAGTTGATGTTGCTTGCGAATGGTATAAAGAGGAAGTTTGAAGATTCATTTTGCAGGACAAAGGTCAGAGGAAGAAGAGATTCAGAGCAGATGTAGTTTTCGGAGAGATTCTGGTCCGGAGGGACTGAGGTCCGGATCAGTGCAGAACAATGCAAACTACTACTGGAGGCTGAATTGTCGAGCAGATGATCTGCGGATCATAGATTTGAGTTGTAAGAATTGTTTTGTAATCCTGGGTTGCGGTCCAGCGTGTGTAAAGCCTACGGGCATATGTAATTCATTAACAGTTATAAGGATTTCTCTTTCTGATTTCCTGGTTATATATTGTGTTGTGTGAACCAGTTACCGGTATCTTTCATACTGATTGTGTTATAGGCTGCAAGGCGGGGCTGTCCTTCATTGGATCTCCCTACCCTGTCTACACCATGTTGGCACCGTATGCTAGGGGTCCTTTTGATCCTAAGTCTCCTCTCAAACAGATTGCTTCAAGAATATCAGCACAAGGCACATCACATTCAAGTGGGGGAACAAGGAAGTGGAAGTGCAACATTTGTGACACTGAATGGTTTGGTAGCATCAGTAGGGTGAATGCACACTTTCTTTTTTGGACAGGAAAAGGTGTGAGACATTGTAAGTTTTTAGAGGAAGCTAAAAATATAAAGTACAAAATTGAGTTTAATAGGCTTTGGGGGGTTCCAGATGACACAAATATTTCAATGCCTACTACTTTGTTTGCTAGGGCAGCCCTTCAACACAACCAAAATCTGCCACATACTTCTCATGCTTCGCAGACGAGAGGAATGATGTTTGGATCTCCATCCACTTCCACTTCTGGTGCCACCAGGGCATGGAAACGTAGGTTGCAGACACCATAGAGTAACCCCATTGCTGATATGTTTAATGTGCAGCTAAGAGATGAGATAGATGAATCCATTGGCAAGTTCTTCTTTGCCAATGGCATTCCATTTCATGTTACACGGTCTACTTATTATAGGGAGATGATGGCTATGGTGGCAAAGGGAGGAACATCTTATGTGCCACCAAGTGAGACGAAAATGAGGACCTCGATCTTGGATAAGTGCTATTCCAAGATCATATTTTGATGGAGAAGATGAAGGCATGTTGGGTGGCATCGGGGTGCAGCATAGTTATGGATGGGTGGACGAACATTAGCCATTGTCCACTCATCAACATTATGGTCACATGTGCAGAGGGCCCATACTTCCTTAGAGCAATTGATTGTACAGGGCATCGCAAACATGCTGATTTTCAGTTTTAGGTCCTTAGGGAGGCTATTGAGGAGGTTGGGCCACAAAATGTGGTCCAAGTAGTGATAGATGCAGCCCATGTGTGTAGCAATAGAGAGACTCATTGAGGCAGCCTATAGATACATTTGGTGGACCCCATGTTGTGTGCATGCCATGAACAATACACTCAAAGACATGGGGAAGATTGACTAGATTAGAGGAGTGGTCACCGATGCGAGAGATGTGCAGATGTTTATCTGCAACCACCACACTTCACACGCACTCTTTAGGACCTTCGCGAAGGAGTTATTGAAACCAGTTGAGACCAAATAGGCATCCTATTTCATTCTCTTGGAGAGAATGATTGAGTTGCAAGAGGCATTGCAACTCATGGTTATGACTAATGAGTGGAATAGTGGGCTGAGGCCAAGACAGAGCAGGGGAGAAGGGTGAAGGAGATAGTGAAGAGTGATGTGTTTTGGACTGATGCGAAATATATTGTCTCCATCATTTCTCTAGTATTCCAAGTGATCAGATATGGGGATGGGAATGCACCTAACCTTGGAGAGGTGTATGAGTGCATTGACTCTATGCTTGACCAAATGAGGGCTGTTGTGTGAGTGAAGGATCCCTCTCTAGCATTCTATAATGAGAAAATCCGGCCTATCATTCAACACAGATGGGACAAGTTGAACACTCCTTTGCATATGGCTGCCTTTGCCTTGAATCCTAAGTGGTACAAGGCTAGACCGGGTAGAGTGACATTGATTCAGGACAATGAGGTGAAGGCGGGTTTCTTTAGGTGCATAGAGAAAATCTTTGATTCTAGAGATGCCGACACAATTTGCACTGAGTTGGGAAGATTTGCCACTCTTAGAGGTTATTCAGATGCGGCAAAGATGGATATAGAAACTATGGCACAGGAGGACCCACTTTTGTGGTGGAATTGTCATGGCCCGAAATTTTTGACCACCACTCTAGCCATCTGTTTGCTATCCCAGGTTTCCAGTTCTTCATCTGCTAAGAGGAACTGGTCTACATATAGCTTCATCCACTCTCTCTTAAGAGGAACAGACTTCCCTCTAAGAGAGCAGAGAAGCTTGTGGTTGTACACAGTGCTTTGCTTCTCATGGACTGCAAGACACTTGTGTACAAGGAGAGTCCAACGACACGATGGGATGTAGAGCTAGAGGAGCCTTCATAGATTGATGAGGATGATCCTACCACTTCAGATGCAGGGCTGGTTGGTGTGAGCTTGAGGTATCTTGATCTTCAGGAGTCCATCAGTTCCAATGAGGAGTTCGCAAATGATTAGAGGCCTCCATTAGCTACATTTTGAGTTTTGTCATTTACATTTTGGCATTTTGTCTTTGACTCTAGTCTCTTTTACAATGCTATTGCTATTAGTATTTGTATTTGGCTACTCATTGTAATGATGGATCATGTAATCATCTTTATAGACTTTGCAATGGCATTAGATATTCATATTTTATGTTTTCGATATAATAGAAATCTCCAATTTGACAATTTCATTTGTCAACTTTTATTTAGCAATTAGCATTGAAGAAATCTTGGTATTTAGATTTAGTATTTCAAATTTCCTATAGTTTCATTTGAAATGTAATTCTTATACTGTTATACTGTCATACATCTTTTCAAAACTAGTTTTTCAAATACTATATGTATATGTATAACTATATCAGCACCACCCCCAGCCGCTGTCCCCTCGTCGTCCCCCCGCCGTCCCCAAACTTAGGCCCTTGGTCCCCCCGTCCCCCTGTCCCCAACGCCCATGGAACACTGCAAAATATGCACAATTCTTTCCTATTGTAGCAGACTTCACAGCCTCACAGGTGGCAGAGTTATTCTTTCGTGAGGTATTCTGTCTCCATGGACTTCCAAGGACCATTGTCAGTGACCGGGATAGCAGATTTATGAGTATATTCTGGTAGGACCTATTCCGACTTACAGGTACTGAGTTGACCCCTAGTACCAGTTGCAATCCTTAAACTGATGGGCAGACAGAGATTGTCAACAAGTGGGTTGAGGGATACTTACATAACTATGTGTCGAGCTAGTAGAGAGCATGGGTGTGATGGTTATTCTTGGGCGACTATTGTTATGATACTACGCATCATATGTCTATTGGCATGACTCCCTTCCGAGCATTATACAGTTATGATGCCCCGTCGTTTGTGGATTTGGCACTGCGTGATAGTAGAGCACTTAGAGCTCGTGAGTGGCTTCAGGACAGTCAAGATATCCTTAAGGAACTTAAAGATAACATTGAATAGGCATAGAATCAGCAGAAGCTTTATGCTGACCGGCACTGGATAGAGAGGACCTTTGAGGGAGGTGATATGGTTTTCCTGCGTCTACAGCCCTACAGGCAGAGTACACTCAAGAGTGGGTTGAAAAGCTCAATCCCAGATTTTATGGACCATACAGAGTTCTCCAAAGGGTTGGAGAGGTTGCTTACGAGCTTGAGCTACCTTCAGAGAGCAAAATACATAATGTTTTTCATGTGTTTTGTTTGAAGAAGGCTCTAGGATAGCATGTTACTTCATCACCAGATTTGCCTCCCTTGGATGAAGAAGGCCGGTTGATACTAATTCCTGCAGAGATTCTTGACATGAGAGAGAGGTGGCTAAGGAACAAAGTCATCAGGGAGTATTAGTTTGAAGGAAGGACTTGCCTTTGGAGGATGCCATGTGGGAAAGTGAGAGGATACTTTAACATCCAGCTCTGCAATTTCGGGAAGGGAGGACTGTAATGTCACCTCCTTAGTCCTCTCAGATTTTTTGGTGGAGGTTGACCTACTATTGGGGTCCCGTAGGTCAACAAGGTGGTATGGGACCCAACTCAGGGTTGTGGGATCTAGTTTGGGCGCTTTGCAGGTCTTTCAGTTGGTTTTTGGAAGTTATTTCTATGGTTAAAATTGAAATTCTAATGTTGGCCTTATTTGAATAGTGAAAATGAATAGTAACTGAAAAACATAACGATGAATAGTGAAAAGTGATCCCCTACCTAGTAACTCAAGTTGTTTTTAAAAGGGGTCCATTTTGCCAATGAGAAAACAGACCCTCAAGTTCAATTTTAAGTTTTAAGGCCAAAAAGTGATCCCTCTCATGGATCGAACTTCTTGGGGAGTTATAAAAAGTAGCTTTCATAACATTTTCTCTCATTCTTACCTCTACATTTTCAAATCAGCAGCTTGCATGAGGGTTTCAACAACTTAGGGCTTCCAAGAACGCCAACTTCTAGAAGATTTGGGAGATTTGGTTGAAAACCCATCTCTTCGGGTATCAGTTTCCATCAGAGTACAACTTCAGTGTGCATATGACAGCCTTCTTTGAGGATTTATGAGCAGATCTATCAGTTTGAGGGCAGATTTTCTACAATTGGTTATAGGGCCGACCTTCTAGAGATCATTACTATCTATTTCCAGCTCTATTTTAGTCAACCACTACATTTTGGGATGAAGGTTTTCAAACCCTAGAGTGTATTTAGGTTTTTACCATTATTTGGAGCTGATTTCTATAATATCATTGGCTGGAATTTTACATCAGACCTATGAGCACATGCTGGTGGTATGTTCATTGTTCTTTTAAGCAAAAATGAAAGTTCTTGATTATCTTCCTTCTGTGTTATGCATTTTGTTATGTTAAATCAGCAATCTCTTTTACGTAATATTCAAGAATCTTGCTTAAACTTCAAAACCAATCAAACCCCATCCAAATATACGCTGGCCAAAGACTTATCAGCAAATAAACATTGCACAAAACCTCCTAATTTGGATCAGATTGGGTGAAATTTGGATTGGGGATCTTTCATCTTAATTGGTATTGTAATCGATGTTGGTATGAGCAATTGATTTGTTATCTAGCCATTATCTTCTCAAATTGTCGGCTTCTCTTGTTTACAGATACTTGCTAATATTCTTGTAATCATATTTGATTATATTTCTTGATCGATCGATATCCTGATGCTGTCACTAATTATTGATTTAAATCGGTATGTGTGATTATTGAATCTTAATTGATATTGATCTCTTTCATCGATTATGCCTCATATGGTTTTGACTTCTGTAATGTTCGGGATTACACATCCATTGTAACATATCGCTGCTTTTGCCAAAAAATTAAGCCTTCTTTATCGCTGCTTTTGCCCAAACGTTAAGCCTTCTTGATCGCTGACTGGGGAGATAGTCAACTCCATTGGTCATCGGTTATTGGCAACTCATTATGATTCATCGTTATTATTCTCTTATGTTAGGTGGCATTTGTTATGTTGGGTAAATGATAATCTCTAATGTGATCTTAATTGTCGTTCCTTGTCAACTCCTGCAATCTCTTTAAGTTGATTTTTAACATCATTCGATGTTTGTTATTACTTTGATAGTATTTTAAGTCGATACTTGTCTCGAACATCATCCTCTCATGCACTGGCCTTAGTTGGTCGATATGTCGTAATTTCTTGTAATTTTTATGCCATTATCCTTTCAGGGGCAAACATGAGTCGCTGTTAATAGAGTGATTATAATGATCACTCAACATATAGTTCGCTTCTCCATCACTAATTCTTGGCACGGTGCGAACATAACATCAATAGGTTCGGATTGTCTTCAAACTTCATTGGAGATTATATAGGACAAGGAGGATCACTATATCTTTCATATTGCCCGCCAAGTAGTTCTCAATGAATGACCAAAACTATATAACACCAATGTTGTATTCGCCATTCATTAGTTCCAAAATATGCTTCACTACCTTCAATACCATAGTTATCTTGAGGATATCGCTAAGGATTGTTAATGGTATGAAATTCTTATTAAATCAATCATGATGTATGGTCTGCTTGATATCATGTTTGGTATGGGTGTAATCAATTGTTCTCATTGAGTAGCCTAATGGTTCGATATCATCTGTTGATTGGTGTAGGCGAAGGATGGGGAGATGACAAATTCTTTGTTCATTGCACCCATCAAATGGATTGCTTCATGTTTTAAATCCAAGGCAATATCATCTCTCAAAATGGCATTCATTGAATGGTGTATCCTAAGGCGAAGTTAGCCCAAGACATGTTGGCTTTTCCAAGAGAGGTCTTAAAATTTCAAGTTATAGAGGTACTTGGTCAAAGGACGGGATGTCCTTGGTCAAAGGACGGGATAGTTTACTTGAGTGATAGCGTCCCTAGCCAAAGGACGAAACGTCCTTGGCTCAAGGATGAAATGTTCCTGGCTTAAGGAGGCTCGAGCATACAATAGTGTAGACGTCCCTAGTCAAAGGACAAGACGTCCTTGGTCAAAGGACGGGATGTCCCTTGAATTCCATGCCCCCCTAGCCAAATTTTTATATCTAAGGTGATTCATTCAAGTCAAAATTTGTGCCTTAAAAGCATCAAAGAAAATCACAAGAGTTTAATTCGTTTTTGGCTAGGCAAAGGAATTGTGATCTAGCCGCCGACTTGGATGGGCATAGGAAAGGACAAGGCTTAGTTTGTGCCTTTGAATGGGAAAAGAAAATGTTGATGATTTGGTCGGTTTATAAAATGGCATTGTAAATGCATTTAAAAATTTTCACTCTCCTTTTGGAGTCATAAGAAATCACAACGCATGTGGAATGCTTGTGTCGGTGCATTAGAATGATGCCTCATCCTATAATTTGTGGGGCTCGAGCAATGCGTGGCAAGGTAGTGAGAGTTAGAGCTAGTAAGATGGAAAGGGTGCAATGGAAGTCAATAAGGTGGAAAGGGTGCTATGGGAAGAAGGGAATGGTAAGGAGAAGCCGTGGGGGTAGGGATGAGTGGAAGGTGCGAAAGGGGTTTGATAAGAGCTGCGGGGGTAGGAAAAGGTAAGGAAAGGTGATAAGGGAGGTACCAGGACATGGGGAGTTATAAGGGAATAGCAAAGGGGTCGTAGCAAGGAAGGGATAGGGTGTAGGAGGTAGTTAATGGGTTGACGGTAGGTTAGGATAGGTAGGTTAAGATGGGGTTTGAGCTAGTTAGGGTAGAAAAGAAGATTAATTAGGATAGAATTGGGATAGGAGGTGGGTAGGCTAAGGGGATAAATGATATGAGGTGTCGGTTAAAGAAAAGGGAGTTGGGAGGTATAAGAGGTAGAAGATATATATGAAGTGGGGGTAATGGAAGGTAGGATAGTAGATGAAAGGAAGGAGCTAGGGATAGGAGAAATAAAGTAATGGAGAATGAAAGGGTATGGGTGAAGTGGAAAGGTAGGAAGTGGAAGGAAGGGAGGAATGGTGAGTGGAAAGATGAAAGATGGAGAGGTAATGAAAGGAGATGGGAATGAATGGTAGAATGGAAAGGTAGGAAGGACAGATGGATAAGTGAGGGGAAATGGAAAAGAAAAGGGAGATGGAGGATAGGAGAATGTGGTGAAGGCATAGGGAGGTGGAAGGTAGAAAAGATGGAGGAGCTGTGGGATGAAGGAGTGAGATGGAAAGATGAAAGGAAATGGAAATGAGGGGAGAAGGAAGGGAAACGAGTGGGCTTGGGCACCTACTGGCAGTGCTGGGAGAGGCAGGTCGGAAGCTTGGTTGGGCAAAGGAAGTGTTGTATTTGACTTCATTCTTAAAAGAGGGAGCCTTGACTTGACTACATCTTAGCCACCTGGGATACTACACTTCTTCCAAATGAAAGGCTAATAGCTAAAAAAACTCAACAACTAACCTAGAAAGCAAGAAAAAGTGGGGGTCCCTATTTGCAATGGGGCAATGTGTGAAAATGAAATAATAGTGAGATGGTGAGAGGTTTATTCATGTATTTATTTAGATTAACCTACACCTTTTTCTGTCTTTAGCTAAGAGTTCTTCAAGTATAACTCCTTTCTTAGGTATCTCTATAGTCTTTAGAGTGAATATTGGAGTGTGGCTCCTTTCTTTTGCACATATATGTGCACAGCTCGTGCCATGAGGAATAGGCCACATGGGCACAAACCAATACAAGTTAGCAAATATAGATGCTTGGAGTTATATACATAACTTTTCATTTCACCTCTATAGAAAATAGAGGTTCTCCATCCATTTTCTTTAAGTTTGTACCCAGTTCTCTTGTTTTTCTGAAAACTCTTATGATTTATGATGTGGAGAGATTGTTAGGTAATGTAATATTTCAAGGTGCCATCTTCATTAATGCACTTGGGGCCTTCTTTTGTCAAAGAGTTTCTCCACTTCAAACTCTTGTATCACTTCATTGTGGTATGAGTTTATTTAAATTTGTTAATTTATTCATTTGCTTATGAATTGATGTTTAATAGTCAATCTTGGAATAATATTTTTTAATAGAGGAACTTGATTTTGGAATAATATTTTTTAATAGAGGAAAGTGATTTAGTAAGTTTTAGTAGTGGAGATCAGGGATGGGCATGCTAATATAAAATTTTGAGTTAACAAAGAACTTTTCTATAGAAACAAATTAATGTTAATAGTTAGAGTATTATACATTTGTGCTTGCAAGGAATTCTTTCTATACACTTATACTAGTTCTATATTACGTTCTAGACAATGAACATAGCTACATCTGAATTCAAAAGATGTCTTGCACAACAAACCAAATTTCACAAAATGAATTATCAGATTCCCGTTGCAAAGTAAGCTAGTTTTCCATTACATCATTCACATTAAGTTATAGAAGCCATTAATTAAAAATGGCTCGAGTCACAAAAGGAAATACATCTGTAATATAATGCTAGGGAAGTTATAATTGAGAGATCACATTACTGACAAATGAAACCCTGAATCAGACAACATTCATAAAATTGCACCGACAATTGCTAAATTACGAGGTAAAACAAACTTGGAAGAAAATTTTCTATTATTATGTAATATATGAAAGAACCCACGTACCAATTAGGCTGCATAAACAATGCAAATGTATTGCGCTCTATGCCACTTGCTTTTTCTCCTTTGGCTGTCTGAACAATTATCAAATAATCAAAACACTGATCAGGACAAAAATAAATGAAGAAGAAAAAGTGAAGGAAAACTTGATACCTTCAACTAGCAACAGTTAAAAAAATAAAAATGTTTGACCAACATGCATAGACCAATAGGCCTTAAAATGGTATCAGTATTTTCCTCTAAAACTTAACATGAGTCACAAGATTCTTAATTACTGATTATATTTTTCTAAATAATTAGATTCCTTAGACATACACAAGATGATGCCTAATATGAACTTCTTGCACCTGATGCACAATAGGATCCCCCTTTATCAAGATTTGTATGTGGACTAAGCTCTGTTTATCAGCATCATATTTGATATCACATTTTATGTTTACTTTGTAAACTGGGCTTACAATTTAGAGTGTCTATTTTTCCATTAATTGAACATCCTTGTGATTGAGAAAACTGGAAGGTATATTGAAATATATTTATTGTATGTAATGTCCCCTTCTCAACAGTGGTCAATTCAATTGGCTATTAGCCTATTTCGGAGGCCCGTAGGCTAGTTAAGAGCAGTAATTAGGGTTTCCTATTTTATAGGAGGATGCTTTAGTAGTTTTGGTGACTTGCATGTTGGATTTTTACAGTTCTGATTCTAGATTCCTTTTGGGTTTTTAAAGAGCTTCATGATGGTGTGACATGCAACTAAATCTAAGAAATTTTATGGACTTACTATTTTTAGTAAGTTGCGACAGCTGCTCAAAATGTGGTTAAAATGCATTTGGACACACTTACTATTTTTAGCAATATGCTATTTTTAGTAAGTGAAGCCAAGGGCAGTTTATTTTCAAGGTTTTTTGAGAGCTTTGCACCAGTGTGACATGCATCTCCATCTGTTCACTTTTGGCGGACTTACTATTTTTGGTTAGTGACAGTCCTTTCCCAGTTTGTGCCCTAATGGAGTTTGGAGACACTATTTTTAGTAAGCACTATTTTAGGGTTTCAAACTAAGCCATTGCAACACAGGCTATTTTTAGCAATCCAACTCAACATGATGATCCAGTGATTTGGTTCTAATTTTGGCAAGCAAATTGGATTCAGTTTCTCCAGCTTGATTATATGATCGAATGGAGTAAGTCATTTATTAATTAAATGACTTAAGTTATTTATACCTTATTTGGGAGTCCACCTTGGAAATATTTTATTAAAGGTTTTAATGTTTCAAAAATGCGAAAACATGAGCTTAGGTTGGCATCCCCCTTGGAGAAATATTTGGCTTTAATCCAAGTCAAATAATAAGGAGCATATTTGGTGTCCCCCTTGGAGAAATATTTGGCTTTAATATAAGTCAAATAATTTTATGTTTTGGTGTCCAAAATGGCATTTCATTTCAATTCACTTTCGGAGAGTTGGTGTCTGTATTTTTGTATTCACAAAAATGGACAACCCTTTTAAAATTTTTGTTAAAAAATGAAAAATTTTACTCTAAGGCATGCTTACCGAGGCATAATTCTTCTTTGCCCTTGGACTGGCTTAATCCTCTGTCCATCCTTGATGCACGTTTCAAGTTTCATCGCATTCTAAGTTCGTTTGCTATGTCTTTTCTTCAATTTCGAGTTTTTTCTTCCTGACTGCAGGTGGGAAATTTTCCTTTAATTGCAAGTTTTATGTACTCTTGTTTTAGTGTTGTAGGGAAATTTTAAGTCAATTACAAATGTACTTTATGTAATTTTTAAACTTGTAATTGCTTTTTATTTCCCCCTTGTTGCTTTATGTCTTTTAAGTCATTGTAGGAACTTTTTGGACATATTACAAGTAAATTTAAAATTATAAGTTAAAAAGAACTTGTAATTTCTTTAAAAAGTTCCTACTTAAGTGATTCTAAGTTGTAATGGGGATTTTATTTCCCTATTACATGTTTTATTGTCTTTCTAGTCACTTGTAAAGGGAATTTTATTTCTCTATGGCAAGTTCTTTTTTAAGTTAAGTCATTAAAACTTGTAAAGGGGATTTTATTTCCCTCTTACAAGTTATTTTGACATGTTCTTTTCTCTCACAAACCTGATTTGCCTAAGAGATGAAAAGTGAAGCAAATTTAAACTTTAAGAGGGTTTCAAAAACCCAATTACATGTCTTTTACAAGGCATTTTAAACTTGTTTATTTTCCTCAAGAACTCGACTTGCTCTTCTCCCTTTAGAGTTTGATTTTGCCACAACTTCTAATCAATTTTGGTGGAGGAATCTATGGGATGAGGGGGCATTTTGAATTCAAGGCGGATTTCATGCTTTTTGAAACACGTTGCAGCTTGTATGGTTGCCATTTCATTGTTCTTTGACTGCGTTTTTCACTCCATAAGCCGTTTTTGGAATGCCACGTTTTGCAGTTGGTACTTAGATGTTTTGGTTCCTATTCTTCCTACGTGGGTTTTCCATGAGGTTTTGACCCATTCTTCCTCCATATTGTAAGCCGTTTTTTCTGCAATCTTGTTTCTCTTTGGACATGGCAAGGGTTTTGGTTTTATTCTCGATTTAAAGAATCGGTTCTTCCATTCAAGGATTGTTTCATCTTTTGAAAAGGCATCTTGATTAAGCAAGGTAAGGTTTTCTTTCTGTTTTGCTTTCATTTCCTTTCTTTTTTGTTTTCATTCCTTGTTTGATCATTCTAGATGTATGTTTTGTTTTTGTTTTAGTTCAGGTTTGAGAGAGATCTTCCCCGTTCTTTCCAAGTCTTGAATGTAATTTATGGATTGCATTGTCTTTCCCCTTCCGTTTTTCCCTCTTTACTTGCATTTCGGGTTTTTAAAATTCAATTGCAAGTAAGATGAAAAAGTGAGTTTTTCCCCTTTGGTTGAAAAGACTTAATCATCTTTTGCCAAAAAGTTCAAGTTTCAAAGTTGTTAAAAAGTTTGTCTTTCCAATTTCGGGTTTTAAAAACCTGATTACAAGTAAAGGTTTTTCCCATTCTCTTGAGATTTAAATAGAGATAATCTTCCAAAATTCTTTCCTATTTCATCCGCATTCATTACCCTTGCTCACACATTCCATTCTCATTATCTTTTCCATGTCAAAATTCCATTTTTCACACATTCTTCCATTTTCTTATTACAAGTATACTTGCATTCGGGTTTTACAAACCCGATTGCGAATATGTCCTACCCCACTTACATACTTGTAACATATCTCCTAAGATCTGAAATTGACCAAAAGCGAATTTCCAAGCGTTCCTATTTATTCATCATTTTCCTCTCAAAGAGGGATAGAGTTTTTCCATTGAAAAGAAGAAATATGTTTCATTCGGCTGATCTTGATGTTGCTTTGGCACTTCTAGATCTTCATTGCAGCATACTAGGCTCTTGTTCAATGACTGATCTACCGTCATCTTCTTCTTAGAAGAAGATGAAATATAAATATGATAAGTACCAAAATGAGATCTCTCCATCTCAAGTTTTCACTTCCATGGAGCATATCAAAGATACGGAAATAGGGCACGTTGACATGTTAGAGTTTGCTAAACGGGTGGAGGATCCCAAGGATAGCAATATGCAGTGCCTGTTGGACAACCACATTCACCATGCTTCTTCCTTTCCAGTGGCTGCCCTAGAACTTGAGTTCGTTCTTCCTTGTGCCAATCATTTTGACAAAGAGACAAGAACTATTGGGAATGATGATTGGGAAGTGATAATCTGGCTTGATACGGATACTATTGAGAAGGTTTTCAAGATACCACCGACACCTGTTTACATACAAATCTCTAAAGATAGTGCAACTGAGTATTATGCTTCAAGAGAAAAAGATTGCAAACACCATATCAATAGATGGATTAGTGAGCCACTGGCTGCTTTTACAAGGTGGGCAAAGTTGTACCGTAGTGATTTCAAGTGGGAAATCGGAGACACAATCACTCTTCCCAGCAGGATGATGGATTTAGAGCATTCTAATGTTTTTGAACCATGGATGTATACGTTCATCATGCTCATAAGGCAGTCTCAACACATCTCTTGGGGTGAAATCATCAGTTATACCCTTTGTGAACAACTTGCAGCAGTTCCTTCCACCATGACGTTCTACATGAACTCATATTTGGTGTATATAGCAGCATCACTCAGACACTTCCCTGGTCTTTCTACCAAGGGTGATCGCTCGCTTATACCGGTGTGGGATTATTATGACCAATTGCCTTTGAGACCTAGCATATTGCACTTCAGAAGGGTCCACGATGCCTTCTTTGGTCATTATATGTGCTTGTTTGATAAGACATTGAAAAACCGGAGAGTCAGATTCTGCCTGGGAAAAGGTGAATGAATATGGTTGCCTATTCCTTCAATTCCCAAGTTTCACTTACATGAGAGTTGGATGTTATAGCTGCCAGCCATATATGCTTCCTAGATATCCAACTGATAAGATCATTCTTATGGAGTTGGGAAGACAGATCATGGCTGTCCATGCACATCAATCTGTTAAACCTAAGGTTGGAATGGGAATTTCTACAAATAACCCATTGAAAATTGGCCATTATTCCCTCATTACATCCACCAAAGCCAAGGCCATGGAGATCGAAATGCAGGAAATAAAACTCAAGAGGTTCAAGCCAAGAGTAGATTTTGATTACTGAGGCACGAAGGAGAAGATCAAAAAGTCCTTCACGCATGTGCATTGGATAGAAGACATTTGGGTTGATCTTCGTACAGAAAAGGAGGTTCGTAAGATGGATTATTGCAGGCTCACTCTTGAACAAATTGTTGACCTAAACTTGGTAAACATTCCAGAAGGAATGATTGATGATAGAAAGGTACTTGATCCTGAATATGTTGAAAAGAGAGTTGATGAAGCACCATTTCCGTCAATTCAATGGTCGCATAAGGAATGAACTTCCATTCTTGATAGATTTCAGCCTATCTTAGCTAATACCAATACTTGGCTCAAGGGTAACAGCGTTAGACTCATTAAAATTAAGGTTGGAAAAGAAGACGATTCTACAAGACCTGTCAGACTCAAGTATGAAATCAAAGTAGACAACAAGGAAGGTGCATCATCTTCAAGTATAAGAATCAAGTTGAAGGTTAGAAGGGCAATGGTACTTCCTCCTGAAGAAGTGACAGTTCAAGGGAAAGAAAAGCCTTAGCTTCTGTAATGTCCCCTTCTTGGACCTGATTTTCTCTGCGACCGTTGGTCTTTTGTTTGGAAACTCGGAGGCCAGTCGGAAGGTATAATTAGGGTTTCCTATTTTTGAGGAGGACTTTGTTCATGTTGGGTGTTTTCCTTGGCGGCTTCTTTCTGGTTGCTCAGAGAGCTTCGCAACGGTATATCCATCTCTGCTTTCGAGGCAATTCTTAGAATTTACTATTTTTAGTAAGTTCTATTTTTGGCAGTATCCAGGTGGCATCAGGCAATCTCCTTTTCTTGTTCAGTCGACTCAAAAAGGCGTAGACAGATTCGAGCTCCAGAATGCAAGGTTGAGAAGTCAAGTAATTTCAATTTTAAATAACATTATAATTATAATGTTATTTTACCCCTTGGCCTAGTCAAATGACTTAATGACAACTTAAAAGGGGGTTTCTAAGGGTGGCGCTTTCATGGAGTAGATTTAATAATTTTTTGTCCTAAGCCAAAGTCAAAACCAAGGCGTGACTTACCAAGGTGAAGACTTTATTAAATATCTTGACTTTTGCGCTAGGAAAGATGGGACGCCATGTTGAAGGTGAGATTAGGGTTTGAGGTGAAGTTGCATTTAGGGTTTCGTGGAGTTCAAGGAATCTATATATTGGAGTCTTGTGCATCATGGAGGAATCTTTTTGCAGAATTTTGTCTGGCTGCCGACTGGCTCTGGGATTTGCTTCAAGGAATGAAGGCCTTCTAGCACAGGCATCGCTTCTTGTTTGAAAGACAACAACTAGTGGTGATTTAATCTCTATGTATTGCATTTGATAGTAGTTTATCTTCAGAGTATTGCATTATTAATCATTTAAGCATTGTAGTGTATTCAGTTTTCTGCATCCAGGAAACCGCGACTGCATGTTTTTCATTCATAAAACAGAAAACACCAAAAATATCATTCTGGGTATTAGCCCATTGCATTTGTCTGACCTAGGCGTTGCATTTCCTAAGTTTGTAGCATTTTAGAAGCTTGCATTGAATTTTGAGAGCAAATCGTACCATTCTGCTATACCGTACCATTTGGGAATGCATTGAAATTAGTGCAGGTTGTTTGCATGGTTTTTGGGTTGGTTTCTTTGTCTTGTCTTAAGCATCTCCATTAATAAGGGTTATTGCATATGATTGCTGGTCATTTGGAGGTTATATGTGAAGAATATGAGCATGTGAAGTCGTCCTATAGACTACTGTTTATGCATTTAATGTGCAGATTTGTAACAGGAATCGGGAGATCCAGTATATTGATCTTTGAAGCTATTGGATTTTGTATTTCCACTTAAGTTCATAATGGCTCTCCATAATGTAATGTGATCCCTTATAAATTCTACAAGATTTGAACAAGAGGAATCCACTCATTGTAAAGGCTGACAGTAGTACTGGCAGTCTTGGTACCATGCTTCATTTCTAGTTGTATTTCTTAAACTCACTTAAAGTTGTTGTAATAAGTTAATCCTCCACCCTATGGTAGCTACTCTCCCTCCTTGGGTTGGAAAGCACATTCCGGGTGTTGAGTGTTTTCAGTTTCTGCATTACTAATCTAACAAGCATTATAGTTTTTACTCCGTCATATGGTCGCCCCTGTCCGTTTGGAGTGGGTAGCACATACTTGGCGTAGAGTTCCCATTCCAGTTTTAGAATAGGGGATCCTCTGACCAATGCTCGCCATCTCGGCGCCATGCTGGTTAGAGTTTTCTGCATAAGCAACTGTTTTAAAGATCCTCTGACCAATGCTCGCCATCCACGGCGCATTCTGGGTAGAGTTGTTTCAGCATATGGAATTATATTCTAACTTAAACTTACAATCATCTCAGTTATTGCAATCCAACTTGTTTTAAAGTTTTTTCAAAAAAAAAATTGGCTAGGGATATTTCAGCTTCATATTCATGCAATTGATGTGGAAGATCCAGAGGAACTACAATCAGATAATGCTCCTGAGTCATCCATTTTGGAATCACCTCATGAAGCTCCCCTTCAGATTCCCAATGGAATTCCCTATGTCATCTCTTAATGCGAATGTGGATGCCTTTTCCACAATTCTTATGGTTCTTGTTTCAGCGGGTGGATATCATCTTAGTCATTCCGAATTTCAGCAGTAGAGCTGTCTCTTGATCATCCTCAAGAGAATTTGATGAATATCTTTGAGGATAATCCTACATATGCCCCTTTGTCAGGGATTGATACTTCTGTTTCTAGTTTTGATGAGTTCATGATGCAATCATCAGGGCCTTTGACTAATGAGCAATCTATAGTTGTTGTTCAAGCAGTAACTTCTCCTAGGATGACAACTATTGTTCAAAGAGAAACTGCTTCTCCCTCACTTTTAGCCGTTGCTCAAGGAGAGTTGATGACTTTACCTCCATGGCTTAGTTCTTTTACGCCTAAAAGAAAGAAGCAAGAAATCTCTCTTGACATCTTTGATTTTCAGCATCTCAAGCAATCAAAACCCAAGGTTGCCAAAAGGGCGAAGACGATCTCAAGGGTTACAATTGATAGTAACAGGATGAAGGTGGCCAAAATTGTTGAGCCAATTGTAGACAAGCCACAAGAAGAAATGCAAGCTGCTGATTACAGGACTACACGAGTGGAGTTGGGCAAACAAACACATGAAGTAGTCAAACATGATGCTCAACATTTTGTAGCTTCATTGGTGTAGCGTTGTGATGAACTTCTGTAATATCCCAGTTATTTTTATTTTTATTTTTAAGGCCAACAATAACATCAACAAGAAATTAACTCGTTAAGATTAGAAATCATAAACTGAAACATGCTGGGAAAGTAACCCTTCCACTTTCTGATCACCAAGTGCCCAATGTGGGAAGGTGAGAGCATACGGTGTTGAGGGGATCATTAGCTTAAGAAACTGAAATACAATGCAATGCTTGGGCGGCAAGCCAACCCCTTCTGCTTATCCAACGGTAAAACAAGGAAACTTGGCGGCGAACCAGCCAAGTGAGATACACAAAATAAGAATCACTCAACTGCAATATTTCAGCAGGAGGACTGCAATTACATAACAACCTCAACTCGACCGCTTATGCAGCGGGATGACCATTACACATAACTATCACTCGACCACTTACGCAGTGGGAGGACTAAAATTACAAAGTTGCTTGATAGTAAGCGGCAAGCCAACCTCTTCCACTTTTTCAGTGGGATGAGATTTACAAAGCAAAACTGGTTAGTAGTACTACTACTTAACCTTACAAAAATAGAGATAAGAGAAGGAGAGTAATGCAGATTATCACAATAAGAACATAAATTTCTGCTACAACCAATATGTAGGCTGGAATTACAAATCAGCAGCCTATGGAAATGCTAAAATGCTCATAACTCCCTCAATATACATCCAAATCCCTTCAAACCAGTCCCAAACCCACAATATATCCCGTGCAACAACAACCGACTAATACCACAACCCAAACAACCCCATATTAATTTTTGCATGCATCCCAATGCAAAATAGAAAGCCACGCTATACCTAGGAATTTCGATTCAATATAAAAAATTCAAAACTCAAACAAACAAGCTATAAACTCACAAAGTTTATCGCCAGAGCTGGGAAGGAAGGGAGAGATGATGCCCATAATCGTCAGTCGCTTCAGCAAAGAGGTATGATCGAAAAGGTACTTCAGCCACAGGCAAACCAACAAGTCTCCAAAATCACTTCAACACCAAAAAATGTCTAAGGCAGCTTTGAGAATGTAGTAGAATACAACACGCAGCTAGGTACTATGTTTCAAGTACGAAACCGGGGAGCACTAGGGAGACGCACTCCGAAGCCTCAAGTTCTGTTGCCAAACCGACAGCATAACATTACAATTTTTCAAGATGCCTGAAATGGGAGCCTAAGGCTCTTATTTATAACTTCTCACCATCAAAATTCAAATGCAAATTCCTCCAAACTCCACTTCCTTCATTTGCATTTCATTTCACCTTCATGTGGACCCAAGTGTAGCGCCATTTTCAAGAGTCAAACATCACGCCAAGGGTATGGACCCACTTAACCACTTTGGCGAACATTAGAGATGCAATATAAAAATAATACTCCTTAAATAATTTCAACATCCCCTCAATACACATGAATTTTCACCAAACTTAGGAGATAATAGACATTAATCCTAAATTCCATAAATCAGTAGCAATTAATCAGATTAATTAAATATTAAACCTTAGGATAAGGAAATAATATTTAATTGCGTTACTTATGACTTTTGTACTGATTACTGTCAGAACCAGGATGAAACTGAGCTAGGAAGACCACTGAACGCTGTAGGATCAGGAACCTGTCCATTGCCAGAAATAGAATTATGTCATACTGCCACTTACTAAAAATAGTAAGTCAAGAACTAATGCTCCGAAAAGCATGATCTTCGCCCCCAGTGACAGAGCATGGAGAGCTCAGTAGGATAGTATCACTAGAATAGCCATTCCCTGACTTACTAAAAATAGCAAGTCCTTGCTTCATCAATGTTGGACCCTCATTCTTCATTCCACGTAGCCTACAGGTCTCAGGAATAGGCTAATGGACCACAGAAAGGTCATCAATGAGAAGGGGACATTACAACTTCTAGCAAAGAAGGATAAGCTAGAAGAGGAAAATGTGCTACTTGTTGCAGAAATCCAAAAGATTACCAAGTCCTCCAATGAAGATAGTAATCCTTCAACTTTCACAAGTACATAGTGTAGTAACCCCGACAATTTTTTTTTTGATTTTTCAATAAGATTAAAATGCAAACACAACAACCCGTTAAGGTTAGAGAAATAAGCCAAAACAATTGAAAGGGAACTCTTCCACCTTTTGTTCACCGAGAGCCCAATCTGGGAGGGTGAGAGCATACAATGTTACCGGGATCGTTAGCACCTTAAACTGAACTAAAATTACAATGCACGAGCGGCAAGCCAACCCCTTCTACTTATCCAGTAGGCTAGAAACTAAACTACTTGGCAGTGAACCAACCAAGGAAATAACAAGGAAATTCAATTCTATCACTCTACCACTTATGCAGCGGGAGGACTTATACAAAAACTATCACTCTATTGCATATTTCAGCGGAAGGACAATAATTACAAAAACTGAACAACCAACCAGAAGGCGGCTAAGCCAACCTCTTCCACTTATGCAGTGGGCAGGCAACACTCAAGAGATGGTTAGTAGTACTACTACTTAACCTTATAATATAGAATGGTGTTCCAATACAAATTATAATGATAATCAGCTATCAAAAGCACACTACATAAAACACTACTTGCTGTTTTGAATCTGAAAATTGATAACACACAAAACCAGCCACACCCAACAACACCAAAAAACTCACAACTCACTCAAATCCACACGGAATCACACCAAATCAAAAGAAAATGAGATATATGGCCAAGACGAACATTTAGAACCTCAAACCTGCAATCTTCCAAGTCCAGAGACCAAGGCATGGATCCCAAGGCAACAAGGAAAAGATGTCCTAGCAGAAAATTTCGACCAGCAAGGAAAAAATCATTTCAAAACAATATCACCTGCCCTTTGGAGGAATTTATCGCCCAAGGTATAGTCAGAGATTGCATCGATACCCACAAAAAGTTATTCCAACAACAAGGAGCAACGAGCAGAAGATTGTTTTACCTGTACGCCACAACAACAACCCAATCACACCCAAGAAAACTCGAACTACAGTAGACCAGCAAAACCACACTCCAAAACACTCACTAACAATACTGAGAATACATGAAAATAGCTAGAGACTGTCTCTCAAGTACGAAACTGCTACTTAGCTAGGAAGGCACACTTCAAAGCTCAGATTTCAATTGCCAAATCGACAACATAACGGTGTATTTCGTCCAAGATACCCAAATGAAAGGCCAAGCACTTGTATTTATAGATTTTCCCCTCTGAAATTCAAATGCAAATGGCGCCCAAATCCGTTTGAAACTCACTTCATTTCATTTTCATGTCCCCTCAAGACATGGCGTCCACTTTACCCAGTCTCCTTAGACAAAAGTTCGAACTTTTCCTAGGTGACACTTGCAACATAAAAAAATAATGCAAGCATGAAATGTTAAATATTCTCAACACCATCAGACCTAGGAAATAATAATATTAACAACAAAAATACATCTTTTTCCCAAAGTCGCCCATAATAAAATTAATTAGTAATAAAATAATTAAATATTAAACCTCAGGACAAGGAAATAATATTTAATTAAATATCTTATAACTCCAATACTGATTGTCATCTGAATCAAGGATGAAACTGACCAATGAGAACCACTGAACTGAACTGGATCAGAGCCCTACCCAAGACTACCAAAAATAGCAATGCTCAAATTGCCACTTACTAAAAATAGTAAGCCATGAAATACTGCTCTAAAAAACATGATCTTTGCACCTAGAGAAAGAGCTTGAAAAGCTCGATAAAACTGTACTGTCTAGTCAACCAAACCCTAACTTACTAAAAATAGTAAGTTCACTGTAATATTCCCCTTAAATTTTTTTGGTTTTTAGCAATAAGAATTACAAGCAAACACCATAACCCGTTAAAGTTAGAGAAATAATCCAAACTACTGAAAGGGAACCCATCCACCTTTTGTTCACCGAGATCTCAATCTGGGAGGGTGAGAGCACACGGTGTTTCGAGGATCGTTAGCACCATAAACCAAACTGAAATTACAATGCACGAGCTGCAAGCCAGCCCCTTCTGCTTATCCAACAGGATAGAAACTGAACTCTTGGCGATAAACCAGCCAAGGGAAATAACAAGAAACTAAAACTCAATCACTCTACCGCGTATTTCAGCGGGAGGACATTACATTAAGGTATCACTCTACCGCATATTTCAACGGGAGGACAATTGCATAAAACTTATCACTCAACCACTTATTCAGTGGGAGCACTGAGTATATAAACTGAATTACAAGCAAGAAGGCGGCTAAGCCAGCCTCTTCCACTTATGCAGTGGGCAAGCAACACATCATAAATGGTTAGTAGTACTACTACTTAACCTTACAATATAGGAATTAAGGAGATTCAATAGAGAAGTAATGTTGTCCAAGCTGATAAATATTCCCAAGCAAGTGCTAACTCCCCAAAAGCCCTTCCACATGAAATTATGAATTTCTAGGAGCAATGACACGTAGACCAGCAACTTCAAGAAGCTATGACACACTCATATCTCTCTCCAAACTCACCCAAATCTCTCCAAATCACTCCCAAATCAACTAATCTACTCACACTCCTAAATGCACACCCACTTCTGGAAATCTGTAATTTTTGACAGCAAGCTGGAAATGCATAACCAGCAACACCAAGACACACTAAAATGCATAAAACACTCTCACAACTCGCCCAAATCACACCAAACCAAACCCAAACTGCTAATATATCAATACTAACCAAGAACAACCAACAAACTGACCACCAAACATCCCAGTTAACTCAACTTACTTCCAAATGCCCACACAAAGAAAAATGCCATAGCTGGAAATTTCGATTTGCTATATTAAAATGAATACTCAGAGATTAGTGCTGGAAATTGTAATGTCCCCTTCTCAGGCGTGATGTTTCAGTTGACCGATGGCCTATTTCGGAGACCCGTAGGCTACTCAATGGGTGAAATTAGGGTTTCCAGTTTTGGAGGTTGTTGTTGCTCGTGAATTAGAGTTTGGATAACGGATTCTCTCTGGGTTTTCAGAGGGCTTCGCAGTGGTATGTCCGGCTTTGCGTTCCGAGCACTTTTTGGAATCTACTATTTTTAGTAAATTCTATTTTTGGCAGTGGTCCTGATTATTTCGGCATAGTTGGTTCTCTTCTTTAGTTGGTTCAGTTGGCTTCGTCACTTTTGGCCTTGGGATGTTTTTGGAGAGATAAGTTCATTTCATTTAAATAATGTTATGTTTTAATGTTATATTTTAAAGTTGACCCTTTGGCCTAGCTTCATCACTTCAAGTTGTTTTAAAAGGTGGTCTTCAAGGGTGGACGCATCATGGAAGGGATTTAATATTTCCTAAGGTCTAAAATCTTGCTTATGAAAAAGGGTGCCAACTTTATGAAGAGAAGTGAATTAAAATAAAGGTTAATTAAAGCTTTTAAAAGTGGCGCCATCTCTTGGAGGAAAATTCAAATGTGAAATTAGGGCGCACTTTCTAGAAGCCTCTAGAGATTCTTTGTTAAGCTTATAAATGGAGGCCTCTTCCCTTCATTTTGGGACCTAATGTCTATGGAAGTGTTACTCTGCCGGAATGGTATTGGGGTTGCTTAGAGGAATGAATGCCTCCTAGCCTTGGCATTGCTTCTTGCTTGAAAGATAGCAACTAGTGGTGATTTAGTGTAGTTGTGAGAGTTTGTAGTGAGGATTGCATTGTAGCTTGATGTGTGCTGGAAGTTCAGTTATTTGCATTTCATTTCATTTTTGAGAGTCACAGTTAGCAGGGCCGATTTGTAGTTTCACTCATATAATTCAAAATAAAAACATATTCATTCTGGGTATTGCATATTTCCTCTTGTTTTGGCTAGGCGCTCCTTTGTACAAATTTGCAGATTCTAATATGAAGTGTTTTATTTTATAGAGAAGAATCGCCAGTCTTGCCTGGCATCACTGCTGGGAATTGCCTTGGGGTTCGTGTTAAATAATCTGTTGGGTTAATGTCTGATTTCTTGGTATTGGTTTGTTTGCCTCCTTCATAGGAAGCCATTGCTTTTGGTTTTGGGTCATTCGGACTAGTATTGAGAGAGTAATGAGCATTTTAGTGATTCCATGTGTTGTTGATTAAGCATTTCAAGTGCAGGTCTGTCGTAAATCAGAATATTAAGATTGATCCTTGAGTAGAATTTCTTGGACTTATCATTTTTGTTAAGCCCGGGAGAGTCTTCTATATTGTTGCAGCATTGTATAGTCTTAATCTTATGATCTTGGCAAGCATTCACTATCATATTGTAAGCTGAACAGTAGTATTGGCAGCATTTCTTCTCATTTTCATTTCACGCTTGTTATTTACATTTAATTCCATTTCTAAGTTCTTAGCATCTCCGCCATATGGTAGGTCCATTCCCACCCTGGGTTTGAAAGCACATGCTTGGTGTCGAGTTTTCCTTCCAGCAGTTGTAATTGTAAAGATCCTCTGACCATATGTTAGTCCATCTTGGGCACATTCTTGGTTAGAGTTGCTTTCAGCATGCACTAAGATCCTCTGACCATATGTTAGTCCATTTTGGGCACATTCTTGGTTAGAGTTACTTTCAGAATGCTTTAAGACCCTCTGACCATATGCTCACACCTTGCCCAACCCGAGATCCTGCTGTACATTCTTGGTTAGAGTTGTATTCCGCATCGTTTTGGTTTAATTGCTAACCCTAACGAATGTGTGTTGCATTACTTTTTGTAATTAAAAAATTGAAAAAATTGGTCTAGGATATTTCAGTGGTATCAGAGCTTCACATCCTGCCATCCTATGAAACAAACCTTCTATGAGTGACAGAGAAATAAGATACTTAGCAAGGGAAGATAAGAAGGCTGCAAGTCAGTTTCAGTTTCAGTGGTATCAGGTTCCTGAAGGGCAGACAGCATCAGAGGTTTTGAGGGCTCATTGGGAGTCTTCTCCTGAAACAGAAATGGGGGACAGTGAGAGGCCAGTGGGTGGTACTGAGAGGTTTACAAGTAGTCGAGATGAAAGTGGAAAAGGAAGGGAAAGAACACCAAGTCCGGGAAGGAGGTTCGAGAGGAAGATGGATGCATTAATGGATATGGTATCTCTCATGATGGGGAAAATGGGTCAGAGTTCTAATTCACAGAACAATCAAGGGCACACCGGAGAACACAGCGGCTCCAACCAGCATAATGAACATGCTGCTCCGCATACCTCAAATAGAACTAACATTTCTTCCAGGGCTTTTAAACCCACCTTTTTGGCACCAGTAAACCCTCAACCTGATCCGGGAGAGAATGCATCATTTGTGGAACAATTGAGACTTGATCGTGCTGAGTATGAGTCTCTTCCTGATGAAATCAAGTTAGAGATGTCTTACAATGATTTCGTGGACCATAAAAGGAAGAATAAAGGACATGGGAGACATCGTGAACATAGGGAAGCAACAGTACAGAGGGATTTGCATCAAGCAATCAACAAGGTTATGCTTCCACATTTTGACGGGAGTGACAGTAGTTTAGCTAGAGCTTGGATACAGAAGTTAGACAACTATCTAGCTCTTAGACCCATGACAGAAGAGGAGGCAATCAAGTTTGCTACGCTTCATTTAGATGCGGTAGCACATGAATGGTGGTACCATGGTCTAGTCACCTTGGGGCATCGGTCGATCACTACCTATGATGAGTTCACCAATAGCCTCACAAAGAGATTCGAGAAAAAGGATCCAGAAGTGCATTTCAGAGAATTGGCACAACTTAGACAACATGGCACAGTCGATGCTTACATAGCTGAATTTCAGAGGCTTTCAGTAATGGTCACGGGAATCACTGAGAGGCGGTTGGTGATCCTATTCAGTGAAGGGCTTATGGAACCACTCAAGGGTTGGATTAAAGCTTTCGATCCACCCTCCTTACAAGAGGCAATGAAAAAAGCAAGAAATATGGAGTGGGCTGCTCCTAAGGCAAAAATTCAATCCAAGCCATTATTTTACAAAAAGGATAAAGGAAAGGGACCTCACCATAAGGAGTTCAAACAGCATAACACTCATGTCACAAGGCTGGATCCAGAGACACTTAATGAAATCCGAAGAAAGGGGTTATGTTTCCGGTGTAGAGAAAAATGGTTCTCTTTTCTTTAGGAACGTGAATATACACGTGGCAACCAAAGATTCTTAGATGGCTTAAATCTAGTTTATTTCCTGTAAAGGCTTCTTCAAGTGTTATATTCTCTAGGATTGAATGAGGGCATCTATTTTGAATGTACACAGTTGTATTTGAGGCTTCAGCCCAAAATGAGATATGTAGATTTTAATCATGCATCATGGCTTTAGTAGCTTCGATGATGGTTTTGTTTTTTCTTTCTGCAACTCCATTTTGTTGAGGATTATAAGGTACAGTACACTCCCTCTTAATCCCAACAGAAATGTAGAATTCTTTAAAATTTTCAGAGATATATTCACCCCCATTATTTGATCTTAGAGTCTTTATTTTCTTCCCAGTTTGATTTTCCACTAGGGCCTTAAATTCTTTAAATTTCAATAACACTTCATTTGATTCTTTGAGTTTTATGAAATAGATCCAAGTTTTCCTAGAGTAATCATCAACAAATATCACGTAATACAAGAATCCCCTTAGCGATGGTAATGACATTGGACCACACAAATCAATGTGGACAAGTTCTAGTACAACTTTTGATTTGTGTTCACTTGAGGGAAAGGACCCTTTTGAGTTCTTCCCTAGAGCACATCCTTTACAAGTTCCAACATGATCAGATTTTAGATTGGGTAATCCTGTGGTAATTTTTCCTATAGAAGGTAGGGCACTAAATGGAAGATGTCCTAATCTTCTATGCCAAATTTCATTAGAGTTTGATACTTCATGATTTAGTGCTTCTTTTTGAGTATAACATAATTTGTATAAACTACCATCTCTAGATCCTATAGGAATAGCATTCTTTATGTTAAGAGTATTTAGGCCAGAGTAGAACTTTATCTTCATGGAAGGTGACACGATATCCTTGATCAGCTAGTCCTGAAATAGAGACCAAATTCCTTTTGATACCTAGTAGAAAGAGAACATCTTTCAATTGTAATGTAACTCTTGTTCTTAATTGAAATGAGCAAGTCTCAATTCCTTTCACTGGATAGGTAGAATTGTCTCCTATTGTAACTTCTTCAATTGAGTGGCCTTCAAAGGTTTCGAATTGATCTCTAAAACCGGTTATGTGTCGAGATGTTCCACTATCGATTATCCACATATGTTTGTTTGAGTTTAGTTCGCTTGATAAGGCTAAGAAAAATAGAGGATTCTCTACTTCCTTGACTTCAGCTATGGTTGCTTGAGCTTTCTTTCTTTCTGGGCAGAACCTGAGTGTGTCCAAATTTATCACACTTGTAGCATTGAATCTTGGAGAAGTCTTTGCTTTTGTGATTATTTCCTCTCTTTTGTTTGAACTTCCTTTTCTTCCCTTTGTTGTTTGTGTTAGCATGTAGTGCTTGAATTTCTCCCCCCTTGTTTGGACCCAATCCTCTTGTGATTAGTCGAGATTCTTCTTGAGTACAATCATTCTTGAGTTGATCGAATTTTGGTAGTGTCAGACGAGCACTAATGCCTTGAATAAAGGATTCCCAACTGGATGGTAATCCCTTAAGTGCTATTAGAGATAGCTCCATATCATCTATATTATTCCCAATAGTTGACAATTGGTCTTTTAATTCTGAAATCCTCATGAAATAGGATGTGATTGTTTCTCCTTTGTTCATGTAGATATGCATTAATTGTTGTTTTAAAGTGAGCAATCTGCTTGCTTTATTTATTTCATATGAGTTTTGAATGGTCTTGAACATATCATAAGCTGAAGTTAGTTTTGAGATGGTTGGAAGAATGTGATCTTTAACAGCATCAATTATGATTTTCTTAGGCTTGTTGTTGTGTCTTTTCCAGGTTGTTTTCTCTTGCTCGTCTTTGGGCATCTTAGTATCTTCTTCTATGTATGCATCTAGTTCGAGTTCTTGAAGAATTGCTATTATTCGAATTCTCCATGAGATGAAGTTGGATGCGCCTCCGAGTCTATCCTCCACTCTAACACTGTTCACCATGATTGATTTTCCTTTGATTCTAAGTGCAAGTCTGAATTTTTTTTAGAAAAGAGGTGTCACTATTTTATTATTTCTCTACCAACGTGGCTCTGATACCATGTTAAGGAATTTAGATCAGAGATAGAGAATACAATAGTCTAGTAATATGTAGTGAGGATAGACTTTAATAAGATCACTGCAATGAATATGTTTTACCTCCGATGTGTATATACATATATAACTCTAACTACTAATCTTCTATGATAATATCGACAGCTTGCTGGTTCGTGAAACTGCCACAGTTATTGGTTTCGGTTCACAGCAAGTGTCGATGCCTATAAATAAAAGGATGAAGATTCATGTCCACGTAGGGGCATGACTTCTACGTGGCTTCTGCTACATAGAGTCATGACACTACGGCGACATGACCCTTCATTCAATGTCATTATATATTACCTGCTTCAATCCGAATGAAGCTATATCCTTAACATGAGTCTTTGTGCTTATACTACTTCCCATTATTTGAAGTAGAAAAGAATAAAATATTCCAGTCTTTGAGCTGTTATAATTTGTTCTTGATAGAATTAGTATAGAAAAGGGTAGATAGGACTTCACATAATCAAGTCTTTGAGCTTGATATTGTTGTCCTGTCCCGAAGGAAGTGACGGAAGTCTTTGAGCTTTCAGGAAACTTCATTTCCTTTCTCTCATTTCATTTTGAAAGTTGTTACTGCTGTTTTATATCAAATCACTATCACTTTTCTGTGAAGAGAAAATGATATTGTCTTTCTTGAAAGAAGAAGAAAGATTGCTGTCCCATCCCATTTTATTTTCAAAGTTGTAGTTAGATAGGGGGAGCCTTCCCTTAATTAGGAGAGTTTTACTCACACGTTGTGGTTGAAACCACAATTTTATATATTTCCCCAAATGTACAAAATTTTCAACCAACAGGCACAAACTTCGGTGTACCTACCCCTACTTCCTATTAGTTCTCAAATTTTGAATATAATTTTCTCATTGGCTAAGGGAGTTTGTTATAACAAACCCTAATTAGGGTTTTCATCTTGTAATCCTAGCCATTGATTGTAAATCAATCAAAGTCGTCGAATTGTAAAGAGCTCCCTATATAAAGCTCTGGCTCTTCATTTGTAAAGGTTAATAGTTAAGAGTTAGTTAATAAGAGTAAGTAGCTAGAATAGTGAATAGAATAGCAAATAGAATAGAAGTTAGAGTAGATTAGGAAGATAAGGCGAGAAATTGTTGCCTTGATTGTAAATGAACTCCATTTTCATTGAAGTTATGGTGAAATGTGTCGTTTCTTTGCAATATGCATGGTCTCTTGTTGAATCTTCATTTTAGATGATAGATAATTAGATTGAATGAAATAAGTTATTGAATGCACTCGTGTGGAATCCACCTAGTCCAAACCACTAGCCTCTTGCTGGCTGTAAGTGCGCCTTGAGTGGTCAACTGGCATAGAATGAGCTTAATCTCAAGTTGATACACGTCTATTGTTCATGCATTATCTTGAATGGTGATCAGTGTTTGATGGTGTACGATTTGAACATATTTGAAACATCCCTTAGAAGATAGCACTGAGTTGGTGTTGAATTATTCAGTTTCATGGTGAGACCTAGCCCAATAGGACTCCACCTAGTCGTTCATCTATCTTATCGCATTCTAGGTCTTTGAGTAGGCTTTCTGAGCCCTCAACCTTTTGATATTTCTTTATCTTCCAGCTAGTAAATAGGACTTGAGTTCCAGCAGATTAAATGCTTAGGCAGTCAAACATAAGTCCCCTTGTGATTCCAGCAAAATCACATCATACCACAAGAGCTTATCCAAATGTAGAGACCCTACATATTAGAACCTTGGAGTTGCTCCAATTGATCCTTCTGCGAAATCTTCAGCATTCGGGGAAACTTTGTTCAAGAGAGGATAAGATACCTTGGTATTTTATTCTGTGTTCGCATGTGCATAAAAAACACAACAACAATTATCAAAGCCTGAATGTCTTCGAGATAGATCCGATTCTCCTCTAGAGATTTGGAAGGCATGACATGATCTCAGGAGGTCTACCAAGATATGGCTTCCCAAGGACCTCACTTTTGTCTGTGATCAATGCTTGAATGTTTGTTGAGTAGCTGCCCTTGTCTTCCAATGGATTTGATGGCATTATCAAACACTCTACTGCCCACTCCACTTGGTTATGGAGGATCAGACTCTCCATCCTCTTCAATGAAACAACTCTAAGTCCACCATTTGACATTCTTCTCAATACCACTTTCTTCCCATCAAATGTGAATTTCAGCTCCATGGTTTGCAAATTTAATGTGATCTCGCCAAGAAATCTCTACCACTGAATCCCAAGGACTGCATCATCAGTACCACCAATGCTAACCACAAAAAAAGCATCTCTAATTTCATGATTTCCCAACTTCAAAAACATGTTGGAAATCATCCGGTTACAAGATATAGTGGAACCATTAGCTACCATGACTTTGAAGCCTTCTACCTCCTCAGCCACTAGCCCCCTCTTTGCAACAACACTCTCATCAATGAAATTATGAGTTGCTCTTGTGTCAATGAGAGCAATGACACGATGCTCTCCTATCACACCCCGAACTCTAAAGGACTCATTCTTGTGAATGCTCGAGAGTTGAGCAACCACTCCTCTGTCTTTTGACTCAGTTTCAGGCCCTTCAGGAGCCTCTTCATACTTGTTGTCCTCAATTTCAGTCTCTTGTTCTAACATTTTAGAATCTTATCTATCAGCAAAATAGCACTCCATTTGATGCAAATTGCCCTTCCCATGACACTTATGTCCTGGGGTCCAAGGTTCTCTGAAAGAGTAGCAAAGATTCTTCCTCTGGAGCTCTTGACGGAGCTCATCCATTCGCGAAGGAAACTTCTTGGTCTGATTTGTAAACTTCTTCTTATCCTTTCGGAAAGGGAAAGGCTTGGACTGAAATTTGTTCTTTGGGGCAGCCAACTCCATGCTTCGAGCCTTCTTGATTGCATTAGCCAAGGTGGGCGGGTCAAAAGATTTTACCCAATCTTTCAACGGTTCTTCAAGTCCCTCAGTAAATAGGACCACTAACCTCTTCTCCAAGATGCTACTAACCATAACTAAAAGGCTTTGAAACTCAGTTATGAAAGTGTCCAAATAACCTTGCTGTTTGAGTTGAGCAAGTTCTCTAAATTTCACCTTCGGGTCCTTGGTATCAAACCTTTCAATGAGTTTGTTGGCGAAATCAGCATGTGTGGTGATCAAGTTATGACCAAGGGTGACCAACCCATGGTACCACCATTCGTGGGAAACACCATCCAAGTGCAAAGTGGCGAACTTGATAGCATCTTCTTCACGCATAGGCCTCAAGGACAAATATTTTTCCAACTTCTGCACCCACGCTCTAGTTGTGCTCTTATTGCTTCCATCAAAATGTGCTAGAGTTGCCCTTCCAAGAGCTTGTTGATAATCTCTTGGGGCAGAAAATTTGTTGTCATTCATCTTTCCTCGCTTCATTTTCTAATTCATGAACTAATCGAAGGTGAGGATATCCCGGATCTCTGCAGGGAGAGAAGCATACTCCATATAGTTGTTTCTTATCTCATTAGCTATAGGTATCTCAATTTCAGCTTGCTATGCTTCTCTTAATAGGAAGATGGGTTGCAAAGGTCTTCGAACCGAACCTCCACTGTTGCTCCCATTATTACTCCCATTTCCATTTCCTCCAAGAGCATTAGAAGTACTAGCCTCCGGTCCATTGTTGGGTTGATTAGGGGTCCCAACAACATTCTGGTTAAGTTTGGCCAGCAATTGAGACATCATATCCACCATGGCATTAAACTGTCTCTCAGCCTTTTTGTCAAGTGCCTCATTCTGTTTTGCGGACTTCTCTACCATTGAATCTACTGAATCTGCAGAATACACCTCCTTCCCTCTATTTCTCAATACCTCTAAAAAGGTATCTTCTTCCGACACTAAAGGAATCTGAAACTGTTGTCTCCTCTGTTCTCTATTGTAGTAACGGACGTCTCTGTCACTAGTGGAGAAATCAAACCACTCTGAAAATCACAGGATGGTAGGAAAACCATCTCTGATACCACTGTAATATTCCCCTTAAAATGTTTTGGTTTTTAGCAATAAGAATTACAAGAAAACACCATAACCCATTAAGGTTAGTGAAATAATCCAAAGTACCGAAAGGGAAACCTTCCACCTTTTGTTCACCGAGAGCCCAATCTGGGAGGGTGAGAGCATACGATGTTCCGAAGATCGTTAGCACCATAACCCAAACTGAACTTACAATGCACAGGCGGCAAGCCAACCCCTTCTGCTTATCCAGCAATATAGAAACTAAACTCTTGGCGGTAAACCAGCCAAGGGAAATAACAAGAAACTAAAACTCCATCACTCTACCACGTATTTCAGCGGGAGGACATTACATTAAGCTATCACTCTACCGCATATTTCAGTAGGAGGACAATTGCATAAAACATATCACTCGACCACTTATTCAATGGGAGGACTGAGTACATTAACTGAATTACAAGCAAGAAGGCAGCTAAGCCAGCTTCTTCCACTTATGTAGTGGGCAAGCAACACATCAGAAATAGTTAGTAGTACTACTACTTAACCTTACAATATAAGAATTAGAGAGATTGAATAGAGAAGTAATGTTGTCCAAGCTGATAAATATTCCCAAGCAAGTGCTAACTCCCCAAAAGCCCTTCAACATGAAATTATGAATTTCTAGAAGCAATGACACGCAGACCAGCAACTTCAAGAAGCTATGACACACTCATATCTCTCTCCAAACTCACAAATCTCTCAAAATCACTCCCAAATCAACTAATCTACTCACACTCCTAAATGCACACCCAAACACTAACTTCTGGAAATCTGTAATTTTTTACAGCAAGCTGGAAACGCATAACCAGCAACACCAAGACACACTAAAACGCATAAAACACTCTCACAACTCGCCCAAAACACTCCAAACCAAACCCAAACTGCTAATATATCAATACTAACCAAGAACAACCAACAAACTGACCACCAATCATTCCACTTTACTCAACTTACTTCCAAATGCCCACATAGAGAAAAACGCCATAGCTGGAAGATTCGATTTGCTATATTAAAATGAATACTCAAAGATTAATGCTGGAAACTTACAAATACCTTCGCCTGGGACATAGAAAATCAAAGAGCCAATAGCCAGAAGCAATAGCCGATCACACAAAGACTTATCAATGAAAGTATGCTTCATCCATGACTTTCCCAGTAGCCTGGAAACACACTGAAATTCAAACCACAACAAAACCAGCAATCCCACACTTCAACAAACTCACCAAGAACACTAAGAGAACATGAAAAACAGCTAGGTATTGTCTTGCAAGTACGATACTACACTTAGCTAGGAAGGCTCACTCCGATGCTCAGATTTCTATTGCCAAACCGACAGCATAACGATGCAATTTTCAAGATACCCAAAATGAGAGCCCAAGGTTCTTATTTACAACTTCTTGCTCCACCAAATTCAAATGCAAATGGCGTCCAAACTCCATTCAAACTCATTTCATGTCCTCACCTAGACATGGCACCCACTTTCCCCTCTTCCTAGGCAAAGTTCGAACTTTACCTTAGGTGACAATTTGCAACATACAAATAATATAACATGAGATGCTTTATCATCCCCAATGCCACCTTATTAACACCATTGACTTAGGAAAATAACATGTAATGTCCCCTTCTCGTTGATGACCTCCCAATGGTCCATTAGCCTATTCCTGAGACCCATAGGCTAGGTGGAATGAAGAATGAGGGTCCAGCATTGATGAGGCGAGAACTTACTATTTTTAGTAAGTCAGTGAATGACTATTTTGGTGATACTGTCCTACTGAGCTCTCCATGCTCTGTCACTGGGCGCGAAGATAATGCTTTTCAGAGCATTAGTTCATTACTTACTATTTTTAGTAAGTGGCAATATGGCATAATTCTATTTCTGGTAGTGGACAGGGTCCTGATCCTGTAGCAGTTAGTGGTCTTCCTGGCTCAGTTTCATCCTGGTTTTGATAGTAATCAGTAGGGGCGTCATATGTGACACAATTAAATATTATTTCCTTATCCTAAGGTTTAATATTTAATTAATTTGATCAATTACTACTGATTTATTGAATTTGGGATTAATGCCTGATATCTGTTAAGTGCTAGGCGAAATTTATGTCTAAGAAGGGGACGTCAAAATTATTAAGGGAGATATTATTTTATTTTCATCTCTAATGTTTGCCAAATGAAATATCATGGTCCTTGCTTTTTGGCGTGAGGATTGACTTGTGGGATGGCGCCACTCTTGGGGTCCACGTGAGATGGAATGAAATGCAAATGAGGAAAGATGAGTTTGAAGCAATTTGCATTTGGATTTGGTGGTGTGAAGTTATAAATAAGAGCCTTGGGCTCCCATTCTAATTATCTTGAAAATTTGCAATGTTATGCTGCCGGTTTGGCGACAAAACTTTTGAGGCTTCGGAGTGCGTCTCCCTAGTGCTTCCCAGTTTCGTACTTGAAACATAGTACCTAACTGTGTGCTGTAATCTACTATATTCTCAGAGCATGTCTTAATCATTTTCGGTGTCGGAACGACTTTGGGAACTTGCTGATTTGCCTGTGGCTGAAGTGCATTTTCGATCACACCTCTCTGTTGAAGGGACTGACCGTTATGGGTATTGGCTCTTTCATCCTTCCCGGTATTGGTGATATACATTGTAAGTTTGTGGCATCTTTAGTTAAGCTTTGAATTTTCTAGACAAAATCGAAATTCCTAAGCTAGGCGTGGGTTTCTGAATTGCATTGGGATGCGTGCAAAATTAGTAAGGGGGTTATGTAATCATGTCTTTGGTTGGTTGTCATCGCAGTTAGTCTAGTGTGGGTTTGGGACTGATTTTGGGTGATTTGGAGGTGTATTGAGAGAGTTGTGAGCTTTTTAGAGTTTTCTTAGGTTGCTGGTTTTGCAATTCCAGCCTGCAGATTTGATATTAGCAGAAATTCATGTTCTTATTGGGATAATCAGCATTACTCTCTTCTCATATCATCTATTTTTGTAAGGTTAAGTAGTAGTACTACTAACCAATTTTGTTTTGTAATTCTCATCTCGTTGAAAAGTGGAAGAGGCTGGCTTGCCACCTATTATCAAGCAAATTGTAATTTCAGTCCTCCCACTGCATAAGTGGTCGAGTGATATCTAAGTGTAATGGTCCTCCCGCTGCATAAGCGGTCGAGTTGAGATTGTTATGTAATTGCAGTCCTCCCGCTGAAATATTGCGGTTGAGTGATTCGTATTTTTGTGAATCTCACTTGGCTGGTTCACCGCCAAGTTTTCTTGCTTTCCCGCTGGATAAGCGAAAGGGGTTGGCTTCCTGCCCAAGCATTGACTTGTTTCCAATTAAATAAGCTAATGATCCCCTCAACACCGTATTCTGTCACCTTCCCACATTGGGCACTTGGTGATCAGAAAGTGGAAGGGTTACTTTCCCAACATGTTTCAGTTTATGATTTCTAACCTTAACGGGTTATCTTCTTGTTGATGACTATTGTTGGCTTTAAAAAAAGTATAAAAAAATAACTGGGATATTAGAGTGGTATCAGAGCTAGTTTTCCTGCCAGCCTGTGAGTTTCAGTGGGTTCAGAAGTCCCCATGAGTGACAGAGACATCACATACTACAACAGAGAGCAGAAGAGACAGGAATTTCAGATTCCGATAGTGCCAGAAGAGGAAACATTTTCCGAAGTACTAAGGAACAGAGGGAAGGATTTAGATTCTTCAGATTCAGTGGATTCAATGGTAGATAAGACTACAGGAACCGAATGAGGCACCTGATAAGAAGGCTGAGAGACAATTCAATGCCATGATGGACATGATGTCTCTACTGCTGGCCAAGCTTAACCAGAACGTTGTTGGGACCCCTAACCAACCCAACAATGGACCGGAAGCCATCACTTCTAATGCTCTTGTAGGCAATGGAAACAGGAGTAACAATGGCAGTTTAGCCCCAAGACCTTTACAACCTATATTTCTGCCAAGAGAAGTACAAGCTGAAACAAAAATACCCACAACTGATGAAATAAGAAACAGCTACATGGAGTATGCTTCTCTTCCTGGTGAGATCCGAGATATCCTAACTCTGGATCAATTTATGAATCAAAAAATGAAGAGAGGAAGGATGAATGACTATAAGTCTACTGCCCCAAGAGATTATCAGCAAGCTCTTGGAAGAGTGACCTTAACACACTTTGATGGAAGCGCTAAGAGCACAACTAGAGCATGCATATAGAAGTTGGACAATTACTTGTCCTTGAGGCCTATGCCGGAGGAGGATGCTATCAAGTTTGCTACCTTGCACTTGGATGGAGTGACCCACGAATGCTTGTACCATGGGTTGGTCACCCTTGGTCATAACTTAATCACCACCTATGCTGATTTCACCAACAAGCTGATTGAGAGATTCGACACCAGGGATCCAGAGGTGAAGTTCAGAGAACTTGCACAACTCAAGCAACAAGGTTCGTTTGACACTTACGTAACTAAATTCCAAAACCTGTCAGTTATGGTAAGTAGCATCTCGAAGAAGCGCTTGGTTGTCCTTTTCACTGAAGGACTTGAGGAACCTTTGAAAGGTTGGGTCAAAGCTTTTGATCCGCCCACCCTGGCAGAAGCTATTAAAAAATCTCAAAGCATGAAGTTGGCTGAAGCCTTTTCCTTTCAGAAAGGATAAGAAGAAGTTCACGAATCAGACCAAGAGGTTCCCTCCTCGTATGGATGATGAGCTCCGTCAAGAGCTCCGAAGGAAGAATCTTTGTTACTCTTCCAGAGAACCTTGGGCCCCCGGACATAAGTGTCATGGAAAGGGAATTTGCATCAGATGGAGTGCTATTCTGCAGATGGATCAGATTCTGAAATTTCAGAACAACAAACTGAAGTTGAGGACAGCGAGTATGAAGAGGCTCCTGAAGGGCCTGAATTTGGGTCAGAAGATAGAGGAGTGGTTGCTCAACTCTCGAGCATTCAAAAAAAAGAGTCCTTTAGAGTTCAGGGTGTGATTGGAGAGCATCGTGTCATTGCTCTCATTGACATAGGTGCAACACACAACTTCATTGATGAGAGGATTGTTGCAAAAACGGGACTAGTGGCAGAGGAAGTTGAGGGCTTCAAAGTCATGGTAGCAGATGGCTCCACTATATCCTATAACCGAATGATTTCCAACATGTCTCTGAAGTTGGGAAATCATGAAATCAGAGATGATTTCTTTGTGGTGAGCATTGGTGGGACTGATGATGCAGTCCTCGAGATTCAATGGCTGAGATCTCTTGGTGAGATCACACTAAACTTACAAACCATGGAGCTAAAATTCATATTTGAAGGGAAGAAGGTAGTATTGAGAGGAATGTCGCATGGTGGACTTAAAGTGGTATCCTTGAAAAGGATGGAAAGGCTGATCCACCATAATTAGGTGGAGTGGGCAGCAGAGTGTTTGACAATGCCTTCAAATCCATTGGTAGGCAAGGGCAGCTATTCCTAAGACATTCAAGCAATTATCACGGATAGAAGTAAGATCATGGTCATGCCCTCAGAACCACAAAAAGAGAATAGGAACAATCCTGAAGACATTCAAGCCTTGATAACCAAGAGAAGCAAGGTGTTCGAAAACCCACCTCCTGGCAAACCCCCTAAGAGAGGTGTCGAACACATTATTGCGCTTGAAGAAGGAGCTAAGCCAGTTATGACTACTCCTTACCGATATCCTAAGAAGTAGAAGGATGAGATTGAGAAAGCAATTCAGAAATTGCTTGACATGGGTTACATACGGCCTAGCAAAAGCCCCTTTGCTTCGGCTGTTGTTTTGGTGAGAAAGAAGGATGGGACCATGCGCATGTGTGTGGATTACAGAGCCCTGAATCAGAAAACCATCAAGAATCGATATCCTATTTTGAGAATTGATGAGGTCATTGACGAGCTACATGGGGCAGTGTTCTTCTCCAAGATTGACCTCATGTCGGGGTAACATTAGATTAGAATGAGAGCATCAGATGTGGAGAAGACCGCTTTCAGATGCCACTTTGGACATTTTGAGTTCCTAGTCATGACCTTTGTCTTGACTAATGCACCCGCTACATTTCAATCATGCATGAATAGAATCTTCTAAGAACAGCTAAGGAAGTTTGTTTTGATATTCTTTGATGACATACTCATATTCAGCAAGTCTTGGAAAGAACATTTACAACAGTTGGATGAAGTGTTAAGCATATTAGAATCCGAATCCCTGTTTGCCAAGGAGTCCAAATGTGAGTTTGGGATGGAAGAGTTGTCATGTCCCCACTCTAGCTCAGTCTAGCAGAGACATGTGAGTCAGCTTATTATGGGGTCTTGTAGGCTGACAGGGTTGGACAGAGACCCGGTATGGTTATTCAGTGTTGGAGACTTGGTATTCTAGCAGTTATTGATCAGTTGGGAGACATTCCTTGTTTTTAGGAGGCAGTTCCTACTTTTTAGGAGGTTTGATCATGCCCAAGGTTGGGTCTCCATGAGATGCCTCTTTGGGTTCAGTTTCAGAGAGATTGGGCTTGTTTCCTAAATTTTAGGAGCATCCCTAGATTTTAGGGATGAGACTACCAGTGAATCCTTGATTTCCGACTTCAGTCACAGACAGGTGACAGGATGATTTTAGGGTTTGTAATGTCAGTTGGGCATTTTATGGCTATTTGGGTTATATTTTTAATATTTCCTAAGTTAGCGTTTAATAATTAAATAAGGCTAAGTTGTTAGCCATTTTGGAGTAATAAGGGGATTTTTGGCCTCATCTGGATGCGCACCCTATTGTGTGATAGCTCGTTGGAAAGATCTTGAAATTCTTTAAATCTTTCTCTTTGGTCTCAGGGCAATTCAGTGAGCGGATTTCTGTCTATGAGGAAAAAGGTCATTTTCTAGTAACATGACCACTTTAAAATAAGAAATTATAACATTTCCACTAGACCATGCCACTTGGAGACAATTAGGGTTCGATTTGCAATTGAGAGGGGTTTTAAGGGGATAGGAGCTTCATTCTATCATCATCTTTTGCATATTTGACAACTTGTATGAATTTGCTCTGGAGAGCGATTTCTAGACTGGGACGCAAACCCCAGGATTAGGATTGGCTGGGACGTAGCCCTCAGCAATCTTTGGCACCGGACTTATAAGGCATTGTGCGTGGTGAATAAGGACAGAGGCATCAATTCTCAGTAGGGTTTCAGCGTAGCCTACCATCTTTCCAGTGGAGACGTGGTTCATTGCAGCTGGAGGAATGCCATTTGCAGCAAATACACCACGTGGTGTATAGGGTATTGCTTGTATTCACTTCCAGTGTATGTGGGTTTGGAGAACATTCTTCATCTTCCAGTTTGACTTCGAATTTGTATGAGAGCTTGGGAAATACATTGGATTCATTGTTTGGCTTTGTAATTCAGACAAATCTCCCTGGTACGATTTGCAATAATTCTGACTTTTGCTGTATAACTCATTTATTTTAGTATGGCTTCATATTTGCTGTTATCTATTCCTTCCTATGCTATAAAACAATCAAAAACACAAAAGTAAACAACCCTTTCTGCACTTCTGTCTAGTTCTGTAAGAAAAACTTAAATAAACAGGAAAACAGAATTAAAAATAAAAAAATTACAGCAGGTTAACAGCAAAGATCTATCAGGGATCTTTCAGTGGTATCAGAGCCATGTATTCTGCCAGCCTGTGGGGTTAATCAGACTTTATTTCTATGCATTCGGGTAGAGCGGATATAAATAGGTATTACACACGCAGAAGAGCTCAGTACGAGCGTGAGTTTGGGATAGAACAGAATCCAGTCATGGCTGAGGAACAGGTGGGCGACAGAAGAAATCAGGATGAGGAAGAGAGAGAGATGATGAGGACTCTTATCACTACTCAGCCCAGGATCGTCCAGGCATTAGATAGGTTACAAGATACCTTGGATCGTTTGGATATGGATGGACACAGAGGTAGGCGTGGTAGGTCACCTTCAGTGGCTGGTAGTCACCGCAGCCATCAGTCCCAATCTTCAGTTGGGAGTTCCCATCATTCCAGCAGGAGGCACCGCCATCGTACACCTACTACGAATAGGCCATTGCTTCCTCAATTCATACCAGGTGAACAACCAGCACAAGTGGAACCACCGGAGGTTGGGTTCCAGGAGTCAGTTTTAGCAGCCACAGCTGAGTGGAGAGCTCTACCCCCTGAGGTTAGGGACGTTTTCCCTCTTCCCCAGTATTGTGCACAGCGTAGAGATACAACCAGGTTCAGGGGAGATCGTGGTAATAGACCACACCAGCAGCAGCAGAATTATGATTTGAATAGAGCTACTGGGAAGATTACATTGGCCCCATATAATGGCACAGGAGACACTAGCGCACGAGCGTGGGTCCACAAGCTGGACATATATCTTTCATTGAGGCCCATGCCTGAGCGTGAGGCTATTCAGTTTGCTGTATTGCATTTAGAGGGGATTGCCTATGATTGGTGGCACCATGGATTGGTCACCCAGGATCACACCTTAGTTCACTCCTATACTGAGTTCACTGAGCATCTCATTGCACAGTTTGACCGTAAGGATACAGAACTTTATTACAGGGAGTTGGCTCACCTTAGACAAACCGGTCATGCAGAAGCCTATATTAATGAGTTCCAACGTATTGCAGTGATGGTACCGGATATGCCCCAGAGACGTAGTGTGATGTTGTTCACTGAGGGCTTGCAGGATAGGCTAAAGGGACTAGTGCGTGCTTTCCAACCAGCAACTCTTAAGGAGGCTATTGAGGTGACATTGAGACTAGATACTGTTCCCACTTCTTATCAGGCAGATAAGAAACCATTTAGAGATTCACGGCCTGCACAGAAGGCCAATACGTCCCAGAACAAAGAAGGGACTTCAGCGAAAACCCCTTGGATGAATCAGGAAACGAGGAATGAATTGAGGAGGAAAAAGTTATGTTTTTCCTGCAAGGAACCTTGGGAACCAGGACACCGTTGCATGGGTAAAGGAAAGGTTCATTTGATTGAGGTGACTTCTGAGTTAGGAGATGAGGAGGTTCTTGATACTGATATTGAGGAGGATACAGAGGATGTTGAGCAGGTTCAGACACAGTTGGAGCTAGACATCCCTGAGCCATTGGCGTCAGCCAAAGTAGCTATGGCTACTCTCTCCAGTTATCCTAAGTTTCATGCCTTCCGGTTGAAAGGTACACTTAAGGGTAAGCGGGTCACCAGCTTGGTAGACACAGGTGCTACGCATAACTTTATTGATCAGAAATTAGTTGAGAGGCATGGCTTGCAGTATGAGGAGTTTGGTGGTTTTGGAGTGAAGGTGGCAGATGGTGCAGTATTGGGTTGCACCAAACGGATTCCACAGCTTAGTATTCAGATGGGGAATTATACTTTGACTGATGATTTTTATGTGCTTCCTATAGAGGATTATGATGTGGTTTTGGGCATGCAGTGGTTACAGGGTATTGGGCGTTACATTATTGATCACCAACGTATGCAGTTGGAGTTTCTGTCTGGAGGGAAGAAAGTGATTTTGAGGGCAGCTTCAGATGGTGGACCTAGGGAAGTGACTTCTCGCAGGATGGAGACTATCCTCAGGCATAATGATGTACTCTGGGCTACGCATTGTTTGGTTAAGTCCAAAACACCCACACCCCAGGATGGCCGTGTGTTTCATGTGGACATTCAGTTAGTGATGGATCGCCATGGTAGAGTATTTGGTGATATACCTCCTGGAGTGCCACCAGATAGAGGTTTTGAGCATGGTATAGAGTTGGAGGAGGGAGCAAAGCCAGTGATTACTACCCCATATCGTCATCCTAGAGCTTATAAGGATGAAATTGAGAAGACAATTCATGAACTATTAGATATGGGTTTCATTCGACCGAGTTCTAGCCCGTTTGCTTCTTCCGTAGTGTTGGTTAAGAAGAAGGATGGGACTCTACGGATGTGTATTGATTATAGAGCCTTGAACAAGAAGACAATAAAAAACAGATATCCTATTCTGCGCATAGATGAGTTGTTGGATGAGTTACATGGGGCTGTCTATTTCTCTAAGATTGATCTTCGTTCAAGCTACCATCAGATTCGTGTACGCGCTGAGGATGTACACAAGACTGCTTTCCGTTGTCACTATGGGCATTATGAGTTCCTGGTAATGCCTTTTGGCCTTACCAATGCACCAGCTACTTTCCAGTCCTGTATGAACCGTATCTTCAACAAGCAGTTGAGGAAGTCGGTTCTAGTGTTCTTTGATGATATATTGATTTACAGTTGTACTTGGGAGGATCATCTCAGACATCTTGAGGAGGTACTTGGCATAATGGAGGATCAGTCTCTATTTGCTAAGCTTTCCAAATGTGAGTTTGGATTGAGGGAGGTGTTATATTTGGGACATGTGATCAGTGCTGATGGAGTGAAGGTGCATGAGGAGAAGATTCAGGCAATTCAGAATTGGCCCGTCCCTCAGAACATTACGGAGTTACGTGGATTCCTTGGATTGTGTGCTTATTATAGGAGATTTGTGAAGGGGTTCTCTCAGTTGGCGGCACCTTTGACAGATCTTACAAAAAAGGGGGCCTTCAGATGGACAGAACAAGCGCAGGGGGTCTTTGATAGACTCAAGGAGGTGATGAGCACTTGTCCTGTCTTGGCACTACCTGATTTCTCGCAGCCCTTTGTTCTAGAGTGTGATGCCTCAGGATTTGGTATAGGAGCCGTGTTGATGCAGAACAAACATCCCATTGCCTATGAGAGCAGAAAGTTGCAAAATAATGAGAGGTTGTACTCTACCTACGACAAGGAAATGTTGGCTATCATGCATGCGTTAGCCAAATTCAGACAGTATCTTGTTGGCAGCAAATTTGTGGTAAGAACTGATCACAACAGTCTGAAATACTTCCTAAATCAAACAGAGCTTAATGATAGACAACAAAAATGGATTAGCAAAATTCAAGCTTATGACTTCGATATCGAATTCATAAAGGGGAAGAATAATACTGTGGCTGATGCACTCTCTAGGAAACCTTCATTGGCTGCCCTTTGCTCATTGAGCGAGATTTCAGCAGATTGGAAGGCTCAACTCTTAGTTGAGTATTCCAAGGATCAGCATGCTTGTGAGATCATGGATGGTTTGATAGTGGATGACAGATATAGTGTGGTAGATGATATTATCTACTACAAGGGTAGGGTTTATCTTGTTCCGAGTTCTCAGTTGAAGGAACAAATTTTGCATGCTCTCCATGATACTCCTACAGCAGGACATCCAGGATATGGTAAGACTTACAGGGCGGTTCGTGAGAGATTCTCTTGGAAGGGTCTCAAAGATGATGTTTTACGCCATGTCCGTGAGTGTATGACTTGTCAGCAGAACAAGTCGGAGCATACCTACCCAGCGGGGTTGTTGCAACCCTTACCTATACCGGAACAGAAGTGGACAGGGATCTCAATGGATTTCATTACAGGTCTTCCTCGGGTTCAGGGGAAAGATTGTATTTATGTTGTTGTGGATAGGCTAACAAAGTATGCCCACTTCTTTCCCATTGCACTGGATTTCACAGCATCACAGGTGGCTGAGTTATTTTTCACGGAGGTATTTAGACTCCATGGTCTTCCCAAGACCATTGTGAGTGACAGGGACAGCAGGTTCATGAGTTCCTTTTGGCAGGAACTTTTCAGGCTTACAGGCACTGAGTTGACACCTAGTACTAGTTACCACCCTCAAACTGATGGACAGACCGAGATAGTCAACAAGTGGGTTGAGGGATATTTGCGTAACTATGTGTCAGGGCAACAAAAAGCATGGGTACGCTGGTTGTATTTGGGCGAGTATTGTTATAATACCACTCACCATATGTCCATTGGCATGACGCCTTTCAGAGCTCTCTATGGATATGAGGCATTATCTTTCACTGATTTGGCAATTAGTGATAGTAGAGTTCCTTTGGCTCAGGATTGGTTACAGGAGAACCAGGATGTCATGAGATCTCTCAGGGAGAATTTACAGCAGGCCCAAAATCAGCAAAAGATGTACGCAGACAGGCACAGGATTGAGAGAGCATTTGAGGTGGATGATATGGTCTTTCTGCGCTTACAACCATATCGGCAGAGCACCCTAAAAAGGGGGGGAGCTGAGAAGCTCAAACCACGTTTTTATGGTCCATACAGGGTACTCAGGCGAGTGGGAGAGGTTGCATATGAGGTTGAGTTACCACCTGGCAGCAGGATTCATAATGTATTTCATGTATCTTGCCTGAAAAAGCCCCTTGGACAGCATATTACAGTTTCACCCGAGTTACCTCCTATGGATGAGGAGGGTAAATTGATTTTGGTTCCTTATGAGATTCTTGAGGTGAGGGAACGACGGCTGAGAAGCCGGGTGATTCGAGAGTATTTGGTTCGATGGAGAGATCTTCCCATAGAGGATGCCACTTGGGAAGGTGAGAGCATTTTACAGCATCCAGCATTACAGTTGCTTGTGGGCAAGCATCTCCGAGAGGGGAGGACTGTCATGTCCCCACTCTAGCTCAGTCTAGCAGAGACATGTGAGTCAGCTTATTATGGGGTCTTGTAGGCTGACAGGGTTGGACAGAGACCCGGTATGGTTATTCAGTGTTGGAGACTTGGTATTCTAGCAGTTATTGATCAGTTGGGAGACATTCCTTGTTTTTAGGAGGCAGTTCCTACTTTTTAGGAGGTTTGATCATGCCCAAGGTTGGGTCTCCATGAGATGCCTCTTTGGGTTCAGTTTCAGAGAGATTGGGCTTGTTTCCTAAATTTTAGGAGCATCCCTAGATTTTAGGGATGAGACTACCAGTGAATCCTTGATTTCCGACTTCAGTCACAGACAGGTGACAGGATGATTTTAGGGTTTGTAATGTCAGTTGGGCATTTTATGGCTATTTGGGTTATATTTTTAATATTTCCTAAGTTAGCGTTTAATAATTAAATAAGGCTAAGTTGTTAGCCATTTTGGAGTAATAAGGGGATTTTTGGCCTCATCTGGATACGCACCCTATTGTGTGATAGCTCGTTGGAAAGATCTTGAAATTCTTTAAATCTTTCTCTTTGGTCTCAGGGCAATTCAGTGAGCGGATTTCTGTCTATGAGGAAAAAGGTCATTTTCTAGTAACATGACCACTTTAAAATAAGAAATTATAACATTTCCACTAGACCATGCCACTTGGAGACAATTAGGGTTCGATTTGCAATTGAGAGGGGTTTTAAGGAGATAGGAGCTTCATTCTATCATCATCTTTTGCATATTTGACAACTTGTATGAATTTGCTCTGGAGAGCGATTTCTAGACTGGGACGCAAACCCCAGGATTAGGATTGGCTGGGACGTAGCCCTCAGCAATCTTTGGCACCGGACTTATAAGGCATTGTGCGTGGTGAATAAGGACAGAGGCATCAATTCTCAGTAGGGTTTCAGCGTAGCCTACCATCTTTCCAGTGGAGACGTGGTTCATTGCAGCTGGAGGAATGCCATTTGCAGCAAATACACCACGTGGTGTATAGGGTATTGCTTGTATTCACTTCCAGTGTATGTGGGTTTGGAGAACATTCTTCATCTTCCAGTTTGACTTCGAATTTGTATGAGAGCTTGGGAAATACATTGGATTCATTGTTTGGCTTTGTAATTCAGACAAATCTCCCTGGTACGATTTGCAATAATTCTGACTTTTGCTGTATAACTCATTTATTTCAGTATGGCTTCATATTTGTTGTTATCTATTCCTTCCTATGCTATAAAACAATCAAAAACACAAAAGTAAACAACCCTTTCTGCACTTCTGTCTAGTTCTGTAAGAAAAACTTAAATAAACAGGAAAACAGAATTAAAAATAAAAAAATTACAGCAAGTTAACAGCAAAGATCTATCAGGGATCTTTCAAGAGTTGCTCTACCTTGGTCACATTATCAGTGCAGGTGGTGTGAAGGTGCATCTTGAAAAGATTACAGCCATCATTGATTGGCCTACTCCCGAGAACATAACACATTTGAGGGGGTTTTTGGGTTTGTGTGGGTTTTATCGGAGGTTTGTGAAGGGATATTCTCAATTGGCTGCCCCCCTCAAAGATCTTACAAAGAAAAGAGCTTTTGAATGGTCCCAAAAGGCACAGACAGTGTTTGAGCAGTTTAAGGGGATCATGAGTTCCTGCCCTGTTTTAGCATTGCCTGATTTCACCAAGCCGTTTGAGCTACAATGTGATGCATCTAGAGAAGGTGTTGGTGCAATCCTCATGCAGAATAAGCATCCTATAGTCTTTGAGAGCAAGAAATTGAGCGGTCCTGAAAGACTGTATTCAATTTATGACAAGGAAATGCTTGCCATAATGCATGCCCTTGCGAAGTTCAGGCAGTATCTAGTGGGGAGTAAATTCATTGCTAAGACTGGTCACAATAGTCTTAAACACTTCATGCATCGGAAAGATTTGAATGAGAGACAGCAGAAGTGGGTAAGCTGCAGACTTACGATTTCGATATTGAATATGTTAAGGGTAAAAACAATGTTGTGGCAGATCCCTTATCCAGAAGGCCCCATTTAAGCTCACTATGCGAGCTTACTGCTGATTGGAGAGAGTTGTTGCTTGCTGATTATGCCAAAAATCAGTTTGCGACCAGCCTTATAGAAGGTACTTTTCATGATGAAAGGTACAAATTGGTTGAGGGATTGATACTGTACAAGGGAAGAATCTTCATAGTGGCTAAATCTAAGTTAAAAGAGAAGATTTTGAAGACTTTCCATGACATCCCCCTCGCTGGTCACCAAGGTTATTTCAAAACATACAGGCAGATCCGGGAGAGATTTTCTTGCAAGGGACTTAAAAATGATGTTTTGAAGTACATTATAAGGAGTGTCATACATGTCGAAGGAACAAAGATGAGCACACTCTACCAGCTGGTTTGTTACAACCCTTGCCTATTCCTGGTCAAAAATGGGAAAGTATTTCCATGGATTTCATCACGGGGTTGCCTCGGGCTCAAGGGAAGGATAGTATCTATGTGGTGGTGGACAGACTTACAAAGTTTGCTCATTTCTTTGCCATCACCAGTTCTTTTACAGCAGCTCAAGTTGCTGAAATGTTATTCCGGGAGGTGTTCAAATTACATGGGTTACCGAAGAACATTGTGAGTGATAGGGACAGCAAATTCCTAAGTGCTTTCTAGCAGGAGATTTTCAGATTTTGTGGTACTGTGCTCACTCCAAGCACCAATTACCATCCCCAAACTGATGGGCAGACCAAGATAGTGAATAAGTGGTTGGAAGGTTATCTTAGAAACTATGTCTTAGAGCAGCAGAACACATGGGTGAGATGGCTTCACCTGGGAGAGTATTGTTACAATTCCTCCTATCACATGTCCATTCGAATGTCACCATTCATGGCACTATATGGTTATGAAGCTCCTAGCTTCGCGGACTTGGTATTTGGTGATAGCAGAACCCCTCAGGCAAAGGATATGATGCAACAAAGTCAAAATATTGTGAGGATTCTGAGGGACAATCTCTAGCATGCACAAAATCAGCAGAACTTGTATGCTGATCAGCAGCGAATTGAGTGCACCTTTGAGGTGGGCGACATGGTTTATTTGAGGCTCCAGCCCTACAGACAGTCTACTCTCAAGAAGAGTGGGGTTGAGAAATTGAAACCACAATTCTATGGGCCTTTCAGAGTCAACAGTAGGATTGGAGAAGTGGCATATAAATTGGAATTGCCAGCACGCAGCAGGATCCTTAATGTATTTCACGTGTCTTGCCTTAAGAAGGCTCTGGGACATAATGTTGTTGCTTCACTTGAGTTACCTCCGCTTGATGAGGAGGGAGAGTTGGTTTTGGTTCCTGAAGCTATCCTTGATTTCAGGGAACGATCTTTTGAGGAGAAGAGTGATCAGGGAATACTTGATCAAATGGAAAAATCTACCAGCAGAGGATGCTACGTGGGAAAATGAGGAGATTTTACTGCATTCAGCCTTATAGTTGCTTGAGGACAAGCAATTTTGGGGAGGGCGGACTGTAATGTCCCCTTCTCGTTGATGACCTTCCAATGGTCCATTAGCCTATTCCTGAGACCCGTAGGCTAGGTGGAATGAAGAATGAGGGTCCAACATTGATGAGGCGAGAACTTACTATTTTTAGTAAGTCAAGGAATGGCTATTTTGGTGGTACTGTCCTATTGAGCTCTCCATGCTCTGTAATTGGGCGCGAAGATCATGCTTTTCATAGCATTAGTTCATGACTTAATATTTTTAGTAAGTGGCAGTATGGCCTAATTCTATTTCTGGCAATGGACAGGGTCCTAATCTTGCAGCAGTTCAGTGGTCTTCCTGGCTCAGTTTCATCCTGGTTTTGACAGTAATCAGTACGGGAGTCATATGTGACAATTAAATATTATTTCCTTTTCCTAAAGTTTAATATTTGATTAATTTGATCAATTACTACTGATTTATTGAATTTGGGATTAATGCCTAATATCTCTTAAGTGCTAGGCGAAATTTATGTCTAAGAAGGGGACGTCAAAATTATTAAGGGAGATATTATATTATTTTCATCTCTAATGCTTGCCAAATGAAATATCGTGGTCCTTTCTTTTTGGCGTGAGGATTGACTTGTGGGATGGCGCCACTCTTGGGGTCCACGTGAGATGGAATGAAATGCAAATGAAGAAAGATGAGTTTGAAGCAATTTGCATTTGGATTTGGTGGTGTGAAGTTATAAATAAGAGCCTTGGTCTCCCATTCTGGTTATCTTGAAAATTTCCAATGTTATGTTGTCAGTTTGGCGATAGAACTTTTGAGGCTTTGGAGTGCATCTCCCTAGTGCTTCCCAGTTTCGTACTTGAAACATAGTACCTAGCTGTGTGTTGTAATCTACTATATTCTCAGAGCATGTCTTAGTCATTTTTGGTGTTGGAACAACTATGGGAACTTGCTGGTTTGCCTGTGGCTGAAGTGCATTTTCGATCACACCTCTCTATTGAAGCGACTAATTGTTATGGGTATTGGCTCTTTCATCCTTCCCGATATTGGCGATATACACTGTAAGTTCGTGGCACCTTTAGTTAAGCTTTGAATTTTCTAGACAAAATCGAAATTCCTAAGCTAGGCGTGGGTTTCTGAATTGCATTGGGATACGTGCAAAATTAATAAGGGGGTTATGGTATCATGTCTTTGGTTGGTTGTCATCGTAGTTAGTCTAGTGTGGGTTTGGGACTGATTTTGGGTGATTTGGAGGTGTATTGAGAGAGTTGTGAGCTTTTTAGAGTTTTCTTAGGCTGTTGGTTTTGCAATTCCAGCCTACAGATTTGATATTAGCAGAAATTCATGTTCTTATTGGGATAATCAGCATTACTCTCTTCTCATATCATCTATTTTTGTAAGGTTAAGTAGTAGTACTACTAACCAGTTCTGTTTTGTAATTCTCATCCCGTTGAAAAGTGGAAGAGGCTGGCTTGCCGCCTATTATCAAGCAAATTGTAATTTCAATCCTCCCACTGCATAAGTGGTCGAGTGATATCTAAGTGTAATGGTCCTCCCACTGCATAAGCGGTCGAGTTGAGATTGTTATGTAATTGCAGTCCGCCCGCTGAAATATTGCGGTTGAGTGATTCGTATTTTTGTGTATCTCACTTGGCTGGTTCACCGCCAAGTTTTCTTGCTTTCCTACTGGATAAGCAGAAGGGGTTGGCTTGCTGCCCAAGCATTGAATCGTTTTCAGTTAATTAAGCTAATGATTCCCTCAACATCGTATGCTCTCACCTTCCCACATTGGGCACTTGGTGATTAGAAAGTGGAAGGGTTACTTTTCCAGCATGTTTCAGTTTATGATTTCTAACCTTAATGGGTTATCTTTTGGTTGATGACTATTGTTGGTTTTAAAAATCAAAAAAAAAAAAAAACTGGGATATTACATAATAATATTGATATCAGATAAATATTTTTCCTTAAGTCGCCCACAATACACTTAATCAATAAATACAAATAATTAAATATTAAACCTTAGGACAACGAAATAATATTTAATTAAATCACTTACGACTTCAATACTGATTATCAACAAAAACCACTATGAAGTTGAGCAATGAAGACCACTGAACTGCCGCAGGATCAAGACCCTATCCAAACTGCCAAAAATAGAAATGCTCCATACTACCACTTACTAAAAATAGCAAGTCATGAAATACTCCTCCGAAAAGCCTAATCTTCGCACCTAGAGAAAGAGCTTGGAAAGCTCAGTAAGACAGCATCATCCAAACAACCAAACCCTAACTTACGACAAATAGTAAGTTCTCACTTCACCAAAGAATCCAATGCATGTTATGCCACCCTGGAGTTCATAAAAAACCCAGAAGGAAACCATAGATAGAACTAAAGAATTCCCTCTTGATAAACCCTAAAAAGCTTGTGCAGAACTCCACCAAAGCTCGAAACCCTAATTCTCTTTTCCACATTGCCTACGAGTCTTCAGAATAGGCCAATGGACCACTGAAAGCACATCATTGAGAAGGGGGCATTACATTCACACTTCACCGTAGAATCAAATGCAAGTTATGCCACCCTGAAGTTCATGAAAAACCCATAAGGAAACCATAAACAGAACTGAAGAATTCCCTCCTGACAAACCCTAAAAAGCTTGTGCAGAACTCCACAAAAGTAGGAACCCTAATTCTCCTTTCCAAATAGCCTACGGGTTTTCGAAATAGGCCACTGGATCACTGAATGAACATCACTGAGAAGGGGACATTAGAGTTAGACTCTTGGGTGGATCAACTTCATGATCTGTGTGCACAAGTGCTTAAAGACATTCCAAATGATGGTTAAGTTAGAAACCATTGGAGGAAAGTTGAATTAGGCTTTTGAGACTTTCAAAGAAGACATGGAAAGGGTTGAAGGTAGCTTGACGATTTGGCGCAAGATGCCTCAACAACAGTTGAGTATTCTTTAGGAGCATGGCATTATTCCTTCTAGGGTCATGTATCTAGAATTTGAAGAGCTCCTAGAGAACAAAGCCCTCTTTCTCAAATCCCTCATTGAAGATATGGATGACGCTATGAGATTGCGAGTAGAAATATTCGAAGGTGTTGTTTCTCATTGAGAGAAGGCCTCTTGCAATATCATGGATCAAAATGGGGAGTTGCTACTAGAAGAAGTTCTCGCAGATCTACAGATAAAGATTCATAATGAGTGGAGAAGTGAACAATTTTCAGCTGCCTCAATTCAAGTTTTGATGAAACATCAAATCTTCTTGCAGGAAATCCAGTCCACTTTGGAGAAGAATGACCCTATGCTTCTTCAGTGCCATGATACCATTGTGAAGACCATGATTGTTTCCAAGAACACCCACGAGCCGAATCCTGCTGAGCTACGAACGGTTATCCAAAAGTTCAAAGGATTCATGTCTAAACAATTGCAACTTAAGTGTTTTTCAACACTTAGTTGTATTTTCAGATTTGTAATTCCATAGTTGTAATTCCTTATTGACATGTTTACTTGTAAAAGCATTTTTGTAAAATGCAAGTCATCACTTGCACTTTTGTAATTACACGTAGGCTAATTACAAGTCAATTTAGAATAGGACTTGTAACCTTGAATAAGTCTTAGTTGTTGAATAAGTCATGGTGGTTGAGAGAATTTCTCAAGTTAGTTGGGATCCTCTCACCTTTTTCTCAAGACTCCTCTCCTGTAAATACAAGAGGGGGTCTATTGTAATCTGGATCTTTTGAGAAAGCAAGCAAAAACTCTGCTAAATTTGCAGCAAAGAAGTCTTTGAGATTTTATGTGTAAATTGAAGAATTGAAAGAAATAGAAGAAGATTGCTCAAGTGTTGAGACTTTGTGCTACATTCTTGAGTTTGTGTTCAATATTATCTTTCTTGCAAGTGTTTCTTGAAGAGTTTAATCAAATTTGATTTGCAAACTTTGTGCTGCAAGTATTGGAGATTAATTTTAGTAAGAATAGAAGTTCTATTGAGAGAAGTTGTAAGACTTTGTGCTTACACTTGTTCTTGGGAGAGATTATAAGTAGTTTTTGTGATAGGAAATAGCTGTGAGACTTTCAGCTCACACTAGTTCTTGTTGTTTTGTGTAGAAAGGAATAAGTCATTTCAAACTTTGTGCTGTTATATTTTGTTCTTGTTATTATTAGTATAGAAAAGGGTGGATAGTTCACATATCCAAGACTTTGAGCTTGATATTGTTGTCCCGTCCCAAAGGAAGTGACGGAAGTATTTGAGCTTTCAAGAAACTTCATTTCCTTTCTCTTATTTTATTTCAAAAGTTGTTACTATTGTTTTACATTAAATTGCTATCACTTTTCTATGAAGAGAAAAGGATATTGGCTTTCTTGAAAAAAGAAGAAAGACTGTTGTTCCATCCTACTTTAGTTTTAGTATTAGATAGATAGGGGGAGCCTTCTCTTAATTAGGAGAGTTTATACTCACACACTGTGGTTGAAGCCACAATTTTGTATATTTCCCCAAGTGTACAAAATTTTCAATCAACAAGGGAGTTGAATTTGAATTTGAGGGGATCTTTCTCTATAAATATAGGGCTGTACTCTTCATTTTGATCATCAAATGTTTATGCAACGAAGTGTTGCTGGATTGTTTCCAGAATACTACTTCAAGGGTGAATACCTCCTAGTTTGTTTTTACAATCTTCGAGTTTGAAACTATAACTCCTAGCTATGTTCGCAGGGCATTCTCATTCAGAGGATGTATTGAGATCTCTTGATTGACAGGGAAAAATTTTGTGGGTAGGAGCTCGTTGGAAAGCTACTCACTGAACATTTATTCTCTTGAGCTCCAATGTTAATTGGTTAAGAATCTGAATTTTAGGAGCAAATCACTCCCATTTTTGGTCGTACTCTTGGAGGGAGCTAAATGCATTTGAAAATAAGACTATCTTGGCGTGTTTGAGAGGTTTCGGAGTTGGAGTTTTAGAGGAATATCCATTATTCCCTACTTCGTCTACACCTTGAAGCTGCAAGTAGTGGATAATGGAAATCTTTGGGTGATTAGAGAAGTTCGTGGTTGCTAATTTGAGGGTGCACAGCTTGCTGATAGCACACGGCAGCAACTTGGCATCTTTGGTTATGATCTTTCATACTAGTTTCTCTCATTCCATTTGATGTTTTGGGCTTCAATCAGTTATACTTGATAGCAGTTCATATTTTCATGCTCTAATCTCTTATTGTGCTCCATGTAATGCTGGTTAGTAATACTGACAACAAGCATTGTTTTGATTAGTTTTCCAATAACCACTGTATAAGTGGAAGAGGGAGGTTTACCACCTAGCTTAATTGTTTTATCTTTCTAGTGTTGATTTTCAGCTAATAATGTATTACTCCCGCTGAATAAGTGGTTGAGTCTTCTTGAGTTTGTAATTTTCCCCACTAAAAAATGGAAGTGGTTGGTTATACCACCAAGTAGTTGTTTAATTTTCAGTATTTCATTATCCCACTGAAAAGTGGAAGTGGCTGGTCTAACCACCAACATGTAATGCTTTCAAATGATTCATCTTTGCTAATGCTAATGGGAGAAGTTGTTGTGTTGAAAATTAAAAAAAACTAATGAAATATCCCCTGTCCTATAGTGACTGAGAACAAGGAATATTTTGCTGTCTAGACTACGTGTTATGTTGTTTGTTGTCTCGGAAAATTTTCAGATTGATATAGAGTTCAACAAACATACATTTATCATGAAAGAACAACTGCAAATGACTACCATTGATAGTATGATGTCCAAGAATGTATATACATTTGATTGATAGTGTTCTTTACCAGATTTGACACACAAATCATGCACCTACAGCTATCTGACGTTTAATCAAACAATTGGCATACATCCTCAGAAAAAAATATGAAATTAGAATGCAATCTTATTCCTCCTTAATTACCATACATAATGATCAAGTATCTCATCAAATACCTTTCGCCAATGATTGGACACATGTTATCTAATACTCAAAATTTTTTGAGGATAAAGGACAACAATGGAGGATTACAACTATTGAAAGAATGTATAGAATGTTGCCAAAAGGAAACCTGGAGTAAATCGCCTGTCTTGATGTATGAAGAAGCAAGCAATATCCTACCATTTGATGCCTTTAATCTGCTAAATTAACCTGATCCAAAATCGCCCCTGCTGTCCATGGATGATCTGATCACAAATGAAACATCAGCTGCTAGGCTTCAAACTCCCCTCTAAAAATGTTCGCCCTTTCTTCACAATTGTAGTGCTGACTTTGGGGATGAGATTCAATGCCAAATGTGTGAGTTATCAATAAAGACGAGGGTATAGACTAATTGCAGCGACTTTGCTTCAGACTGATATATTAATGAAACACAGCTGCAAGTTCATTATTCTTCTACCAAAATGATCGCCCTTATCTCTTGAGTGAGGTTCTATTCTCCATAATGAAACTCGATGCCCAAGTAGTCAGCTACAAGCAAATCGTGGGTTTCTTATATGTTTGGTTTGAATTGTCTCAAACCTCAAATGGATGCCGAATTCTGATTATAACTCCTTCAATTACCCTTACAAAGAATCGCCTTATGCTTCCAATGATAAATAACCCCTCCAAGTGATCCTCGAATGCTCCAATGAAGAGTTATGTGCCAAATCGATGGAATAAAGGCTGAAGTCGAATTAGATATCAGACCTGCAAATTTATCAATTCTTTACACACTTCTACCTCCAATCATCTACCAATGGAATCACCTCCTTAATAAAATGAAAATTGAGGCAAATGGCACTCAATCTAAAATTCTGAAGATGCCATGAATATCCATCCACCATGAAATCTATAGCAACTCAATATGCTCAATATGGAAGACTATCTTCCACTCTCAACTGCAACCCCTCGGAAGGTCTTCCACTCCCTCAGTTATGCAATCTATGGGAGTTTTCGTTCCCAAAGACCAAATTCTGCAGACACCTCTCAGTTCTACAAAACCAATCAAGATCAATAACCAAATCCAAACTGCCTTGAAGCTTCAATTTGATCTCCCTTTATAGTTTTTTACCCCAACATCTAGAAGCTTCTAGAAGTGACTTTATGAAATAATATTTAATTAGTCACTTTATTAAATTAATTAAATATAAAGTCATCTTTTAATTTTAATTTATTTGACAGCTTTATAAATTATTAACTTAATATTATTAATTAAAATAATTAATTAACCTATCCATGAAAAATAAAAATATTTCCGACAACTTAACTAATTAAATTAATTAATTAATTCTTCTCCAAAAATGGGGACATTACAATCCGCCCCTCTTGAAATTGCTTGTCCCCAAGCAATCTCAGTGGCAAGAGAAACTCTACTCCACCGAGATCCCAAGGGAAAATATGTGTAATGTCCCTGTCGTCACCAAAGAGTTGTTGTAACACCAACTGAATCTGTTGAGTCAATTCAATCACCTCATCACGTGCCATAGGTGTATAAGCCTCAAAAGGAAGCAAGTCAAGTAATTGACCATACTTGCTCCCAACCTCTGCACAAGGTGAGTCATCAAATAAACCATCCATCATAAGTGCCTCTGAATTATGTATCTGAAATAAGCCATGCACATGAGGATCAAATGTGAAGCCGTATAAACTCCTCACTATGTACACCTCTGAATTTCCCTCCATGAGACCTATTTGAAATTCCCATGCATTGGAGGAATCCCCAACACTACTATCAATGCTCTTCTCAAGAGTGTGAGCATTGTCTAACTTGGAGAGAGGATTACCATCACGAATGTCATCTCTTTGAAATAAATATCTTCTAATGCTATCCGTCCTTTTTTGCCTTGCTTTGTTGATGAGATTGACCTTCTTTTTTACTTCCCTAAGATGCTGGCTTGCATTGGCAGCCACTAATTTAGCCCTTTTGGCTTTTTGCAACCACTCTTCGTTCATCTTTTTGAACCTCTCTATTTCTTCAATGCCAAAGTATACCAAACCAGCTCTCATATGCTTGATATCCTCATGTTGATCAATAGTTGTAGGGCTGCTATCAAACAAATCAGTAATGATATCATGTCATTGTAAAGTATTACCTTCATCATGAGTAGTTAAAATACTAGTGGCTGCTCCACTAAGTAGAGGATTAACCTCCATATCCTCCTCAAGTTGCACAATTTGGTGATGACTACTTTCTATCTCAAATTTTGTGCTTTGGAATGAGTCTGAATCAGCATCACTCATCACATGAAAATCACCATATGTGATGTCATCCAAGCATACATCATCATCCAAGGTACTGCTGCTATGTATCTCAACTGATGGCTTAACTGGCAAAGTAAAAGTTGTTGGTATAACAATACCTTCACCTTCTTCTACCTCCAACGTATCCGCATGTCGATCTAACTCGTGATCCTGGAACTCCATGCCAAAAAATAAATCTTCAAACTTAGTTTCTAAGGTCTGATTTGAAAAATCAGATTCATCATGACATGAATCCTCACCATTCCATGCGTCATTAGTACCCAATTCTTGATTACTATCATGTGTCAACTCAAGAATAGTGCCCTGCATATGTGTAGATGTTGTTGACTCATGCGGATGCAAGGTATCATAACTGCTGTCATAAAAATCAGAAGTGCTAGGGAACATATTCACCAAGCAATCATTTCCCAAAACTGTCCTAATCTCTTGATTCAAATCAGCATGTCTATCAAATTCATCATATAAGTTTTTACATACCCTACTTCCATCAAGAGCTTGCTGATAATCCTTCCTTACTGGAGCACATTGATCATACCGTCCACCATTCCTTCTACTCCTGTGATTTATGAACTGATCAAAAGTCCATTGTTTTCTAAGATCAGAAGGAAGAGTATTATACTCTATGTAAGCTTGCCTCGCATCTTCATCAAATGGTACTGCAGCCACAACTTGTGGTTGTTCTTCTCTTGGTATAAAAGCGGGAAAGAGTGGCCTAAAGGCCGATCCTCTAGTTGTAGAAGCTTGGTGTACTGACCTTTCCCCATCAACATTCCTATTCACTCCATTGTTTCCACTGTGTTCAGCTGTGTGAAGGTGTTAGAGGTTATTATTTTCTTTCTGCTCCATCTTTGTCAATAAGTGCGACATCATATCAAGCATGGTGTTGAACTTCCTTTCAAACCGTGCATCCTTGTCTTCTTTTGCCATAGTTTGAACTATTTTATCCTTCCCAACAGCATGGTAGGATGATAGCTCTGATACCACTAAAATATCCCCTATCCTATAATGACTGAGAACAAGGAATATTTTGCTGTCTAATCTACATGTTATGCTATTCGGAGAAATTGCGTGTTATGTTGTTTGTTGTCTCAGAAGTTTTCAGATTGATATAGAGTTCAACAAACATACATTTATCATGAAAGAACAACCGCAAATGACTACCATCGATAGTATGATGTCCAAGAATGCATATACAATTGATTGATAGTGTTCTTTACCAAATTTCACCCACAAATCATGCACCTACAGCTATCTAACATTTAATCAAACAATTGGTATACATCCTCAGAAAAAAATATGAAATTATAATGCAGTCTTATTCCTCCTTCATTACCATACATAATAATCAAGTATCTCAATAAATACCTTCACCAATGACTGGACACTTGTTTTCTAATACTCATAATTTTCTGAGGGCAAAGGACAACAATGGAGGATTACAACTATTGAAAAAATGTATAGAATGTTGCCAAAAGGAAACCTGGAATAAATCGCCTATCTTGATGTGTGAAGAAGCAAGCAATATCCTGCCATTTGATGCCTTTAATCTGCTAAATTAACCTGATCCAAAATCACCCCTGCTATCCATGGATGATCTGATCACAAACGAAACATCAGCTGCTGGGCCTCAAACTCCCCTCTAAAAATGTTCGCCCTTTCTTCACAATTGTAGCGCTGACTTTGGGGATGAGATTCAATGCCAAATGTGTGAGTTATGAATAAAGACGAGGGTATAGACTGATTGCAGCGACTTTGCTTCAGACTGATATATTAATGAAAGACAGCTGCAAGTTCATTATTCTTCTACCAAAACGATCGCCCTTATCTCTTGAGTGAGGCACTATTCTCCATAATGAAACTCGATGCCCAAGTAGTCAGCTACAAGCAAATCGTGGTTTTCTTATATGTTTGGTTCGAATTGTCTCAAATCTCAAATGGATGCTGAATTCTGATTATAACTCCTTCAATTACCCTTACAAAGAATCGCCTTATGCTTCCAATGATGAATAACCCCTCCAAGTGATCCTTGAATGCTCCAATGAAGAGTTATGTGCCAAATCGATGGAATAAAGGCTGAAGTCGAATTACATATCAGACCTGCAAATTTATCAATTCTTTACACACTTCTACCTCCAATCATCTACCAATGGAATCACCTCCTTAATTAAATGAAAATTGATGCAAATGGGCACTCAATCTGAAATTCTGAAGATGCCATGAATATCCATCCACCATGAAATCTATAGCAACTCAATATGGTCAATATGGAAGACTGAGTATCTTCCACTCTCAGCTGCAACCCCTCAAAAGGTCTTCCACTCTCTCAGTTATGCAATCTATGGGAGTTTTCGTTCCCAAAGACCAAAGTCTGCAGACACCTCGCGGTTCTATAAAACCAATCAAGATCAATAACCAAATCCAAACTATCTTGAAGCTCCAATTTGATCTCCCTTTATACTTTTTTACCCCAACATCCAGAAGCTTCTAGAAGTGACTTTATGAAATAATATTTAATTAGTCACTTTATTAAATTAATTAAATATAAAGTCATCTTTTAATTTTAATTTATTTGACAACTTTATAAATAATTGACTTAATATTATTAATCAAACTATCCATGAAAAAAAAAATATTTTGGACAACTTAACTAATTGAATTAATTAGTTAATTCTTCTCCAAAAATGGGGACATTACAACTAAGGGGAACATTTCATTGTGCTGAACAATAATTTGGACCAGATTTGTTGATCAAAGAACAATAGCTCACATGTATAGATACTTTAAGGGTATGTGTCAAGGAGCACATAAATAAAACAGTTAAATAATATTACAGTTATGTTCATAGCAACTGCAACTTGAGATTCTTTCATGAAAATTGAGAGAATGATGCATATCCATAAACAATTGATCTTCCTAAGATGTTTCTTCTCTTGGTAGATTCTGCTACTTGGTTAGATATTCTATAATCCACCTTTTCTGCGAAGGCTTCAATGGCAAACTGGATACAAATGCTGGAAGTCTTTTCTAATTTGTTTTCTACATTATGAGGGATGATATCTGCTTAGTTTGTAGGTCTATATGTCTCTTACGTGTATACTGACAAAGTTTCCAAGGATCGTACAGCTGGAGGTTATTAACACAGCTTAACATTGTCTGTCAATTCTTTAAAAGAAACAGCAACATGTTCACACTTGCACTGAAACTAACATGACAGAAATTTGGTTAGAACCATATAGAAAACCCACCTAAACATCATCAAAAACTTTATCTCTCTTTTCATCAATCAATGTAATATGAATTTACTAAACCCAACGCCTCTGACTTCTGAGGAAAGGGTTTTCTTCTTCACTCTATGGTAACATTTGACAAACAACAGACTTGCTCGTGGAAAAGGAATTTAAGATAAAAAAGAGGTTAGTCACTGAAATGAAAGGATGTGTCAACTAAAGATCGTTCATAGCAAAATTCCATCCACCACATGCAGAGTATGCTGTTTCTCTTTGTAGTAAAAATGATCACATCACAATTTCAATTTATTTTGATAAATACCTTGACACAATGAGGTGTTGCATGAAACAAGCCATTGGAGAGTATCTCTGTAGCTTCTCCAACTTGATAGGCTATGTTATTTTCTCCATAAGATACCTGGAAAAGGAAGCTCTTTAAAGTCAACAATAAAAAATAACTTATTAGTCACATCATTTTCTTCCCCTAGAGCTTCCCATACAGGGTGACCTTGATACAAGAAAGCAAAATAATTCTTGCAGTCAGCGTAAAACATGGAATATCATATCATTCTTGTAATCTGGATAAAGCATGCAAGAGGTGAATCTGAGGAAGAGTAAATGAAAAGGGACAGAAATTGTTCAAAACACCTTGCATAAATATGTGCATGTACATGGCCTGATGTAAAGGAACTGCGAGATATTATAGCCAGAGAATCTATTGAGAATCAGAGACAGCAAGTAAATGAACCTATGGACATCAGTATCACAACTATGATTTCAAAACATTTTATTTCTTAGAACCAGAAAGCCTATATCCAATTTCTTTTTCTTTTTCAAAAAAATTATATTATAGTAAAAGAATTTTTAAAAATAAGGATGGCAGATCTGTAATCTTGCCAACCTTTTGAAGTTTACAAAATAGCTGAAGTCTAAGTTGTGGGTTTTGGTATGCGATTGAATAAAATATTGGTACGGTACTTTTGGGTACAGCTGTATTATTAATATATATATATATATATGCAAAAAAATTGGAAAAACATAGTATAGTACTTCATCATTAATCAATGGTAATGATAAAGATAGTTGCCGATTTGGGTATAGGTATGGATACGTCACATGCACACATATACATATATATGATATATATGTTCAAACATCAAAATTATTAAATATAAATTGTATAATTGTAAGAAGAGTGATACTCATAAATCCATAATTTCCAATAAATCAAAATTTTAAATACCTCATAATATCATATTCATAATTTGCAAAAAATGATAATATTCATGACATTGACACAAAGAAAATTCAAAATTACAAGCCCTGGCCCATATTTAATATCCATTTTCATCTTCATTAGAAACATCAAGGGCAACATTTGGTTCAACATCATTTGAACCACAATCCATTAAATTGCCACTCCCACTAGTTACGTCTATGTCAAGTGCAAGTGTTGCCTCATCTATAGAGACTTGGGCAAGTTGTGCAACTGTAGCATTTAAATCAGCATGCTCAAGGGCTAGATCCCAATTCCTTGTCACACAGTCATTGTATTCAGGTTTCTTATATGACAATAGACGAAGGTTGCAATGTATATAGGCCAAATCCTCTACTTTTTTGCACCCAAACGATTGCACTTGACCGAGTGGATGGAGTATATACTCCAATTCCCCTCAGCTGAAGAACTTGCAACCTGTTGAGTTTGTATACAATATTTAGTTAAAAACTTAAAACATATGATATAAAAAAAAAAATTAATATGATAGCATCAAATGGAAAACAATAAAAATAAAAAATAAAAAAGATACATATTTGGGAGAGAATTTTAATTGCAAAAGGCTGCAAGAAAATGGACCCTTGACCATGTATATACCACCACTCATTAGCATCCATCCTATACTTGACATGAAGAGCAGTAGTATCATGATATTTTGAAGATACAAATTGGCCAAACTTGCTAGGACAATATTTTGAGCTTCATCATCTGAATATATCTTTCTAAATGCAGCCGTATAGCCCATAGCAACCTCCGCATCTCTATACACTGGCACCCTCCTTGGCAATGGAAGTATACCTTTGCTATTAAACTTTAACGTCAAAAAAAAAGATAAGAGATGTAAGGGGATGGTCATCTTGTTCCAATAGTCAACAATAATTTGTTGCATAATTTTGAAAAATGTTTCCGTTGGGTCATGTTCCTTGGCCCCTATTATTGCACTCTTATTTTATCCACCATGGAGTCCATACCATCATAAATTTCACCCAAAGATGGGTGATCAATATCAACATACCTAGTCATGCTCAAGATGGGCTTGGTGAAACTCAAAACATATTCTACACAATCCCACCACTCATCATCAAGGATCAATGCTCTTAATTTGGGGGCTCTTTCTGTGTTTGATTGCTTCCATACACTCCACAAGGTGTCGATGACCATAGCACTTAGGGCCTCTTGCACCTTCACAAGTTGTCTTAAGACATGTGTGAGATGCAAATCATATTTCAGCAAACTAACATGGCAATAAAAAATACACGTCATATATCAACTATAAAAAAATAAAAAATAAAAACTAAAAAATTTAAAAAATAAAATTTAAATTACCTTCAACAACTCCAACTTGGAGAAGGTCCTGAATATGGCTTGTGACATATCGTGATTAGTCACAAACATTTGAATCTCCTCAAACTATGTATAAACATGTTTGACCCAATCAATTTGTGTGCCAAT